>NC_062227.1:37868853-38240103 GCF_902686445.1 Sciurus carolinensis
GTATCTTAAAAAGGAGCAATTCCTTAATCTACACTTCCTCTAAAGACAGACAATTTATTGAGCTGTGCAATCATTTCTATTATCAAATGTGCTGTGTGTGAAGTACAATCTCTCACTATTTGGTGCAGCCCTTCAGAAACAAATACCTTGATCCTCGCATGACTGGAGCAGGCTGCTGACTGTGCTTTATACAAAGGAGAGTGAAGGAAAGCAATATACTTATTTTCCTAAATCATCAACCACGTGCCATAAATTCATACTCAAATCATAAGATAAGTGCTCGACCTTAGGACTGTTTAACATTTTTCTACGAAAAGAGTTTTCTACAGCACCCCAAGCAGTCAGCCTCTGAAAGTGGTAAGAGGGCATGGAACACGTATTCTGGGGAGGCTTGCTGCAAACCTGTAAGTGCTTGGTAGAATGCTCCAAGGTTTTCCATTCTCAGGTGGACTTGGCAGTCCTATGTATAATTGAGGAGACAATGCTCAGAGGTCAAGGCGAGCTGGTAGGTTATTTTGTAAGGCAACAGCAAAGTAAGTTCCTTCGCTAAACATCCCAGAAGCAAAAGGAATTAACACACCCAAGAGATAACGCGAGCACTCACTGAGCAGGATGATGATACACAGCAGGATGGCAATGATGGCCCCTGTGCCAAGCCCTGCGCCCACAATCCGGTCCACATCTGTGCAGTCCCCATTTGAGTCACACTGGCAAACCTTCACTCGGAGGATGGAAATATTGGACTTGGGAGGATTACCGGAATCTGTGATTATGATGGGAACTTCATAGATACCAGCCTCGAGAAATTTTATCTTTAAATTGAGCTGAGCAAAATCACCTGTCCAAAAAGAGGAAGAATACAGTGTGATAATCAATACCTAATGCAACAAAAATGCAGCCTTTTCCAGAATGTGTTTCCTACCTGTATACACTAAGAGAATCACGACGATGCTGCATTATAATGGTTTTTTTTTTTTTTTTTTTTTTTTGGCTTAAAGAGCTCTTAATATCTTACTTAAACTTTAAGTAGCTTTTAGCATATATTTAACGAGCAGATTATGAAGCACGTAAAAATTAACTTTTCATACCGGGTTTCAAAACCTCTCAACTCCACCTATATTCAAATAATTAACCTGTTCTTACCATTAAGCCGAGTGATGGTCCAATTTCTCTTAATAGTCACAGGAGATAAAGGAAGATCAAAAGCAAATGGTCCAGCATTTGGATCGATGTCATAATCAAGTGCTGTGATGTTAATTGAATTGGGGTCTGGCGTTTCACAAGTCTCTGCCTCTTGAGGTAACACTTGAGGGGCATTGTCATTAATATCAAGTAAATAGATTTGCAGTGTTCCTGTTCCACTCATAGGAGGAATTCCTGAAAAGGGAGGAAATATTACAACGGATGCTGAATAGTTCTCTCCAGTAAGTCTCAATTACAGCGAAATTCTCACGCTTCCAGTCTTCTTGCCCTTATCACCGTGTTACCCTGGAAAAATCTAGTTGCCACAGTATCTAAATGGACTGTTTCAGAGCAAGTGTCTCCAGGATGACCTTGAACTTCCATGTTGCTGTGCAGGAAGTGAGTAAGCATGTGATAATAGGGCCCCATGGGATCCCACACTTTTCCTGCCCCTGCTATCCATTACTCAGTGCACATCACACTCCTCCAGGCACCGTGTGGAACGTCAGAAAAGCATGGCAAAGGCTTCCAATCTTATGGACCCTAACCTTTGGATGGAGAACGAAGGTGTGTGTGCACGAAAGAACAGAAGAGTACTCGGAAAGCTCAAAAACTGGCTATGACCCAATGCAATGGTCTATAGACAAATAATACAGAAACACAGGCCTCATTTTGGGAAGGAATATCTTAGAGGAGAGAAGTGATAGTTATTGATCAGTCAACTACCTGCTTGAGAAAGGGTCAGATGGCTTTCTATGTATTATTTTGTTGTAATCCAAGGAAGCAGATTTGAACAGATGAGGAACCTTGTCTCTGTAAATTGCTCATGGTTATATACTCTTATATATAAGTGGGCTGTTACTAAAGATTGCTCTGCCGGTCCCAAATCCATTCTTATTCCACTATAAAATGTCTCTACCTCATATGATAATTTGGTCTGGTGTTTTTGGCTTTTGCTATCTTATAAATATTCATGCATAATGAATTATATGTATATAAAATAGTTTATTAATAGTGGTACATATTGAAGCCCAGAGACTTAAGTCACCTGTTCAAGGCAATGCCATGAAGAAGGTACTCATGTACATGTCATCCTGAACTAGGAATAAGTAAAAAATTCTACCACCCTCTGTGAAGAAGGTCATGGTTAGAGAATTAAGGGTGGAAGGCAGGGTGTCCGTTATAATTTCCCAATAATGTCACAACCACTGTGATATTTGATAGTTTGAGGAACTTTCACATTTATTATTACATTTAAGATTACTTGACTCTTAGAACAACTTTATAGAATAGGCAACAGTCAAAGAATTTACCAATAATGAAATCAAGGCACAGAGAATGTAAGAACTCACCCAATCATTAAGGAGCAGAACTGAGGTTCTACATCCAGCCTTGTGATTTAAAGTGAATTGCACATGCAAAGTGTCCCAGCTATCTAGACTGAACAGCTCACTTCTCTCTCCTATCAAATGCCTTTCCAATTAGAAAAAAATTCACCTGGGTGAATGAAAAATCTGGTGGGCACTCACAACCAACATACATACATACCACTTTCAATGTGAATCTTTATATTGCGACATTAGGGTTCAAGGTACATTAAGTTCTATTGTAGAAGAGAGCTACGCCTTCCATGCATTTGAGGAAGCATAAAACACACTAGTGCTCAGAAAATCAAGAGTCAAATGTTTTTTGTCTCATAAGCAGAAGCTAGAGCAAAATAAGGGGAAAAGGTGGTGGGGGATCATTTATTATAAAGAGATAGGGAAGACCAGTGAAGTAGAAGGAGATCGAGACAGAGGGAGGAAGAATGGGAAAAGGAAAGAAACGTGGAATGATTTAACACCGTGTGCATATATAACGATACCAGTGGAATTCCACATTTATGTATATGTAGAAAGCACCCATCAAAATTAAATAAATAAAAAAGTGAAAGGAAGAAAGAGAACAGGGGGAAGGAAAGGGGAGAGGGAAGTTGGAGGGGATGGGAACAAAAATGGAGTAAATTCCATGCATATATAATTCTGTCAAAATGAACTCAACTGTATATCTGTAAAGCTTCAATGAAAAAACCTCTAATGCAAAGCTCTGAGGTACACTGACAGAGGTTGTTCCTACAGCGGTCCAACTTTCAACATTTGAACAGTCATGTCTCATTAGATAAGATAAGAAATAGTGCTTTGGCTCTGTTGCCACATGGATTTACTTCAGATCGCAATCTCATTGAATCTTATTATACAGGATTTGGAAAGGTTCATTGAGATAGTTCTTATCAAAAGCGTTGACAGGCAATGTTTTTCAAACTGCACATCCTGCCCGCCAATTTAAAGGTTATTTTTATTAAACATTCATGTTACAGAATAACACTAAAACATTTTAAAATATGGATGTGATTCAGTTTTAAAACTATTAAAAATAGTTTCAAAAATAGGAGAAATGTGTTTTTAAGTTGTTAGTTTGTGCAGGTACCATTTTCTATGTAGAAGTCATTACATTTTCCTCAGAACCCTACAGAGTAAATACCATTACTGAATTTACTAACAAAAATAACAACAACAAAAAAAAAAAAATCAGAAAAAAGGAAAGAGATTAAAACCCCATCACCAATCATATACTTAAGACAGTGACAGAGGCAAAGACTGGGTCCTGGGGATCAGGCAGAACTCCAGAGCTCCCATTCTTAACCACATTTTAGACTGACTACTAACAAAACAAGAAAGATCATCATCAAGTTTATGTAAGCTCTTTTTATATTGGATAGTTAAAAAAAAAAAAAAAGTGCTTACCTATTTATCTCAACCAACTCAAACCCAGCAGAGATCCACAAAGAAAATCTGAAAGGGGTCAGAATATCTGTTCTAAAATCCAACACCCTAATGCTCACATTCTCACTTCCCTCAATTTATATCCCAAATTAAGAGTTTCCTAGTGCATGGCACACAGTGGTGGAGAGTCAGAAAGAGGACAATTACTAGAGACACACATAATGATGGCAGCAAACAGATGGACTGAAAGAAAGACCATCTCAAAAAACACAGAGTCTGGGGACACTAACAGTTGACTGGAGCTATAGTAAATCAGTCATCAAAGTGGCAAGACAGAACAATGAATGTTTATAATCAGTATACCAGGCTACCATGGAAGGCATGCAGACATGGAGACGATTCATTACAGACAAGAAGGTTCATAGGAAATGAAAATAAAAGTGTGTGCGTGCGTGTGTGTGTGTGTGTGTGTGTGTGTGCGCGCATGTGTGCGCATGCATGCATGCTTTTAAGTTGGGGCCTAAGGGCAATAAAGGTCCATTTTCTAGATAATTCAGTATTACAGAAAAATCTCGGTTTGTGTGCATGAACGATGAGGTTCTACTCTCTTTAACCAATGTACAGGATAACACCATAAATATATTTAATTACATACCATTGTCAGAAGCAAGGAAAGTAGCATTATATATATTGTTTTTCACATTTGGTGATTCTCTGTCCAAAACAGCAATTGTAGTGATTTGGCCATTCACAGGATCTATTTTTAGCCAATTGGCAGGATCAGATAATTTTGTGTATCTACAAAATGAAAGTGCAGTAAGTTTAATTTTTGTTTTGATGTGAAGCTTAAAAGATAAAGCATATTTTACAGGTTTAATTGCAAAAATACAACCAGCTCATTAACATGCATTTTTGGAGATGATAGAAATGGAGCTTTAACATGGAAAAAGTATTTCTGCAGCAGTGATTTTGTGAGGTACGTAAAGGCAGTGTTTGGTCAGGTATGCAGAAAACATTCCATAGATATTTTGGGAACAAGACAAAGAGCACAATCTCCCTATTGTGGGCTAAGGTGGACTGGACAGATCTCAATGAGGTTCTTGTTTACTTCAACAGATATCAAAGGTGCAAATAAACAGCTTGAATATACCTTCCAAAGCAGCTATAGGCCTAATGCATAGGACTTAAGAGAAATTATAATAGAAATTGAACTTTATATCACAGACCACTCCTAATAGGTTCAGTATCTCATCATGAAGAGATGAATCTCACTGGAGAGATCCCACATAATTCCATTCCTACTAGGATCTCCCACAATGGGCCAAGTTTCTGAGCTATATCTTTTCAAAAAAGTCCCACAAGTTCCAATCTGTATCAGCAGAGTGATCAGCTTAAAATCTATTTTTACTGGAGGTAAGAGGTGAACATTTCAAGCTCACATAACCAATGTACAGTTTGGAGGAAATATGCTGTATTGTGAGAGGTAAAAGCTGTAGAGTTCAATACAACTATTAATTAGCTATCTAAGTATCTTAATTTCAATGTATGAAAAAATGGAAAGCAAATGCAGTTGTCTGTTAACTTCAGTTTGGGAAAAAGTTAAACAAATGGTGAGCTAATTTTAAGAATTACCATCACCAGCCATGGATAACGGTTACATGGGGTGTGCTCTGACATCATTGATTCTCTTATCAGGAAGGATAAATTAGATTTTGCTGAGGTTGGAAATCTTTATAGATACATTTTAAAAGTTCACTGTACAGGTAAAAAATGAAATAATTAGCTCTGAGAATTTGGTTTGGGTCTAAGTTTCATTTTCTTCTGGACATGAAGGAGAGAGAAATGTCATAAGCTTTTGAAAGTTTCCTAATTTACTCGCTGTACAACTTTTTGAGGTGTTCAATTGAAAAGCACAGGCTAAGTAATTACTTTTCTTAAAAAGGAAAGGGGGCAGAATAAATATAGAAAATGCTTTTTCTTCAATTGATAACATGAATGGTAAATTAAATACATTTTATGCGCGGCACAAAATGGAATGTAAATTACAAAAAATAGCACGAGCAGCATTTCATACCTAATATTCTGTTGCATATATCGATCTGGGTCCTGAGCAGAGAATGTTGTCAGCATGGTACCTGCATGAAGACCTTCTTCTTGGCGAATGATCTTGGGATTGGGGGCAAAATAAGGATTTTCATTCACATCAATAACTGTGACAGACACAGTTGCAGTGGACTGAGGTGGGTGCTGGATTCCTTTGGCTAATGGCACTTGATTTTCTGCAGCAACAGTAAGGACAAACATCCTATTCGTTTCAAAGTCGATTGGCTGGAAAAAGAAAAGAAGAAAAGATAAAAGGAAAATTACGTTTTAAAAAAATAAGAATATGTACATTCCACATTTTATTCCATTAACTCCACTTCTCAAACTTTAATTTTGTTAATTCATTGCACAATAAAGTTCCTCTCAACTCTGGAAAATATGCATTAGCCTGGTCAATGACTGAAATACTTACTGAACTTGAAGTTACTTATAAATCTTGGGTACATCAAAGATTTTCGTTCACCAAGTAATGTACGTTACCATTGTAGATTTTTTTTTTATTTAGGTATATCTAAAAACTGATTATTTTAAAAATAGCATTGTTGACCAAAAATACCAACTAACATGAAGTCAGATAAGAACATGAGGGTCTGCACTCTTAGATATTGGGTACAAGATCACTCCTCATCCAGGGAAGCTTTTTCCAATCTGGGATAAATTGAAAAACATACAACAAACAACAACAACCTCCGCCCCCCCAGGAAATATGATCTTTTTTCATAAAAGTGAATTTTATGAATAGTTTAAGTATCTTTTATAATTTACAGTACAGTTTGAAGTACAAATATGTACACACACACATAAAAGTAATTTTTGGTGGAAGGATATTTTCCTCCTTTCTCCTTTATTTAGCAAACTAAAACAATTCAGTGTTTCACTGGTCTGTAAAATTCTTGAATCTAGGGGCAACATTCTTAGATTAATGCAATGCACAAATAACCCTTCTTGTAAATATTTACTTCCAAAGTTGCACTGAATTCCACATCATGTACAACCAGAAGAATGGGAAGTTATATTCCTTCTGTGTATGACATGTTAAAATACATTCTACTGTCAAGTATGATTAATAAGTAAAAACAAAAAAACAAAAGTCCCATTGAATCCTGTTGTCACAAGAATGTTGTGGGAATCGAGTGACCGAACAGAATTTTCCCTTAGTTTCCCTTGACTACCTTCTAGTGAAAGTGAAAACAGGCAGAACTGTGTGCTAATAGCGGAGAAAGGGCACAGAGAGCCCTCAGACCTCACTAGTAGCCCAAGAATGATCCACAACTGCAGCTCCCGAAAATGTACATTATTAACATAAACTGCACCAGTTTCCTAACCTAGATCACCGCCTCAAGTCCTGAAACACAGTTTTCTTCTCTCACTCTCAAGTCCCCAACTCAACTTCCCTTCCTCAAGTATTTCCAGAGAAGAAGCCAGAAAGGAAGACTGCAGTGTCCTGAAGGATTCCATGAGCCACTGCACTGACGTGACATTTATTTGTCTTCGTGGCACTGGCACAGTTCTAGGTTCTTCGAAGCATATGAAGCTGATTCATCCCTCACAAAAGTGCCATGACTTAGGTGCTGTCATTGGCCCCACTTTCTGCATGAGGGATTTGAGGTTAACCGAGATTATATAACTAGCCATGGTCCAGGAGTCGGAGCTGGAATTGGAACACAGACAACTGGGTTCTGGGACTGGTGCTCTTGACTACTAATTTTCTAAACCACATCACACTCTATTCATGCACGTATAGTACATGGTTGTTGGCAACTGGCACTTTGATGCACATTTCCCTAAAAGTCCAACACCTGGGTGTACTTACAAACTAAGAGTATTTAAGTGGGAGGCAGAGTAGTACCTTTCTTCACTAGGTAGGGATGCTCGGCGGGAAGAACGTATACATTACAGCTATGTGTTATTATGCCTGAAGAACATTCTCTCTGCATCTGGCACCAAATTATTTTGTTTGGCGCTCTCTCTCTCTCTCTCTCTCTCTGTCTCTCTCTCTCGTCAAAGATCAGAATAATCAGTTTCTTGAATATTTGGAAAAAAAAGTATTCAAAATAGCAATATAAATACAAAACCTTTTAAAAACATAGGTCCTTTCTTTTCTTGCCTGCTCATTCAATGTTCCTTCTATGATATTTTCAGGTTCACTTACTGTCTGCCAATACTCTTAATAGCTACAACCATGAGGAATGTATGTGTGGTGTGTGATTCTCCACAGGAATCAACTGAAGATCAGAACTTCTAGATGTGATACAACACTAATATATCAACTATACTGACAATCAGGATGGTTGAGGCCAGGCCTGCTTTCAGACTGGTAAAGCTGTCCAAACCGATTTTATGATTCTAAAACAATACCCTCTGAGGTTAATGGGAGAGTATCTATGTTGGCCTCAACCTCAACATAATTAACCCATAGCACGTAATTTACCAATTAGATATGAATTTCAGATTTAAAAATGTTTGTGGAAAACGGCCCTAAGATTTAATAACAAAATGACAGAGTGGCAGCAAATCTACTGGTTACTGCCGAGTGATTGCCAGAGATCAATGTTCTGAGGAACACTTACTTTTACCACGGTGACTAACCCGTCATTGCTGTTTGGGTCGGTCTGAATGGCAAACCTTCCTGTAGGATCTCCACCACTGATTCTGTAGACAGCGTTCCAGGCTGGCGTATGGGGCTGATCCTTATCAGTCACAGTTAAATTAGCTACTATGACATCCACCCTGTTCTCAGGAACTTCACCATAGAACTACAAGAAAGGCAAATGTCAGTCAGAGGAGCTATGTGGACCACTGGAAGACAAGTTGTCTGGACAAACACACTACCCTGATTTAACTGCCCCATTAAATCTTTATCATCTACACTAAACAGAGAGATTGGTAATGCAGGTAATCACAGAATTTATGTTTGACTTTAAAAATACTATCACACTTTTTAGACCCCAGTATTTTACAAATTATGTTGCAGTTCCATTAATATTAAAATTAGCAATAGTTAATCGATGAGTATCTGAGTGATTAATGTGGGGTTGGGGGAAAGAACTTATCTATGGAAATAATTTTACTTGAGATAGAGATAATTATATGCTGAAGAAGAAGCATAAATCAGTAATGTAGTTCACACACCTGAAAATATTTCCAAGTATTTTGTTATAACAGCACCCAGTCTTTTCAGAAAGTCTGTTCCAGGCAGCACATTTTAACATATAGAACAACGAACTTGAAGATGAAGAAGAAAACTATTGAGATGCCTGATTTAAAGCCCTGGTGACAGAAGTGTCTCTGAGCCAGTGGCCATTCTACTCTCAGGTCAAGCAAGTTCTTCTATTTAACACATTCATTATTCATGACAAAACTTCTCCATAATGGACCACAGACCTGAAGTTCCTTGAATGACAGGCCATACTTACTGTCATGGCAGTAAACTCTGGAGGATTGTCATTGACATCTGTCACTGTGATGACGGCCGTGGCTGTGTTTGAAAGGCCGTATGTGGGATTGCCTTCCATGTCTGTAGCTTGAATTATTAACGTATACTGTTGCACTTTCTAAAAAGACATAAAGATAACAACTTAAATGAAACTAATTCCTCAAGAAGACATAACAGTTGTTCTGTGAATGGCTCTTTATTACACACGGAGAGCACAGCATCTTTCATTCTGATGAACATTGCTTGAAATTTCCCAAGTGCAGTTTACTTTAACTTACAAAGCACAGGTCTGGTCTTTGTCTAGGGAGATTTAACTGTGTGTATGCACTTCCCCTCATAGTGAGGAATTTGTTGCAGATGTGTGAAATTCATAGCTAAGCTAAAATCTCCATCTGGTTCAACCTTTCCCTTTTCTCCACTAGTCTGTGATCAAGCATTCCAGTCTTTTGGTTTGTATTTACTTTCTCATGTGTTAATTTCTACCACACTTAGGACACTGAAGATAAGGAAGAAGTTCAAGCAAGGGGGAAGAATGCATACATAATTCATAATGCATATATACTTTCCTGTTATATATTCTTATAAATATAATTTCTATTATAAGAGGGGTAATAGGATATTTCCCCCTAATCCTCACTAGTGCATATTATTCAAAACTATATAGGAGAGATATATTCTTAAAGTCCAAAGCTAATTCAAACTGGGCATGGTGGTACACACCTGTAATCCCAGTGCCTAGGGAGGCTGAGGCAGGAGGATCAAAAGTCCAATGTTAGCCTGGACAATTTAGCAAGATGTTGTCTCAAAATAAAAAAATTAAAAGGGTGAAGGATGGAGCTCAGAGGTGGAGCACCCCATGGTTGGATCCCTAGTACCACACACACACAAATACATACACACAAGGCTAATTAAAGGGTTTATGTTTACATAGTCCTGGAACATAGCAAGTATTTAATAATTGCATATTCAATGGATTGGTAGTTGGACATGATAATCATTGTGTCCACTGTTTTGAGCACAGAATTATAACGGACATAGATATGGGTTCATTTCCATGAAGATGACTATTATCTGACAGGCATTCAGTTCTTTCAAATTCCAGACTGACTATTTCAGAAAGGAGCCAAATCAAGCTGTAATGTATCTAAGAGCAAGTCTTGTGATTGTCTGAGAAGTCTACAAGCCCTGGCTGACAAAGTTTTATATTAGGAAAACCTAGCCAAAAAACTGTATCTAAAATAATTTGGAATCTCTGTGGAAGTTGGCACAGATAAAAATATATAGATCATTTTCATAAATGTTAAAAACATTCTGAACCAGACTCGCTCCTTCATACAAAACAAAACCAAAAACAAAAGGAAACAACTGTCACTGCAAAGTGTGGTTTCCCCTGATTCTAAATATAGCTAACATTATGAATGGCGAAACAACTGTCACTGCAAAGTGTGGTTTCCCCTGATTCTAAATATAGCTAACATTATGGGGGTTTCTGGAGCTTGGACAGAACAGACACAAATTGTAGCTTTTGATTTAGTTGTTAGAGGGAAGGGCAAGGAAAAGAAAGGAGTAGGAGGGACAGCTACCCATTAGATTTTTAGTTTCTGCCTACTCAAAAGCCAACCTCTATCAGTTATTTATTTTAGTTAATTTTTTTGTCTTCTTAAAAAACAAAATACCACATTTTACTGAATTAAAAATAAAATCCCCACAAACAAATAGTGTTGGTTGAACCATTTAAATTTTTCTGAACCCACAACACTTCACTAGGATGCATAAGTAGGGTACGGTGTTTCTCAATGGTTTCCTTTCTCAGTTTAGAGCGTCACTTCAGTTCAATGCTCTCATGGTTACTGAGAAAATTTTTTTGCAGGGCATTCAGTTCAGCTTCCCCACTGAAAATTATGAAGACAAAAACCTGTTACAACTTTTGAAATGCCATTTTTGGTAGATGCTAGTTTGTAGAAACATGAACATTTTTCAAAAAAAAAATTAAAGAGAAAAAGAGTTAATTTTTTTAAAGATTAAAAAAAAAACTTCCATAGCTATTATATGGAGATAGACTGCTTTTCTGTCTATTCCATGAACATTTTAAAAATTACATAAGCATAATGCATACCATTTTGCACAGAGCTGAAATAACTGGGATCAGTAACTAATTCTTGAGATCTCCTATTGCTTCAAGCTCATCTTGAAATCTTTAAATTTTAAGAGAACATTGTTATTTCTAAAATACATCTCTTAAACTGGTAAATAATATAATCTCAATTTTCAAATGCCTAATTGTAAAATGGTCTTATATTTAGTAAGGAAGGTTGGCTAGCCTATTTTTTAAGCAATCAAATCATTCAGCGTTTCTTGCCTAAATTAGTCACTGGGCATCTGGTTCTGAATGACTGACGTTTAGATTCCCTCACAATCTGACTTCTCACCCTCATAGTCTCATAATGCACATAGGGAATTCTGCTATACAACTTTTCCTCAGTTCCTTTTCGAGATAGGATAAAATCTCAACTCATCAGCTTGTTATCAGTCCTTCCCTCTCTGTGACTCACCCATGTTACCAGAGCTATCCTCTGTCATTCATTCACCCTGCACTTTGAGCTTTTTATATTTATCTTCCAAAATGCCCTGTCATGACCCCATGCTATTGTGTTTGGCAATTCTCCTGCCTAGACCAGTGGTTCTCAACCACGGTGATTGTAGTCTGCCAGGGGACATTTTTGGTGTCAGAACTAGGGAGTATTTCTGACATCTAATATGTTGAGGCCAGAAATTCTGCAGAACATGCACAGGACAGGTCCCCACAACAAAGAATTATGTAGCCGAAAATGTCAATAGTTCTCTGGCTGAGAAACCCTGGCCTCCTTCTGAGCCTATCAAACATGTAGCTTCAAAGTCACCTTGTCAGTGACTTCTGAAAATCCTTGAGGCAGAGCTCTTCAGTCTTCTAGATTGTGACCCCACAACACATCTCTATCAAGCTTTTTAGTTTATATGGCTGTTATCGCATCACATGCTGTTCTCGCCCCATCATGCATGTGTGAGTTGTGTGCACACAAACACACACCCTCCCAACCCCAGGGCTCTGGGTTGTCTCATCAGTATGTAGCATAGTGCCTAACAGACAACAAGCAAGCAATGGATGCTCTCGACTTTGTGGGTGGATAAATGAATGGAGAAGAAACCTTCAGCTTTGTATTACCTTAGAAAAATCCTTCCAAGTGAGGGTAAAACCATCTTCTTATTTACATGGGTAGCTATAATTATTTATTAAAACATACTGGGAGCACAGACTAGCTATTTCTCAAACCACAGTGATTCATACATAATCTTCCCAATTCTCCCATATCCTCGTAATTCTGTACCATGAGTCATTTCCTATTTATCATCCTTTTTAAAAGCTTAATTTATTTATTATAGCAGTATCATGAATGAAAAACTGCTTTTCTTGCCATAAATATAACTGTAAAGAATAAACATAATACATTTTTTAATTTCACCATAATAATTTTTTGGATTTTGGATTCTGGTGTCTGTACTTGATGGAGTAGTGTCTAAAAGGCTTGGGGTCTTTTTTTCCAACAGGCTTCTCTGCATGTACCAACCAAAACCATTACACATGGGGAGCACACTTAAAAAACACTGAACTAGATTGAAGTCAGTGAAAGAGGAGATTAAAGACATTCTTATTCACTTGACAAACATTTTCTGGACTTCTATTATATGACAGGTAATACCATATTTACTTGGAGAAAATAGTAAATAAAATCAGATATGGTTTTGGTTTTATTAAGTGACAGGAACCATAATGAATCACAGCACCAAATACAGTTGTACTGAGGGTAGGAAGAAGTGATGCAAGGAGTTTTTATTTTTATTATTTTTAATTGCTCATTTTTAAAACTAACTTTATTTTTTAGAACAGATGCTACATGCATATGGTAAAAAATTAAAAAAAAAACCAAATGGTATAGAAAAATAATCATCCATCCCTCCTTGGTTTCCTAGTTATTCAGGTCCCCACTGATGTCAATTTCTTAAGATTTTTTAATAGAGGCATCCCTACCAGACCACAAAGCTTGAAGGAAGGAAGGAATACAGGAGGTATGTAGAGTGAAACTGAGAAGAGCTTGTGACTGAATGAATTGGGACTAGAGAGTGCCTGAACATGGAAAAGGCAATTAGACCACAACCTCAGAAGACTGGGGTAAGGCAATGGTCACATGAATTAGAGAACTCATCTTGGGTCATAGATTTAAGAAGGTAGACTTGCTTTTGGATGGGTGAGGTCAGGAGCTAGTCAAGTTGAATAATAATATCACCAAAATTTAGGATTGTGACCCACATAGAAAGTATTAACTCCCAGGTCCCTCCATCTGTGAAAAGGGACCATCTATCTTGAAAATTTGCACTCTAATTTTTTTTTCATGCTTACTGTATGTGGACACTGCTCTAAGGGCCCTGATAATAGAAAACAAGAACTTCAGTTGAGATTGAGCATTTTGTGTCAGGGACAATGTTAAGCACTACATGACTTCATTCGTCCTCACAACAATCCTATAAGGTGGATTTTTCATCTTCATTTTGCAAAGGTGCAACTGAGTCTTAGCAAGGGGAGGAAGCTTGTCGTAGATATGCAGCCATAAGTGGCAGAAATAAGACCTGAACACAAATCTTTCTGAGTTGTGAGTGTACCATTCGTTGCTCCAATATGCAAGCACCCTCCAAGAAAGTCAGAACACATACATCTGCAAGCTGAATGTGGCAGAGCCTGCTACACCCAATCTCATGAGTTTGAGACCAGCCCAGGCAACAGAGTGAGACCCATCTCAAAAAAATTAAAAAAAAAAATAAAATAAAAAATAAAAAACCACATCTTGAGTAGGAGAAGCAGGCAGATGGCCAGATTCCAAGCAGATGAGGAAGGAGTTAGAGTTGAACAGTGACTAGGGGCTGCCCTTTTGAGAAGTCGGGTATTGAACTGAAGGATGTCTCATGACTTCAACATGTCTTCAGGGTTTCTGTTCATGGTCAAAAGAAGAGGAACACCTGCTCTGCTGAATGCTAGGAACAGGAATCCAGAGTCACTGCATGAGAGAGAAGGCAGAGACATTGTGGGTGCTCAGAGAAGGCGTTGAAGATCGGCTCTCCAAGGGTGAAGATCAGACTGGCATATGGAAATGGGAAAGAGATACTGAGGCAGAAGAAACAGTAATCCAATACAAAGCTTCACCGCTGTACAAGCAGGTGGTGGTATGAGTGGTTTGGCATCATTTGTTTGAAAGCAGGAGGCAAGAAATCTTGGAGGGATCAGCTGAAGGAAGCACAGAGGCCAGGGCTCTAGAGGGCCTAGAATGTCAGGCTAAAGAGTTCCAACTTGACCTCACAGGGTGTGGAGAGCCACCGTACTGTGGAGACTCAGGACAGTTGTCCGTTATGGAAGAGCCTGTAGGGAAGGGAGGATTGGACATGCCCCAGAAAACAGTGCTCTCAGGCCAGAACAAGGAGTCGAAGGTTAAAAAAAATTATTAGGCTTGGAAAACAGAAGTATCATTCATTCTTTGCCATGAGAAACATTCTGACAAGGAGTAAAAGTGAGGTTGGTCAAGCAGTAGATGCTGCTGCCATCCATGAGGGCAACGGGAAAACGTCACAAAGATTTACTGGGCGCTGCTGAACGCTTTGTGCACCGCCTTGCACAATCTTTGCAGACACCCCATGATACACCTCATGTTATGATCTCTGTTTACAGAGGCGGGAGTTGAGGTTAGAGGCTAATGAAGGTCAAATAGCCTGGAACAGGCAGAGCCCGAATTCAATCGTGGAAGCAGTCAGTCATGGGCAGTCTGTGCAAAAAGAGCAGGCGACAGGAATAAAGAGACAAGGCTGGGAAAAGGAAGAAAATGCCAGGAAAAGTCACCACCAGTAATCCGTTCGATGAAGATAAAACCTGAAGACTGGATAATGTGGTGGTGTAGCTTTAGGTTTGGAGAATCTAAGGAACAAATGATTTTTTTTTTTTTTAAACTCACAGATTAAAGAAAAATCAAAGGCTGAATCTCAGTAAGCATTTCAATGATCAGGACTTCCATCCCTTAAAAGTGTCATATACCCTGGGAGAATGACAGCTAAAATGATTTTCGACAAAAAGGAAACTGTGAATTCTAATAGAAATAAAAGAATTTCAAGCCTGTGCGAGGCCTCAAAAAGTCAAAGTAATTTATCCCCAGCCTCAGGCAGAAATTACCATAAACCATCCAAGATAGATGTTTTTTCTATGTTAAGTGACTTTTAGAAAAGGAAGGTTTTCTATAATTTTCTCTAGTAACTCACTGTTGTGTTTAATAATTTTGCTGTCAAGAAACGATTTTGCATATTGTATCTAATCCATGATTCTGTAGTCTGGAATTCATTTCTGCATAAGTGTCTCCCAGGGACAGTGAATAGCCTCTCTGGTCACTGGAAGATATACTTACCTATGATTATGGTCTAACTACAAGCTTCCAACCTTTAAACTAAATACAGTCTCTTTGATTTTTAAACATGGTCGCGCTACTGTAGGAAAACTGTGTTTAGTTCTCCCTGCCTCTCTCTTGCCATAAAACAGCCAGGCTAAGTGTGATAGGAATATTACAGATGAAAACATGATGAGGTCCCATTTCTGAATCTTATAATGACAGTGTGAATGAAAGAGAAATATTAGGATTGCAAACTGCGCTAAATCGCCTTGGTATGTGAGCAACCTGGCATTCAAGAGAGAATATTGAAAAATACCCCATAATCTCATATAAAATATGGCATCCATGCTGAGTTTATTGGCACATAAGAATAGTATTTCATATAAGAGGTGAAAAGACATACATGTTCCGAATATCACTAAACTCAAAGTAGTACTCCAAATCTAAATTCATTTCAACAATCTGTGATACAAAACATTCCCAGGAAAAGAATCGCTGGCAGTCAGAAGTTAATAGGTACACTGTCACAGGCATACCACTGACTCTTAAGTTAAGCTTGCAGCTGAGTTGTGAATAAAGTAATCTCGAATGGCTCATATTACTTTATTACAATGCTTCCGGCACTATCTCGTGTATATAATTAATTGCAAAAGTAGTGTTTTCTTCGATCCAAATCAAGTGAATGCTCCTATAGCAAATAAAGCATCAAAAAAACCAACTTCTAAAATCCCTGTCAATAATATTTATTGTGGTGGGTATAATGTTTCCTTCTGACATACATAATCTGAGGTCTCATTAGAGTAAAAGCTGGCTCAGCCAGAAATGTAGGAAGCACGAATCTGTATGAGTTGGCACTTTGATAATTCACTCACACGATGATTATGGATGGCTGAAATAATGACCTTGAGAATCAGTAAGAAAATGGTCAGGACAGAGGAGAGAAAGGACATAAAAGTTTCATTAGGGCTAGACTTTTCAGGAAAGTGTATATGCAGAACTTGAATCAAAATGTGGGGAACTGGAAGGATCAAGATGGGGAAAAGGAAGAAAGGACTTCCTGGCAGAAGAAATCACATGAAGCAAAACACAGAGTTGCATAGGAACACTGTAGGCTGAGGTTGCTACCCTGAGATGGCTCACCTGGAAATCTACCCAATCACTATTTGCTCTCAGATTTTGATACTTCATGGTATTTCAATGCTTTCAACAGTGTGTGCCTTTTCAACAAAATATGCCAGAAGTGTGTTTCTCTGAACTTATATCTTTAAATGTTTGTTAGTAGAATTAATGAAGTTACTAGTACTCAAACCTGGTGAATAAAGTAATATCAGTTAAGGAAGTGCCAATAAAGGAAATAATCACTTTGTACTAATCAGGCTATCCACAGGGAATATCAAAAACCTAATCACATTTATGATATTTGCAGCATCTTAAAAATATAAATGTTACACATTACTTAAATTTATGTGTACATTATTTGGCAATGATATCGAATGCAGTTCCCCACAAAAGCCTTTGGCTATATAAACTGAAGAGCCCAGAGGGATGGAACAATGCCACACCTATAAGTCCTGCAGCGTGGGGGAGGCTGAGGCAAGAGGTTGACAAGTTCAGAGTCAGCCTCAGCAGTGAGGCCCTAGGTAATTTAGAGACACCCTGTCTCAAAATGCAAAATAAAAAGGGCTGGGGATGTGACTCAGGGTTAAGCAACCCTGGGTTCAATCCTGAGTACTCCCCAAAAAAACAAAAACCAAAAACTCGAGGAAATACCAAGAATTTACAATTTTGATAGTAGAGTGTGTTGGCATAACTTCATTATCACATAAGACATTGCGCAGGCTAGCAAGGATTTGTCAATACACATATATCATTCAACCAATATGAAGTTCAGTTATAAAACTGTACGGCAGATTTATTAATGAAAATTAGCACATGAATGTATGATTACCTGGAGATAAAGTATATGTGACACTGTTCATCTTTAAAAACAAATAAAATTTTGTTCGGCTTACTTCTCTATCGAGTCCAGCTGCCACTGTGATGATATCACCAGTCTCGTTGTTGATGGTGAACATGTTGGGTGAAGGGGTGCTGGGAGCCTGGGATAGGATTCTGTACCTCAACATCCCATTTAGGGCATTTGGATCATCAGCATCGATAGCAGTTACGGTCATCACATATGTTCCTAGAGACAGTGGACAGGAAAAACCAGTAGTTATCCTTCATTTCCAGGTCCCTAAAAGGAAGGTTAAATTTACCAAGCCGATACATCGGATTTTTTCCTTTTCCAAACAAACATTTTTAATAATTTAGATGATTAAAGCAACTACATGTTCTAGTAGTTGAAAATAAAAGTATAAAATACGTATTTATACTCGGTTTTTCCCTAACTTACAAGATAAATTCAACCCATGACGCCAAAATGGTTTACTTGAAGACCTGAATTTATATGAACTGCAAATCATAAGTAATGTAGATGCCATCAGAAATGAATTTTATGGCCTCCAATTCCTTCCCTCTGTTGCATTTTCTTGTTATGCAGTAACATTTAAAATGGCACACTAAGTATGATTCTCCCCAATTCCTACGTCACCTTCTGAAAGTAAGCTGTGTGCCTATCAAGGAACACTCCATTTGCTCACTTCATAAGGAGTCAGCTCATGCATTCCTGTTTTGGTACATTGAATAGAGATCTGGCCTTGTGGTTCCCTATTCCCTTGGAGATTAAAAGAACATTCAACTAACCTGAGGATTTCTGTGTATGGGATATTTTAGAAAATACATCTATGAAGCATTAGGATCAAGTAAGTCCAAACTAGCTATACAAATTGTAACTTAGAAATCAAGAGAAAAGTAGTTAATTTTTAGAATGGCTTGTCTGTGGGATCTTTTGAAGAACTGAGTCATAAAATTTTTCTCTCTGTGTTCTTGGGTACTCTAAGCTTGGTTCTACTTTAGAAATGGAGAAAATTCTACACTTATTCTCCTGATTATGTGGTATACTTTCACCCAGAAAATGCCTTCCTTAATCACAGTATTCAAATCTCTTTTCTGATCTTGTCCCTCTAAACAAGACACCCCTTTTTGATTTTGTGCCATCTCTTTATGTTTATTTTTTTCCCAAAAACATAATTGCATGTTTGCCTGTTGCCTGTTCTGTATTTTGCTCCCTTACTAGACCTTAAGCTTTTATGGGGCAGGAACTTTTCTTATCACCACTGAATCCACAGAGCCAGAACAGGTCCTAGCATGCAGCATCTACTTTAAAAACATTTGTTGAATGAATGAATGAGTGAGTGAAGAAATGGTTAAAATTTTGTTAAAAGGTATATTTCATAACCTTGAGCCCAAATACTGATTAAAAACACAGTTTGACTCAAGAGTCATCATATTATCAAACCTGGCCTAGAAGAACGTTTTCAAACTGCAGAAAAACCACAGGAAACACACGCACAAAATGTCTTTGCTTGCAGTGACTACCTACAGTCTTCTATTTATAGAAGGCTTAAAGTGGAAATTCATGGTCAAATGCATAATAAATACAGTTCCAATGACTTATTTTTAGTAATCTAGGTGAAGCAGTATATTTGATCAACTTTGAAATAAAAGAAGAAAAAAGAAAAATGATTTTTAAGAACAAAACTTCCAGAGCCAAAAAAACCCAAGGCTTATCTATTTTTAGAATATTTGTATAAGATGTGTTTTAGTAATGATGAGTTCAACATGCTTCAATTATTCTTTATTTGAAAACACCAAAAGAAGCTTCTCTGAAAAGGTGACACAGAAGGAGCCACAAAGGATGATCCTCCTCCAGTTCTCCCCAACCCCCACTATTTCTTTTCTGAGGATGCAGGAAAGTGCATGTGGACCAAGAAAAAGTGTTATAAACTGCTACAGATGACCAAGTTAGTATGTGGCGGAGTTTTAAGCGCTGAGGTTTTACAGAATAAAAAATATAGCTCTTTAAATCTCTTCAAAAACCAAAACTGCTCAGGAAGGCTGGCCACATGCTTAACATCTCTATACCAACTGTCCCTCTTGTCCACTCCATTTTCAGACTGACTAGGTCGTTCTGGCCTGGCTATTCTGCTGTGACTGAAAACTGCAGTGTTTTTAGTACAAGATTCTAAAACTTAGTCAAATATCACTTTACAATGGCGAAAGGGCTTGCTGCAAGGGCTATTTCTAGGCCAGGCCACTTTCCCTTATGCTAATTGAAAAGAGAGGGCCGCAGAGGACATGAGGGCACCCTGGAAATAAACAGCTAGTGTAGCTAGGGGGCGGTAGTCACAGCTGTTACCATGTCCCTGCCTTGCTTGGGGTGTTACTTCACCACCTGGCCCCAGGAATACCAAGCAGTTCTAAGACTTTCTGGTTGGGTATGTTGGTGATGGATTTTTATGGCGAAATTTGCACTTTACAAGCAGAACGCCTCTTTCAGGGCTCACTTTCAAGTTCCTCTAACTGCATCAAATATAGCACAATGAAAAGCTCCCAGAGATTCTATATAGTAGGTAGTAGAATCGAATACTGTAGTATATACTGTCTCCAAAGAGAAAAAATTGTCATGTGGGCAATAAGAGGCATATTTTTTCTGTTTCCATTCCTCAGTTTTTTTCCTATGTTACCTTCCTTTTGCCCTAAAAGCACAGGAATGAAAGAAAATGACACTAAAAAGCTCGAATGATTTCTGCTTTTCTTGCTTACATGACAATGCTGGTTATACAGCATTTCCTAAAACCACCTCCAAATTTTTATCTTCAAACTTACCAGGCTTTGATCCCTCAGGAACGGTCCCATTCCACACCTGGTGCAAGAACTCAGGTCTGTTATCGTTCATGTCAATAACATTGATGACAATGTCAATGGGGTTCTCCACTTGATTGCCATTAATATCTACTGCATGTGCCCTCAACTGCAAAAGTAATTGAAAACAAATGTATTTAACATAGTTTTCCATGAGGACATATATTACACAATCACAATGCTACTCACATAGCAAAATGGACTGACAGAAGTTACTGAAAAATAGCTAATGGAAAGACAGAAGCTATTCTTCCCTAAAACATTGCAGTCAACCGAACGCCATATAACTACGGTAGATACAGCATCAAAAAGTCATCTTTTATCTCATGTGAGGGACCGTTTAAATGAGTTAATCAATAGGTAAAAAAGTGAGGCAGAAATTGTCAACATTTGAAGCTGAGGGATCTGAGCTTCAGAAATGCTAATTAACTTGTGGTGGGTCATGCTGCTCTGTTGGTTGACAGAATCTGGATCCAAAATCAGTTCTGCCCAGCTCCAAAACCCTTTTGTTGTACAAGTATATATGATAAGAGTTAGGGTAAGTATAGAGGTGGTACTACTACTGAGGGGTTGTAAAGATCAAGGGAATAGGAGTATAGAAAATAAGTGTGTATAGGGAATTTTCAAGCTAGGGTTTTTTTTTTTTTTCAATTTTAAAGTCACTCATATATATTAAAATATGTGAATATATGTATTTAAGGTTAGTTCTTAGTTTTATAAGGTATTCTTCAAAAATTTCTGTATGTCTTTTTTTTTTTTAAAGCAAGTATAATCACTCAGCTACTCTTGGCAGAATATCGTCAAGATCTTCAATTCAGCACAAAGAAAGGCATTCTGTTCTTTTCAGGGGTTGCATAGTGTTCATGGAATTATTTCTTTTTAACTGCAATGCTTTTACAGTTTTCCTATTAGGTCCAATGCTGGCTGTTGGTGCCATTAGAAATGTTCTATTAAGTTAATGAAGTGTCGATATAGCCTTTTTTTAATTTAGAGGTTACTGAACACAGAAAACAATGTAAATTTTATTACTGTTTTTCAGTATTATATATAGATAATAAATTTTCCTTTATTTTTCCACTAACAGATTTTTAATACTTTTAATTACATTTATAATTATATAAAATATTAAATATTAATACTGATTCTCTTTTTTTTGGACTAGGGATTGAATCCAAGGGCTCTTAACCACTGAGTCACATTCAGAGCCCTTTTAATTTTTTTTTTTCCACTTTGAGACAGGGTCTTGCTAAGTTGCTGATTCTTAATACTTGCAATTCTATAATAAACTCTATTTGCAATGAGTATTGCCCTTTTAATATGTAAGAAGTGAGCACTTGAAGAATAATAATTTAATCTATAATGAATCTGAATGTGTATATTTCCTGAATTTTAATGATAGAAGATCCGGAAGTGAGAATTGATAGAAGAAATGATTGGATTTTTTTTGTATCAATCTTTATAATCACAAATTGGACTAGTCCACAGACTTCTATTATGTGCTATCTTTTAAAAAAATTTTTGGTACTGGGGTTGAACTCAGGGGCACTTAAACACTGAGCCACATCCCCACCCCTTTTTATTTTCATTTTGAGACAAGATCTCTTCAAGTTCCTTAGGGCCTTGCTAAGTTGCTGAGGCTGGCTTTGAACTTGGGATTCTCCTGTTTCAACTTCTTGAGTCCCTTGGATTACAGGAATGTACCACAGCGCCCAGTTCTATTATGTGCTATCTTAATCTACATTCCCTGTGAATGCAATGCATTCTTTGTGAAAGGTTTGAAGTTATACTTTTTTCTCTGTGTTTTACAGAACAATATAAAAAATTAGAATAACCTGTTCCTTCAAGAATTTTTAAAGAATGGGCTGATAAAATCATCAAGGTCTTGGGAAGAGAAATATGGAGTAATCCTCAGTCCTAAAACATTTTCAATTTCTCATATGCTTATTTGTCTGTTTGGATCTAGGGGAATCTGTTCTGGTTTAGAAGTTTCTATAATACTAAAAGTTTGAGCAAGTCCAAGAGTTCAACAACTGCATCAGTGAACCAAACAAATTTAGTAAGTACATGCCTGTGTGGGAGAAAGGTTTCAATGACTAAGTATTGGTCATAAACCACTGTGGGACTAAATTCAATAAATGGTGTTGGGACAACAGGCTAGCCATGAAGGACAAGAGAAGTGGGCCCATGTCCCTCTCTCCTTTTATTCAAATAAATCCACAGAGGTTAAATTTTAAACACAGAAAGTTAATCCAACAGATAAAAATTGGGAGAGGAGCAGCTGGAAGTAGGGAAGGCCCTTATCAACATATCTGGAAACCAGAAGGTATAATACATTTTTTTTTCAAAAATCAATTTTACAATATTAAAAGCTATGTTATATTATGGCAAAAATTATAAAGTGTTTAGAAGTCAACAGAACAGAGGAAAATGTAGGACAAACCATGCATTAACACCTTTCATTGATAAAAGGCTCTGAGTAATAAAAAAAGAAAAAGAAATCCAGAAGAAAATTTAACAGAAAATAAGAGTATGGGATTCACTTTGATTACAGCACCATGCATCCAAGAACAATGGTGTGATCTCTATATTTTATGTTCAATGGTTTTGACCTCATTCATAATTTGCTCTTATAGGTTTTCTTAACCAGATAATTGAAGGCAAGTAAGAAAATGTAAAGAGTAATGAGAGTAGGGGCAAACTTCTTTTTTTCTATTTTGGCATTGTTTTGTTTTTACTAAGAGCATTAATACATTTTATAAAAACATTAGAATTATCAAAATCAGACAAAAAGCTACAAATTTCATTTCTGGTGTTGAAACTCTCAGTGTCAAGGCCTTCAGACTCCTAGGAGGCAAAGGTGAATTCCACACACACTTAGAAGGGTAGAAACACAAAGATGTATCAGCTGGTTGCAATCTTACATGAAACCGGGCTATCAGCTCACGATCCAGAGGCTTTGTCACTGACAGTTGACCTGAGATGGGGTTGATAATGAAGATGCCAGTCGGAGGTTGGTCAGCTCCTGGACCCGTGACACTGTACCGCAGTGAAAGGTTTTTATCCCTATCAGACCTGATCTGAGGACCAAGAAAACAAAGACATTCAATGAGAGAGCTCATTATCAGAGACAGGGCATGCCACACATTCCTAGCCTAGTTCAGTTACAAACTTGCTCCATCCTTTTCCAGAACACCACTGAAAATCTCCCAGTGCCTACCCCTCCTCTCTGCTTCTTGGTAACAGGCTTTAAAATGAGATGTCACCTATCCCCAGAAAGACAGAGGGCAATGTTCACATTTAAAAGAATGCTCACTAGAAGTAGTGCAAAAAGTCAAAATTTAGGAGTGTCAGTTTTTAGAAGCTCCAGGTTAGACTGTTTAACACAGTAACAGGTGTCCAAGTTAATTGAAATAAAAGTTGTTGACCTTTTATCATCAATTCCAGTACGAGATAATTATCTACCCATAGTGTGAAATATGCCTACATAGAACTCTAACATGGTTGAGCTGGGACATCATATTTTGTTACTTGCTTTGTACAGACTATTCATTGCAAGAAATCTTCCCATATCATTTTAAAAGGGCAACTAATACTATAATTCTTTATTAATAATGAAGCCTATGAGAAGGATCTTAAGTAATATTTTTTATGCTCCCAAACAGAACAGAACTATAAGCATACTTCCTTCTTTCACAAAAACAACTGCTCCCAGGAAAATTAAGTCAATGTATGAGTAGCCATTGGAGGCTGAAGAGATTCTAGAGAGGGAAGAAGGCAGACAGGCATACCAAAAGGGTTGATTGGGCAATACCATTTGGAGGTAAAAATAATAGATCTTAATGTGTTGAGTAAATAAACTAAATCCATTAGTAAAATCTAGTGGTGTTTTTTTTAAAGTTAAAGCTCAATTCTCTTTTTTCTCATATTCCACTGATACAGAAAAACAGCACCTTTACTTGGGGGTTGTGCTCATTGGTAAACTGAATTACAATGTGCCTAAGATAGAATATGTAACACAAGTTAAGTGGTTTATTAAAAAATCCACATCTCTCAGTAAATATGTTTCCAAGTAGTAAAATCATCATCTATAGAAATATTTACATTTTACCAAATGGAAATATAACGATTTTGTCTTGTTGTCCTTCTGTCATGAATAATGGGCTGATAATTTTACTAAACATGCAAAAATATCTGTATTTTTAATTTCTTCATCTGAAGGAATGCATCTGGAGGAACTGAAAAAAACTAACTTTTCAGATTTGAAAGCCTTTGATTTTAACACTGCCCCAGGGATTCTGATAATGGTATCAGAGGTCATTCTTTTTTCTCTTTAAAAAACTTTCAAATGTACTTGGTGCTGGCATTTTTAGCAGTGATTGCCCTTTTATTTTTTCTTGGGCTCAAAAGCGGTCTGTGGAGGGCAGAGATCACCACAGAGAGCCTATCTCCCAGCAGGGCAGCTCCAGGGTCTGTGCTGAGAGTGGGTGAGGAGTGGGTGGGGAGGCACGTTACCTGAGAACTCACATACTGAATGAGATGCACAGCCACAGCGTGCAGGACCACAGAGAGGCCTGCCTACAAACAGTGCAAGAGATAACAAAGGAAAACAAGAAAAGGTTTTCTACAACACTGCAGAAAACCCACCTACAGAAAAAACGCTTCCGTACATGTCATAAACTCTACTTTGTAAAAAAAAAAAAAATAGACGAAAACATTTCTAACAGATAATTACAACATGCTACGGAAATAATTAAAATTGCACCACCTTACCCTGACAAGCTCTTGAGGAAAGGGTCCTCTGGAATTTTCTGGCAAGTTGATGGGAGGGATGACCCAGTCTCTCTTCTGCCTTTGTAGGTACCCACTGTGCTTGGTGAATTGTCTTGGGAATACTATCTCTTCAATTTCATGGGATTCCTTTGCATTAAAATATAACAAGACATTCCTGAGTACTACGAAAAACATTTTCTGAAAGAACATCAATATTAATGAAGACCTGAAAGTGTAGGAATCACAGTTTATTATGAACAGACAATAACTCTGGAGGCCCTTTCCTTATCCCCTTATTAAAATAATAGAAATAAACAGCATAAAATTTCTGAATGGCACTGTTCATTGAAACGCTGAATTCTGAACAATCATTATTTGGCTCAGGTGTGTAAACTATTTACAGTTTCTATAAACCATCTTAGATAGTAGCTTAATACTGAGCAAAATTTAATAGTACCCTTTTATATATTTCTCATTAGTCTAAACCACAGTTCAGGTAATGTGCTACTGTACATTAAATTTAGATCTTGATGTGCTAAAATATAATTTGAATTCCAAGGGAAGTTTAATACATACTGCTAAGGAATGTCTCAAATATTTATGACCCTATTAAATCCCACAGAATTAATGCTGTAATTATTCTAAACCTATGTCAGCCATGATGGATGCTGCAAATGACCCACTTTGCACACTAGGTATTAATCTCTGCTAGATGTCAACATTTTCTTCTGTTTCTCCCAATATCTGTAGACGATTTAGCCATTAGCCCTTCCTGCTTCAGTGCAAACACCCAAGTTATTTTGTTAGAACACAGAGCATCAAAAATAACAAAAGCATCTTTTTACTCCATTTGTTATCAGGTTTTTACTTTATATTATCCAAATGATGTGAATTCTTTAATAGTTAATTGATCAATTAAAATTTCACATAATGGAACCTCAACAAATAGCATAAGAAAAAAAAATGATATATTTTCCTTGGATATATTTGTTCTCCTTTATTTACAGTTGTGTATATCACATTTACAATTAAATACCAGAACTGAATGTGTGTATTCTCGTCTCTCACAGTACAATAAATGTACAAAAAGTAATGGTCACAGTTCGTAAAATCATGGACTTCAAAATATATGGGTGTGCTCCCTCAGTAACTGTTTTGAATTAAATAAAAAAACTAGAATATTCAGAAAATAATATTATCATAACATTCCTAAAGAATTTACTGTATCTTGTTCAAAGTTCTTAATATAGTGACATACAAAGTAAGTGCTCAATAAATGTTTCTGAATAGAATTGAACAGGACTCTCTTGAAAATGTACCTCATTTATTTTATGTTTTGGCTCACAGCAGCTTCCACCAGAGGGAGTATATCATTTCTAAAAGTCATATCAGTACTATAAATAATTTGCACTCCTAATTTGATTATTAAGGGACAAGACAAACCCTAACACTCATTTCCAGAAATGCTTTTCTGTTCCTACTGTAAATCTGTACTTCCCATCTAATAAATTTGACTGATGATGACTTGCAAAGAAGTATTTATTTTGTGGTTATATTTAACAGGTTGTAAAGCTTCTAAGAAATTCAAAACAAACTACTTCTAATTTTAATTAAATTATAACCTCAAAGTATAAACAAATCTTTCAAATGCAATTTCTGGTCGCTAAAAATATACTTATGTCTAAGTATTTTAAAAGATTAAAAATATAGTAGGGGCTGGGGTTGTGGCTCAGTGGTGGAGCACTTGCCTAGCATATGTGAGGCACTGGGTTCAATTCTCAGCACCACATATAAATAAATGAATAAAATAAAGGTCTATCGACATCTAAGAAAATATTTTAAAAAATGTATATCAATTACTGGTAAAGTGATTGCAGTTGATACAAAAATTCAAATATTGGCCATCCATTTCATGTGATATGAAGCAAAATCACACACACACACACACACACACACACACACACACACACACGGGTTTTTTTGTTGTTGTTGTTGTTTGTTTTTTTACTGTATAAATTTTTGTTTTGTAGACATCAGCTCCAATGCCACATTTGGATGTTATACCTTTGTCGATTCGTCAGTT
This sequence comes from Sciurus carolinensis, assembly GCF_902686445.1. Taxonomy (NCBI): domain Eukaryota; kingdom Metazoa; phylum Chordata; class Mammalia; order Rodentia; family Sciuridae; genus Sciurus; species Sciurus carolinensis. The sequence continues at coordinate 37,896,454 of NC_062227.1, forward strand.
ACGGTTGGCTTGAGACTCAGCTTTACCGCCACTTGCCACTTCTCTTGAGTCTCTTTGTCTTGGGCATAGATGAGGAATTTAGCATGCTCAGAGGAGAGTGGAAAGCTTCTCACGGCATAGACCATGCCATCTTCATCCACCTTGAAATCTGCAGGCTCGCTGCTTTCATACTGTACTTTCCTTTTCCCGTTGCAGTTGCTAAACTTCACTGGAAAAGACAGCAAATAGAATCTAACTACACTACAAATGCAAAGACAACTGATACTTAAATCTGTATTAGGTTAGACAATAAAATAGCACGAAACAAAATAAAGTAGCACGAAACAAAAGTGTGATTTTCACATTGTGAACACCATTTTCATTTCATAGAATCCAGTTGGGCCCTCCGTATCTGCAGGTTCTACATTCCAGATTCAACCAACCTCAAGTGCAGGTCAGAAGTGTTCTAAAGAAAACAAAGTACATCTTTGCTGACGTATGGAACATGTACAGACTTTTTTCTTGTCATCATTCCCTACAGAGGACAATAAACGACTCATAATACCAATGCAATGCATGCCCTATGAGAAATCTGGGTGATGTAAAATATGTGGGAGGATGCGCATGGTTATATGAAGATTCTCTGCCATTTTATGCCTGGGACTTGAACATCCCTGGATTTTTCACCGACTGTGGTCCTGGGATGAATCTTCCACAGAGACCAAGAGATGACTGCATCAGAGTAGCTTTGAGTTGTGGCCAGTCTCTCTCATTTCTAAGGCTGCTCCCTCCCTCCACGGTCCCCTGGTAGCCCTCAGCTACACCTGCTGTTCCCCTGACATGTCTCATGGAGGCTGCCTCACTCCCACTCTGTCACTGAAGGTAGAACAAACCCCATGTTTTCCACCTTCATGTAGCTATCTTGGCTCTATGACCCACTTCATAGCCCTGCCTGACACTCACTGACAGAGACATTAAGGACGAATTTCCTTAGCTATCTTGGATACTCTGTACATTTCCTGGCACATCATCTTAATGTGTAATTTTTAAACAAATGCTTAAAGGAAGAAACAATACTGCTATGTTTCTTTTTGTTTATTAACATCCGATGCCCACCATGCTCTAGAATTACAAGACCTCACGGTTATTGAAAGGTGAATAATTAGTGATGTATATCCTGCCTGGTACTTGTAATAGTTCTGTTAAATAAGTTTTATAAAATTTCCAAAAACATGAAAATAAAAATGTCTCAAAATAAACCTTAATATTAAAAAAAATGCATGTTTTAAGAATAGAAGGATTAAATTCAATCCCTAGTGCCTCCCCCAAAAATAGAAGGATCAAAAAATATTTTAGGATCAGCTGGGCGCGGTGGCGCATTCCTGGAATCCCAGCAGCTTGGGAGGCTGAGACAGGAGGATCTCGAGTTCAAAACTAGTCTCAGCATAAGAGAGGCACTAAGCAACTCCGTGGGACTCTGTCTCTAAATAAAAAATACAAAAAAATAGGGTTGGGGATGTGGCTCAGTAGTCCAGTGTCCCTGAGTACAATTCCCAGTACCCCCTGAAAAAAGATTTCAGGATCCTAATTATCTCAATCTCAAATGCAATGACTTTAAATTGAAGAAAATCAATGCTTTTTAAAATGGAATATCAATCCACTGATGTCTCAACAAATAAGCTGAAAATGTGTTTATGAATGGAGAACTAGACATATTTAAGACAAAACAATAATAAAACCAAAAATATTCTCTATGGAAGATTGTTTTTCCCTTATATTCATTCTTTTTGAAGAAAAATTCGATGGGACTTGCAGGTAAAAGCATCAAATAAAAGGCAATTTTTCATTTCCACATATGACTGTATTCTGACCACAACTACATAGGATTCACTTTGGAAAGCAATCAATAGGTACATATTACAAACTATAATCACACATCTTTCTCATTACTCAAGATCTAAGTAAAATTTTTACAAGCTGCCCCCACTCCATATACAAAAGGATAACAGTTTCTTCATTTTCATTAATATAAATTCACTGCCATGTACACAAAACCACAGCCAAATAACATGCATGCTTATTTCCCTTAGTAACCATAAAATTCTTGATAGAAGTAATAAAATAGTTTAACTACTGAATATCTTATTTCCACATAATGCCACATATATCATCCTTCTTCACATTTTTATCATTTCAAAATGGAAATAAAATAGTATCTAAAACTAAATTATGTTAAACCAAAAGGTTTATCTTTACAGTAGAAGAATCCCAATTGATATCTAATTACCCCATTTTCCATGCCATGTAATTTAAATTTTTTAAAAAGAAGGGGATCTTTTCTAGGCAACAATGACATTAACTGCTTATTTTTTATCAAAGACAACCGAACAAAAACTGAAATTGTTTTTGGGAACCTTGCTGAGAAGTCAAAATGAAAAGACTTTTACCATCTTTTAGTACAAACACTACTTTTCTCATATAACCAAAGGAATGCCTGATTCTCAAAACTAGAGCAGAACAGTTTTATATTCTTCTGCATTTTCATGTTAAATTTTGCCACTCTTGAATTCCATACCTATCCACACCTGGCTTGCTGACCTGGCTTCTGTGGTCTCCCAGGTCTAGGTCCTGGGGCCCACTGCTAGACTAGACCTCTGCTGTGACTTTCTGCTTCTGGCTTAGAATCTGTAATATTGCACATGAAGTCATTAGGGTACCATGCAATGCTTTCTTAATGCTCTTTCTATTCCTGACCACTCTGTCTTCACCTCATTTATATCATTTTCTAACACACAATCTGCCCAGATTCCACACTCATTCCCCACCTCACTGCTGTCCACACCCTACACTGATCACCTCCCATTTTCCATACCAAGGTCCTAGAGCCAGGCCATTATTCCAGGAGAGGAGTCCATCAAGATGTCCTTAAGAAGGTGCCAGCATATGACTATTTAAGAGTGCCCAGAATTCTTCAGTTTAAATTTTTCTTTTTGTTTGCATTTCTTGTCCATTCAAACACATGAACTCTTCTAATGTAATAATTATTGCAATAATGCTTATTTATTAAAGGTTTCATTTGACTAGACTGGCAGACTATCAACTCATTTTGGTTTTCTGACAGAGGGTTTTGGTTCTTTTGTTGACTAGGACACCTAATGGTGATAGCGAGAGTATTGATGCTCATTAAATAATCCATTAAAATCTTACAACTTTTAAAAGAACTAGAAACAGGGCTGGGGTTGTGGCTCAGTGGTAAAGCACTTGCCTAGCATGGGTGAGGCCCTGGGTTCGATTCTCAGCACCATGTATTTATTAATTATTTAATTAAATAAAGGTCCATTGATAACTAAAAAAAAAAAAAAAAAAAAAAAAAAAAAACTAGAAACAGATGGGAAACAGTCTGCAATAGCAACACTCAGCAATGAAAACAACAAACACAGTTCCTTCAAGTAATCAAAATGTGTATTAATTTGCTGATAGTGCAAGAAACAGAATGAGCATTTGCTGAATGCCAGGCACTTAAGACCAGGTTGTATACTTTCACTGTAACAACAGCCTCCGGAGGTGGGAATCACTATTTCTCTTCTACAGATGGAGAAGGAAAACTTGGGCAGCCATTTGTGCCCGTGGAAGTTCGACTTCTAGTCATTTCCTTAAGAAAGTTCAAAAGAATCTACAATCATGACTCTTGGATATTAAGACCTAAAGCTTTAAAAAAAATAAAATTAAAGAAATGACAGGTCTGATAAATGCTTGTGAGGAAAATCATGCTAAATTTAGACTTTTGGGAGAATAGCGGTAAATGACATATTTAAAATTAATGAAAACGACATGCTCTTATTTTGCTGGTGGGACTGCAAATTGGCAAAACCACTATGGAAAGCAGTGTGGAGATTCCTCAGAAAAACTGGAAGGGAACCACTATTTGACCCAGCTATCCCACTCCTCAGTTTATTCCCAAAGGACTTAAAATCAGCATACTATAGTGATGCAGCCACATCATTGTTTATAGCAGCTCAATTCACAGTAATTAAACTGTGGAACCAACCTAGGTACCCTTCAACAGATGAATGGATAAAGAAATTGTGGTATATATACACAATGGAATATTACTCAGCCTTAAAGAAGAATGAACTTATGGTATTTGCAGGTAAATAGATGGAACTACAGAATATCACGCTAAGTAAAATAAGCCAATCCCCAAAACCAAAGGCCAAATGTTTTCTCTGTTAAGTGGATGCTGATTCGTAGTGGGGGGTGGGTAGGAAAGAATGAAGGAACTTTGCATTGTGAAGAGGGGAGAGAGAGAAGAGGTGAGACAGTGGAGATGGGAAGGACAGTAGAATGAGACAGACATCATTAACCTATAAACACGTATGCTTACACTACTGGTGTGACTCAGCACCATGTACAGCCAGAGGAATGAGAAGTTATGTTCCATTTGTGTGCAATGTGTCAAAATGCATTCTACTGTCATGTATAACCAATTAGAACAAATAAAAAAAATTAATAAAAAAAAAAAGAAATTATTAAATCAGAATATATCCTAAGCGCCCTGTAGAGGGCAGTAGCTGAAGCCACTTCAGGTGGAATGAGGGTGTGAGCAGATAGAAGAGGGGAATTAACACTTGGTTACCCTGGGTGCCTATTCTTTTGACTCAGGACTCAGTTAAACTATTTGGATTCAGGTGTCAGTGCTTCGGATAGTCACCTTTGCATTGCTGTGACCAAGATATGACAATGAGCAACCTGAAGGAGAAAAGATTTGTTTTGTCTTATAGTTTCAGAGGATTCAGTGTATGGCAAGAGGTCATGGTGGAGGAGGAATGCTGCTCAGCTTCTGGGGTCCAGGCAACAGAGAAAGGATGTAGTCAAGGACAGACAGAGACCAACACCACTCCCTACAAGGCCCTCAGTGACCTACTTACTCCAAGTAGATCCCACCTCCCAGTAGTCCACTCATCAATCAATGGATTATTCTACTTGTTGGATTAATTCTTGCTGTATTGGAGACCATACTTCCAACATAATGAATCTTGGGGGATATTCCAGATCTACACCATACAGGGAGGGAGAGGAGGAGGCCTTTGGAAAAAATGAACTTGCAAAGGAGAAAAAAAAAAATTGTGCCTTTTTCTACAAAGGGTTACTGAACATCCTATGAATGAGCAGTGGTTGACCTTAGAGAATCTGACACTGGAGAAGCACTTCGGAGGAAGCTGTATAAAGGTCAGTTAATTAAAGTTAATTAGCTGTTCCACATTACCTCTACCTAACCTATACCAAATATGAATTGGTTTAATATATCTGTTATTAAATTTTTCTGAGTTCTAAAAAATGTTAATTTTCATTTGATCTAATATTAAAATAAGCAAAATTTGGGGATATTATTCAGGTTTGAAGAAGTATATTGCATTACAATTCCCTTTGCCCATTCAGCCAATACAGAGAATTAATACTTAAATTAAAGTCAGTCAACTATCAATTGAGAAAGTTCCCGTAGGTGAAATATTACTCCTGACTTCATTCCAAGGTTGGAAAATATTCCATGCAGAGAGCCTGGTTCACAGTTACCTGCTTCATCAATGTTAGTGATGTATTATTATTTTCAAGCCATGAAAATTAAAATGCTTACTAATTTCAACAGGACAACACGAATTCCATTTATCATCTACTGGTCAATGTTTATTGTCTGTTGTCTTATTCATCTATGACCTAGATGGAGCTGGGGATATTTTCACAAATTTGCCAAGATTCACCTCGACTCTACGACCAAGCTCTGAAACTTACACAAAAGATTTCCTTTTTAACAGAAACTTAAAAGTTAATGGGGAAAAAAGAGGGGGAAACTGCTATATTACAGAATATTGATTATACCAACAATATATATTCATAATTAATAAATTTAGTTAAAATGTAGAGCCTTTGAAAAATGTTTTGGTGATAAAAATATTAAGTGAAAATGGACTCAAGCCATTTGAAAGGGAGAATGAGACAGGCAAGAGACATGGTTTAAATATTAAAATTAAATTTAAAATTGAAGTTGAAGAAAATAAAGCAAACATCATGAATTTTTGGCTCTTCTAGAAAGAAATATATAATTTGCTGGATTCGACTTGTTTCTGTTATCAAAATACCTTCTTTATAGATAGGAGGGAAAACAATGAACAATATTTTCCACTTCTTTTTTTCACAACACAAAACAGATTTACCATTTTTTTTAAAATATGGGGGCAATGACAAAATTTATCCTTAAATCGAATTACAATTAAATTAAAATACAGCCTTAGAAGTGGCATTATTCTGTATGCTACAATAATGGTGAGACCATCAAGTCATGTTTTTGACAAAACTCTTTGAACTGTACAACACAAAATCAACCTTACTGTCAACTGTGGACTTCCAGTAAGGTATCACTGGTTTATCAATTGTATCAAACGCACCCCATGGTGCAAGATGTTCATAACATGGGAATCTGTGGGGAGGGAGGGATACATATGGAACTCTGTTCACTTTCAGCTTTTCTGTAAACATGAAATGATCTAAAATGTGAAATTATTTAAAACAATGCTTTCCTTGCAAATGATGGCTTAACTTGCTATTATTATTAGATTTTGAAGGAATGGATAGTTGTCAATACCCTCTGTCTCTCTCAATCTGATTCCAGGGAATGACCTCAACTTGGTATCAGTGGGACAATGCAATCCAATCAATAATTTATGCAGGCATCCTAAGTATGGAGCTAAAGAATTTGATTTAAAATTTTTCCTCTGACAGAACCATCTTCCTTATGTTATGACGTTTATTTTGCTTAAGTGTTCAGCTAAGGCAAAGTACAAACTCCTGAATTCTGTTTAACATGGGAGAAAAGGAAATGCATTTCCCAGAACTAAAGAACAAGCTTGGCCCACAGAATTAATCAAATTTAAAATAAGTCTACACACAATTAAATGTTTGCAGCTAAGGACACCATAATATTAAGCAAGAATTTTTTATTACACTATTACATAGTTTACATGCATAATATGCAGTTTCTGTGTTCTACCCTGCATAAAACATTGTTAACATGATTAACACTAAATTAAACACCAGGGAAATAATTGTTTTAAAGTACATTTTTACTCTTAAAGTAATACCTCAAATTAATGTTAACCATAAAACCATAATATCCTTATAAAGTATTAACAGGAAACCACAGATCTTACATATTAAATGTATTAGCAGGTAATAACATTACATAAACCATTTGAATGAAAATGTGCAAATACCTACATATGGTTTCTAATTTTTGCTCAAGTAAAACATACCATATTTAGAAATAATTAGAAAACAGCAAAAGATTTTCATGCCTAAGTATGCTACTGAGATTTTATTGTTTTTTTTTTTTTTCACATTAATTGCTATTTTTAAAGGCACTGGGAAAATAAAAATATATTCACAGGGTTAACAGAACATCCCCTTCCATAGGCACAGAGCAATAATTATTAATGAACTAGAAATCTATTGGAAACCTAGGAGGGAAGAAGTATGGGAGAAGCTGTCTTGACAGTATTTCATAATGCTTTTTTACATGTCGATTCTAATGGAGAAAGGCTACGAAGCAATGTTAATATATGCTTAGATTTTCCTTAGCCACTCTAGGCTCTTACCAAGTTTCAATTTGAGAACATCCCCCTCACCAAAAAAAAAAAAAAAAAAAAATTCATAGCCATTCCAAGGCCTCCCAAATCCTTTTCACACATGTACAATGGGATAAACCTGGAAATATTTTGGAAATGCCTCTAAGGAACTTGCTGGAAAAAGTCATTACATTTGCTTAAAACATATATTTATAAGAAAAATGAAATATGGAGTTTTAAGGCATATGCAAACTATTTAATATGTATAAAACTTCCAACTAAACTGTTTAAAAAATCTTTAACAAGACATTTGAACTTGTGTTCATATCTTTTTTGTAACAAGTTTTTTTTTTTTGGCAACATCAAATTCTTGATAATTACCATTAACAAAAGTTTTATTCACAAAAGTTGGTGTCAGCAAAGGGCAATGCGATATTTATCACTTTTTCTCCAAAGGAAAGAAAGGTTCTATGAGGGATACTGTATTAAATCTTATGTTCCTTCTTTTTCCCACAGTGACAATTGTAATGTTGAAATTCCTCATGAAAATATAAATGTTTTTCAAAATTTTTCCCACTAAGTGTTTCAGAACAATAAGTGAAATGTGACCTCAAGTCTTCACAGTATTGCTAATAGTCTTATTAATTTTTCTTTAGGGTTTACGATATAGTATCACCATCAGTCATTTTTATCCTTTTTCAAAAGCTGAATTTTTTCCTTCAAATCCATAAGCTCTGGGCATGTAATAATTTTGACAGGCCTTTGCAGTTTTCAATTAAGTTCATTCAGGTGCTCCAAGAAGTCAGGTATGTTAGCAATTTTTTCACCTTTAACAAATCTGCACTAAGTAACATTCAAACATGCTCAAAATCTATTTTTCTATTAGCTGATAAACTCTTGGGAGGAAAAAGTGTTTTTGGACACTTTTTTGTGTACCTTGGTAAATATCAGTAAATATGGTATGCTAATCCTTTATCTTTGCATAAAGATGTAGCCATTTATTTATTCATATTTTCATATCATTTTTTTGTGCATTTAAAATTTATGAGCAATCTTTCACGTACAGGAGATTGCATGTGAGTAAAACTTTCAGATTAAAGTCTTGATGTTTACACCTTTATGCCATTTATAACCTGTTTACACTAGGGCCTGAGCATCAGCCTCATATAAAGTCTGCTCAATATCTTGTTTCAAAGTATTCATTTACTTCCTTGCATACATAATCTACCGAAGTTTGTATTGATTTGTTTTTCAGAATAAATAATGATGTTCAGTATTCCCTCCAGTGCTAGCATATTTACTAATGCCTTAAAGTCACTGATATGCAATGACGGCATTTTTTATTTAATAATTCTTTTGATTGCCATCACTGTGAGGCCATCACTGCCTGTCCTGATAGTATTCTGCACAAATGATTCCTTCAGTATTTCTTCTGCTTCACTGGTTCCCAGTGTATCACCAACGAGGCGTACTTAGGCTGGTAAGATAAGGAATTCTGCAAATGCTGGAGGCAAGTAGTAAGTGTGAAACTGTGTAAATGACTTTCAAAGCTTGATCATATAGTGCTGTGCTTGGTTTCAGAGAGGCACTTTCTTACTGTCTGCTAAAGAGAGTCCAGAAAGTCTTCTGCCTAAGATGGTTGTTTTGGGGCAAAATGACCCCAAAATTTGTCATGGAAGTAGCTTTATTTGCTTACTTTTGCATACAAATTAAATGTTTACTCCATGTAAAAGTAATTATAAGGGTACATAATTTTCAATTTTAGAGGATTATTATAATATTACCAAGTTAGTATTCTCATCATTTTGTAGATGAGTTTGAGCTGTCATTCTTAAAGTATCCTTTGTGTTGAGAAAGTAAACGTACATAAAAGTGAAATCTAAGGACGAAACAGATTGCAGGCAGGAATAATTTATATAAACATAAGATATATAAGATGTGTATGTAAATTCAGGGAATTTGCATCTTAAAATACTTTAAAGCATATGAAAAGTTTGAAATTTAAACATACAGTAACATTAGAGAAAAATCAGTAATTTTAACTTAATAATTGATAACTTAAAAATATATAAAGTTCAGTCATTTTTAACATTCCTAACCACCAAAAATATTTTTAAATAAGTAATTCTGGAACTTTCAGTCTTCTTTAGCAATTTAGCAAATTTTATGTACAAACTAATTTAATTCTAAGAAATTTATTCCTAAATTTTAAGTAATATAAATATTTTAATTCTAAGATAAGCAAACATTAATTATTAATTTCCATTAAGAATAAGATTTCTGACCAGTGGTTGACCTTAGAATCCAGCAGGAAGGAAGAAAGAAAATCAAATGAAGAGAGGAAAGAAGAAAAAGATGGAGGGAATAAGAAATAACAACTGAAATGAACAAAAGTAATGATTCTGATATTTGGCAAAGGCATTAAATGATGAAATTAATGCATGTCTTCTATTATATAAAGTGAAAATTAAATTGAAAGCAAATTGAAAGATTAATAAAATTAATACTTGTATAAAATCTTCATTTAGGTTATTATGTAATGATACTGAAGTAGCGATCAGACTCCAGGGAATTAGTGTGGAAATGGAGAAATTCTGAATCTTGCTCCGGGTGGGGGCAAGTTCTTGGCCAGAGAGACAGCCAGGGGAGATGTGTCCTGGGAGCCATTTGCCACAACAGGTCTATACTAGTCTTACTCAGAAAAGTCAGAAAATAACAAAAAGAAAAAAAAAATGCCAGTTGCAAGAAGTTTTGGAAATAGAGCCATAAAGAGGCATTCAAGTATAATTTTAACTGTTTCATTATAAAATATTGAATATTTTTATTTTTGAATATTTTTATTTTAAAAAGTTTAATTTTAGGGGATCAATATTATATTACCTAATTAGTTTCTTAATCTTTTAGGAGGCTGGATTCTACCAACTCTGAAGTCACTAGATTCCACTGACCAATTAAATAAACAGCTTTATCAGAAACTATTTTTGTGTGCAACTTTAAATTGTAGAGAAGTGGTCACATGCTGGTAGGCTCAACCAAGTCTTCAGACATGCTTTTTTTGATCCTCACAGCATGTTCAACAAACTAATTTTACATTCTTCTGATTCTTTTGCCTCCTCTTCGGGAGCAAGAGAGAAACTCAAGGCTCTCATTTGCTCAGAAAATGAGACTATGGACGTACTAGCAAAATCTGTCTCCATGACTGTTCTTCTACCTTCATTTACCTAACCCTCCTTCTTGTCTAACAGGGTAGAGGCTATCTGGAGCAACATACAATGGTGGCCTGAAGCAGCTAAGAAATCTTGGTATTACCCTCTGAAAATGGTAGTGGAGGATGGGACTGGGTATAATTCAGGGAGCCTTCCAAGAATCACACAAGACTGATGGCATTAACAGGAACAACTATGCCAGGGCCTTGTTAGAATATCCTCAGCCTGAGACTCTACCCTTCTGGACCACCCAAGAGACTGCCCTTCTGATACTTCAGAATTGTTCTCCTCTCTCGGCCTAGGGAGCTAGCCACTAACAGTCCAAAGGGCAGCACTGTCTAGTAGAAACAGAATGTGAGCCATTTATGTTGTTTGTCTTATTCTATAATAAATTTAAAAAGTAAAAAACAAAAACAAAACAAAGACAACAACAACAAACAGGTAAAACAAATATCAGTGGCACACCTGTATCCCATTCACGGCCTTCCTGGTGGAATATGCTGATCTGTTTTGCCACACTACTGGAATAATAATAAGCTTTATTTAGGCAATAGTAATGCTCAGCATTTTCTTTGGTTTTTCTCCCCTTCCTAGACATTCAGAGAAACTAAACTTATTTCAGTCCTTAAGATTAGGCAAGACAATGGAACTAATAAAATCTGGGGGCTGAAGTGATGTCTCTCTCTTCCCAGTGCAATCATTTCAAAGTTCTGCCCTCTTCCCCTGCTGTGGTAATCATTATAGAGCATTCCAGATGGAGGTAACACAAGATCAAACCTGGGGATGAGTAAGCCACCCCATGGAGAGCAGCCCTGAGAGCCACCTGACCCACCAACCCACCAGTGACTGCATGGAGAATGAGTTAGGCATGAGTTAGACACAGAAAACATGGTAACTTAATACAGCCCATGCTAGCCTATCACGTCTGATAAGGCCACCACTGGAGTGACCTAAGTACTCAACTCAGGAAAATAAAATGAAAATGCCTATAAAAATGACTAAATCAAATTTATTGTAGGTCAAATTCACAAGAAAAAAAAAAACACTTTTATTTCTAAAAGTTTTGACACTTCTCTGCCCAGTGGGGGGGAAAAAAGTTTTATTGTAACATTGTGAAAGTGTTATGAAATCTGGTAGAGGAAGTGTTATTTTTTCCCTTTCCAGGGAAAGTCATGTAAAATTTAACTAACATCTGTATACAAGCTGTCACGAGTCAAAGAAAGGAATGAAGCCCCATGATGTTCTTCTGGGATATGAAAATGAAAAAAAAAATCAAAACAGCAGTAGGGATGATAGAGAAGAATGATTATGACCTCAGAAATATGAAATTTTGATTTTCAGTAGTCTAATAATACTATGCATACAATTTTATATATTATTACCCCTTATATATTTCTAAATAACTCAAAATTTAAGCAGTTCTTCATTTCATTGATATTCTTCCTCTAGGCATTTTTATGCCATAAAATTCAAGGAAAACCTTTCCTTTTGACAGAATCCAGCTACAAATATATAAAATTATCAGCGTTCAGGCAGAATTATTTTCTCTCCTTTTCTTCTCTTCTTCATTATTTTTTTTCCTTTTTTTTCTTTTCTTTTCTTTTTTTTTTTTTTTTTTTTTTTTTGTAGGACGTGCCAGTAAGAAATTACACTGAATATCACTACCTCTCATTAAATTATGATCACAGGTGGTAGACTTTCCCTTTCCCCAACTGAATGACTATTAGTTGCTGAAATTTGAGGCAATTTAGCTAGCTCCATATTTCAGGCTACTGATGTCAATATAGAATCCTAATTAAACAATGGGTTTTCTTTGACTTTTTAAAGATGAGGGAGATTTCAACACAAATTTTTTTACTGAAAACAAATTTTTAATCATTGAAGTTTTCAAAAACACCAGTAGACAAGGCAGGGGGCAAGTAAAAGGAAACTGTGTCTCAATCAGTTTCAACAATATGGCCTCAAAATGCTCAAAATGCACCACAGAGACCATAAAAGGTACAAAAGGATATTACGTGTTTCTTGAAACAAAGAAAGAGGTACAAAGAACATACTGTTGGCTAAGCAAATTGGCCCTACTGGTATGACAAGACACCACATTAAGTGAAATTAAAGTCCATTGAATTATTAAACTATTACATCCAAAGTCATTTCCTGATAATAGTTTTAAAAGAGAATTATAAGACTTTATTCTAAACCCAACAATTTAAGAAATGTTTATTCCTTTACTTGTTAGTAGCAGAAAGAAATCACGATCAAATATGAATAGTAATGTATTTCTGAAACACTGTCATAATAAAATATAACTCATAGTTTAAAAGCTGAACTCCATTTTTTTTTTTCACTGCCAATCCACCAAATAGATGCATCACTAAGTGATGGGAAGAACTTCCTAAGCGGCCAAGTTGAACTACAAACTATAGTAAACTATAAACATTTAATCAAAGCAACACCCAAACTCTGTTATTTCTGAAGTCTGCCTACGCTTTTTGACATTAGCAACATGATGCGTATTAAGTAGTCATAGACGGAGAATTCTGTAAAAAATTCAGCAATGTTACTATTTCTTTTATAAAGGCAATGAAGTTATTCAAAGCGATTTCATGAAATCCCTAAAGTGCCAATAAAAATTAACACGTTCTCATGTACATTCATTAATTCAAGAATACTAATAACAGATTAGTATTTGGGAAACATCATCATATAACTTGGAGGACTCAGTGTATCATTTTGTGATTGTCTCCAATTCACTATTTTCCAACTTTTTTCTTTTTTTTTTTTTTGGTACTAAGGACTGAATGCAGGGCACCTTACCCATTTTCCAACTTTTTGGAGAATTAGTGCATAAACCCTAGAAAGCAGTTCTAGTAGCAAAAGACACTGTTCCAACTTAAAGGGATAGTATTTCTGAGCTCCAGTTCAACTCATTCCAGTTTAATACACAACGGGACAATAACTGAAAGAAAACCACACATGACCACATCTACACAGGAATGATAACAGGACTATTAAAAGTGATTTTTAATCTATAAACTCAAGATATAAAGACTTTCTGATAGCATGGCATGAGAGAGTGGGTCTGAAGACAAGGGCAAGTAATCTACAGCACATATTAAGTGCATTACCATAACAGAAAGAAAGGAAAATTTAAGGATTTTACACACACATATAAATGCTTAAGATAGGTAATGTTCTTTTTAAATGGCAGTTAGCTATATTTAGATATAACACTTTATGCTTGCTAAATTTTTATTATGGTATCCTATAATTGCTGTGATGTCAAAATGTTATCACTGGTTTAGGAAGAAAAAAAAATAGGTATGTGTGGTGGGGAGTGAGCACCAAAAACAACTCTTCAGAAGTGTTCCTCCTTTTCTCATTGCCAGAAAGAAACATCTACCTCTGAGAATACACCAACTCAGCAATTTCAATAGCTGCAGCTTCAAAAATTTGCCGCTTCAACTGATAATAATAAGCCTCACCCTCCTTAATGGGGTGACATTTCCTCTTGAAAATGTGACTGCACTCCTATTTCACCATTCTCACTAATTATATCAAAGTGAAAGGGATTAATTGTCGCACACTAACATTAAAGCCATCTCAAGTATGCTGAGGCTGCACACCACATGATTTATCTGGAAAACATCTTAGGTGCATGAGTTGTCTGCCTGGGAGGATTAATCCCTTCCCAACTCTCCCCAGATGTCCCTATGGCTCTTAGCCCAACTTTCAGGGATACTTAGGAAGGGTCAAGGTATCTTTACATCTTACAGGGATAAGGATTTCTCACATTTAATTTATCCTGTGTAAATACACAAGCACTTATTAGAGGATTTTCATCGTGTTAACCAAAAGGATGTTAAGACAAGTATTCTGGGCACATGTTATTTGCTGCCAACTTACCATAACCCAATCTGCATGTATTAGCTACAATAAATCAAGTAAAACTAAAATAATATCCTTATCCTATCCTGATGAGTAGATAAAATAAGCAGGCTAGTCTGAATTGTATCTTTTTGCCTAAAAGCCCCAGTAATACTAATTTAGGATACTAACCTAAAACATCTTTTTTTTTTTTTCTTCTTAAATTTTAAACTAACTTGCTGTAGACATTTAACTTCCAGAAGCATATAGGTGAAGGAAAACAGCAGCTGTGAATATTTGGGAAAGTGACTAAAGAAACCGCACACATACACATACCTGAACAGGAATGGTGAAATAATTATTAAATGTGATTTTTATTGTCTATAAATTCAAAGTATTAAGACTTTCTGATAGCATGGCACGAGAGTGTGTCCAAATACACAGCAATAATCAAATTTTAAGGGGCATAAAAAATAAAGATAGAAAAAAAAGAAACTAACTAGCCAGACTTGAAAGCAAAATAAACACGTCTGTAGACAGAAATGAACCAGTATAAATTGTCACCTGGATAGGAAACAAGCAGGGGCACCTGGAAGTTCTGCCTCTGCAGAACCATGAAAGGGACAGGAAGCAGGACACAGCAGCCATGATGCCACTGGACTCCAAGTAATGAGACGGGCTGGGGCTAAGGCTGGGTTCGTGCAAGGACAAATTGAAAGAAGAAAACAAAAATCTCATTCACAATGAGCCTGAAATTCCCAAATCATTAGGCATAAAAAAGATCAAGTGCTAAGGACAGCCAACAAAACCAACAATCAGATACACTCTGAATGAAACTAATTCCTGGGTGTATTCTTCGGGATTCCCCCATTCGTTATGGTTTAGATGTGAGGTATCTTCCCCAAAGCTCAGTGTGAGACAATGCAAGAGAGTTTAGAGAAGAAATGATTGGCTTATTAGAACCTTAACCCAATCAATGAATTAGTCCCCTGATGGGATTAACTGAGTGGTAACTGAAGGCAGGTAGGGTGTGGCTGGAGGATGTGGGTCATTGCAGGTATAACTTTAGGGTATATATATATTTTTTTGTCTGGCCAGTGGACTCTTTCTCTGCTTTCTGATCATCAGGTGAGCTGCCTCCCTCCACCACACTCTTCCACCATGTTGTTCTGCCTCACCTCAAGCCCTGAGGAATGGAGCTGGTTGTCTGTGGACTGAGACCTCTGAAACTGTGAGCTCCCAAATAAACTTTTCCTCCTCTAAAATTGTCCTTATTGAGCCTTTTAATCACAGCAGTGAAAAGTTAACAAAAACGCTGGTTCCTCTGGTGTTCCTTCTCCTTCCCTTCAGTGCCTCAGGGTTTAGCCCAGGACCTTCACTTCATACTCTCACCCTAAGTAACTGCAACCAGCCCTGAGGTTTTAAAAATCAGTTGTATCCATAAGAATCTTGAATATGTGTGTTTAAACTTTGATCCTCCTACTGAGATGTAGACTCCCACATCCACCTGTCTCCTTGACATCTCTCCACTTAGATACATCAAATAGGTAATTCAAACTGAATGGATGGCAAGGCCAACTCCTGATTCAACCTTCCTACCCTCCATAAAACCAACTGCACAACTATGGTGGATAGTTTTACCCTTCACTCAAATGCTCAGACTCTGAGTCTAGGGGTAGAGTTTGATACTTGTTTTGTTCCAAATATATTCATTCTCTGCAAGTTTTGCAGCTCCACTTTTAAATATAACCACAAAAAGCCACCTGCACAGCTACCATCTTATTGTCAGTTGTTATCCAGTTAAGTTATAGAGAGAACCTCTATTGAGTCTCCTGTTTGCACTCTTCAGGTCATCTATGTTAGCTTTCAAAAAATGTAAGCTGGATCAAGCTCAAATTGTTCCCATCACACACAGAACAAAACCCTGAGCCAATCCCCTTCCCTGCAGCCTGGTTCTCCTTTCCTCTTCTTGCTCACTTTTCAGTGATTCTTCCAACAAGCCATATGGTTCCTGCCTCAGGTCCTTATCTGTTATATCTGAAATATTACACAGTTAATGAGAGGGGAGAGGACACAAGAAAACTTACACCTCAAGGCAGGATGAAATCAGCTGTCCAGGTTAGAAGGATCATTAGGTTCATGGTCTTTTGCAGATTTTATGGTTAAACTGATCTTTCCTTACTTCTCCCACTTTCTTTCTTTCTCTTCTTTACATGACAGGGGTATTCAATGAACGTTTAGAGTTGACTGTCTCAGCCCAGAGATGAATAAAAGGAAGGGAACATGAGATCTTCTTTTTATTTATCAGCTGGTTTGACTAGAAATGAGTGATACAAATCACAAAATGCATAGAGGTGTATGCAGTAAAATATGCACTTTTCTAGGAATTAAACAATAGTCAGTAAATAACAGTGTTGTTATGTTTGCCATCTAGTTATAGGGCTAGTGACCATAATATCTAGACATGACTGAGATACCACAGAGCACCCAGAATCTGCACGCTGACTATGCGCCATGCTGCCTCTCATCCAATGCTGCAATTTGAACAAATTCCAACGAGTTCCTCAGTAGTAATATATAGGCAAAAAAAAAAAAACAGTCTAGTGTTGCACCAGTGTTCACTGATATATGCCCTAAGCCTTCCACAAATTGGGGTTTATTAAAAATAAGCATAAAGAAATTCATGGGCTTGGAGACTTGACCATGAATCACAACTCTGCTTCAATGAGAACATGTACCTGCCAATACATCACATGAGGACAGATAAGAATAAAGATTAAATAAGAATAAAGATAAGAATAGAGATTGTGCCTACTTCCTTAGATCTAACAGAAGTTGTGAATAACATTCTAGTAACGTCTGTATACACATGTGAGTTCATATATATACATATAACAGTGACCTTTAACAGAATAATTATCATTCTCATGACTACTGTTTCTAAGTCAAGAGTTCAGAGTTCAGAATGTGAGTGATAAAGTCTCTCATTCTGATATCACCTACAATGATCCAAATACACATACCTTTTCTGTGTGTTCATATACTGATTTCCCACTTTTCCATGTAGGAAGACAAAATTTGTGGAATGTGAGTTACCCAGGCAGACTGGAAGTGGTGGGTGGAACTGTTGTCAAAATTTGGAGGGGGGCATTCTGGGGAGCACCCACTAAATTTCAGGACCAAAGAGAATTCCCATTCTTGTTGAACTGCCCACACTCAATGATTCCTAAACTATTATTTAAGGTGAACATGGAGATGGAAATAGACTTATCTCCAAGGGTTTAAATTTAGGGTGAAAGAACTTCCATAACTAAAAGTAAAGTAAACAAAATCTAACAAATGGGCAAAAACCAAAGTCTTGACAATTAAGCTTAAAGGGAAGAGGGACTAACAAGAAGCAACAGAAAAGGCTTTTGACATGTCTCAGCAGTGACAGGTGAAAGGTAGTGGCTTCAGCATGAACAGGGGCATATAAGTCAGGCAGTGGCAAGCCACTCATATCAGTACCTAGGTAAAGGGCAGGGCTAGATCAGCACAGCTGTTCCTCATGCCATGCCTTCCTTAATGGTGAGCACCTAGGAAGTATTTTGTTCTAGGGAGATTTGTATGACACAGTGTTTTTAGGACGCATTATCTTTGTGGGGGGATTTTTATGGACTACAGAATCTTATGGAGAAAAGCAATCTCCAGGTAGACTGAAATCCATTAAGCTAAATCAAAAAATGGAAACATGTGCACAAACTACAGATCTAATTACAGATGCATGAGAATCGGTTCACAGAATTTAAGGGCTCTGTGTGTATGTGTGTGTGTAACATACATATCTGACAGCAGGATTAAGAGCAAAAATTTAAGCGCCATTATAGTTTTTGTAGCTTCACATTACTCTTTTCCCTGATCCCATGGGTTTGATCTATTAATATGAAGAAAACCATTAGTGGCACTTTTTAAACACAGGAATTATTTAAAAATACACAATATAATATGCAAAATGTGATTATAAAGGAATGAGACTGATTTCACAAATCACACAAGAAAATTAGATTCATTATGTAACAGTCACGCCTTGTGTAAATTATAGTCCAGTCACCAAGGGCACTAAATATGCACTTTAATTTGGAGTACAGTACAGAAGTAACCTCACTATCTAATGAGATGAATTATTAATAAATGCTAAAATATACTAAAAAAAAGCCCTGCCCATATAAAGGCCAACTCTAATCTCATGTATTTTATAATCTTCAACAAGCCACTCTCATTTTATGCTCAGTTGAACCACATCCTCAACTACTCTGTTTTAGTATACTTCTTTTCTAAATTGGAAGAAGTTGCATTGATAAAGAGATTTTTATTATTTCATTCCTATTTGGTGGGAAAAAGTAAACAGAGTGAACTATAAGCCAGGACACTTAGATTCTGTTTCTGGTTCCAATCATACTGAATAATCTCTGAACTTCTTTGGATCTTCATTTCTTTAGCTCTAGTAGGAAGGAGTTTTGGAAGAGGTCTACTCTGCTAATATCCTTTGCAGCACTAAATGTCTGCATACCCCATAATCCAAAATTCCATATTCTAGCAAGTCCCTGAGCAAAGAGCTCCATGGAAAGTTGGGACTCTTGTTTGCTCTGTGGTTGCAAAAAGCACATGAAAAAACCTTTAGGAATAAAGTTGTTTTAAGTATATTTCACATCCCAGGTAATTATAGACCAAAGGGTAACAATAGCTGCAGCAACAGAAATCATAGTAATTATTCAATCGTCACTCTTCCTTTCAATAGGTTAAAAAATTACACAGGCATTAATGAACTGCAATTTATAATCCAGGTGCTTTTCTTTTGCTAAAATATGCATGTCATTACAAAAAGCAAAAGAAACCCCAGTTATTCTGCTTGAAACACAACTCTACCCAGAATAGACCTTTTCTGCATGAAACAGATTTTATTCATGTCATCACTGAGGTACCACAATGGATTCACATCCTTGAAGATTAAATGATACTAGCCATAAATCCAGTTCCAAATACTGTCTCAAAGCCTTTAAACAATGGATGTCAAATAGAAAAGGTAAAATTCAAACTCCTTTAGAACCCACTTATCTATGAGTTCTTGAGAATCATTTTAAAAGGAATACAAAAACAGATATAGCTCTAGAAAATAAAATTATGCTTCAAGACACCTAAGGATACAGTTCATCACTGTCCAGACATTGACATGTGAAGATACATCCTCTTCCGGAATGATGAACTGAAACCCTACCAAGTTCCTTGGGAGATGCCTGGTGAGAAAACCAGCATGTCTCTATTTTAGGTTTAAGCTACAAGGGAAAAGATGTGCCTTTAAATTTATGTCATGTCACTTTCTTTTTTAAAGATTCTAGTCATATATCCAATATTTTTTTTTTATAAAAGAGCCATTCTATATTCAATTTTCTTATCATAATGGTCATACATAGACATTCAGTGGCAAGCTGTGGTTTCTAATGAGTGGTATTCTTTTTCTCAGGTTCAAAGCCATTTTCCTTATAACAGCCTGTTTTATATGCACACACTACTTTTTGATAATTCTTTCATGGACTAGAGTTTAGACTTTAAAACAAGCAACTTTGCAGAATACCTTATTGTTTTTCTAGGTGGTTTCAACCCCCTTGATGTTTGGCAAAATTTTACCAAATTAATGAGGTCAACCTTCATTCTTCACACTTTCAAAGTTACTTCATGTTATCACAGACCTTTCTGTTAACGATGACGCATTCATACTCGAGGGTTTTTAAGTTTGACTTTCTCTGAAGAAAAATGTACTAAGCTTAAAGTAGAGACGCAGTGAGGAGAGAAATGTATAACACTGTCTTAATCTTAAACACACTAGGCAGCTAAATATAGGTCAATTTTATTTAGAATAAATTAGATTTATAAAAATTAAGATCTCTGAGCTGGAATTTAAAGATATATTAACACTGCATTTTATTCTCTAAAGTTCCTTTTCCTCCTGCAGAGCAGCCTGGCTTTCTACTTCCTCCCATGCACGCATATGCTAGGAACTATGAGAACTGGGTATATAAAAGTGCATTTGACAAGCATCTTACACATCAAGGACTTCACAATATTATCTAAGACTTTCTCTGGTAAATTATGTGAATTAAGCTGAAGATCTGCTTAATGGGGATATTAGGCCAAGAAATTTAAAAGTTGAAGTTGACATTTCATAACATTATTAGATAAGAGTATCATCAACAGCATAAAATTTACCACGAAAACATTTGGTTTATAAGATGTTCATTTAACAACAATTTGCAAGAAAATGTCTATGATAAAGAAAGGGACCATAGTTTATGACTTAAGTATTGCCGCCTAGAGTTGAAGAGTTGTATACCTTGTTTTGAAATACAAACATTCAACTTTCTACACCTACAACTCTAAAGAAGGCAAAAGCAAAATTCAGCTTTTTAACATTCCTTTCTTAACCTGCCTTTCCTTTGTTGAATTCTTTGTTTAAAATATAAATCTATTTTGGACATAAGCCTTCTCATTTCATGCTACTTTGTTTTCCAGTTAACTAAACCACCGTATTACAGGGAATGAACAAGGCTTCTTTTTTTTTTTTCCACCTGAAAGGAAAACATACAACTCTGCTTCATTCTTTAGTTTCTCACTGAAGATACACTCATGGTTCCTTAATAAAAACATGCCATCAAGTTTCCATTTCCCATAATTCCTTCTGCTTAGTGAACAAAGTCATAATAGGTATGTCAGAATGAAAACAGGGATAAAGTTCTTTTGAGCTGGCGGAAATGCCGATGCAGCTTTTTATAAGTGGAATACTGACCGTCAGCAAAACAGATTGGGTGGCTCCAACAGAGCCCATATTACATCTGATTCACTGATCCCTTTCAAATTCTTGCCCCCAACCTTGGGCGCAACACAAAACCTTCCTGAGCCCTGCCAGTTCTTTTGTTGGTTTGCAAAACAAAATACAATGTAAGAATAAACTTTTAGGGGGTGAAATAGCATTTACATTTGGACGCATCTCTCCCTTTTGGTTATCTTGGACACATGTTCTATCTAGTTTCTTTAGCGAGTAACTATCTGTCATTTGTCTTTGAGCTATCTAAGTAAGAACATCTATAGTTCTCCTAGATTTCTCTAAAGAAGCAATTTGGGTGAAAAGTCAATAATACATGTGTTTTGTGTATCCCTCAGCACTCCAAGTGCTTATAAGATAATTAAAATTGATAAGGAGTCATTGGCTTTATA
Source organism: Sciurus carolinensis (assembly GCF_902686445.1). Taxonomy (NCBI): domain Eukaryota; kingdom Metazoa; phylum Chordata; class Mammalia; order Rodentia; family Sciuridae; genus Sciurus; species Sciurus carolinensis. Next base: position 37,918,370 of record NC_062227.1, read on the forward strand.
CCCTGAAGAGGGTATGAACCCAAGATTAATGTCAAAAAGAGTGTATTCACTATGTGTTAAATACAAAATTTTTTAGTTAAAAAAATGTAGTCTATGTAAAATGGAAGATACTCTGTAGTAGCCTCAAACCCAGGCCCAATAATTTTGTTAATGGGTAGGTACAATATTCTTTTTTAATATATAAACTTTTAGTTGTCAGTGGACCTTTATTTTATTTGTTTATATGTGGTACTGAGGATAGAACCCAGGGCTTCACACGTGCCAGGCAAGCGCTCTACCACTGAGCCACAACCCCAGCCCTAGGTTCACTATTCTTAAAGAGTGCCTTTTCTTTTACTGACTTAAACAAACTGAAACTTTACCAGGTTATACAGGTAGGATGTACTGCCAGTGTGGACGCAGAACTACTTTAACAATGGTCTTCAGGATAGCTTGTTTTTAAACACTCCCCTTTCACCAACCGATTTCCTGGCTCGGACCTTAGGTTAAGTTGTTCAGTACAGCCTAGGAATACTGTGGGAAGCAGTGGGAAACAGTGAGAAAGCTTCAGAAATGTTTCAGCTAATACTGAAGCTTAGGGTAACTTGCAAAAACCTGGAGACAAATGTTGAAATGTTTTTGAACAGAGGAAATGAAAACAGTGTCTTGGAAGGATGACCTGAGGTAAAGATATGGACCGAAACTGTGGAAGAAAAATGCAAAAACTCACAACACACCAAAGCAGTTGGTGCTCCAACATGAACGAAAGATCTGAGCCAGAATCATGGGAACAGAATCTCTAAAGAAAAAACATACACAAAGAGATGAAAGAATGTTCAGGAATAGGTAACCAGTGTGGGCATGCAGAGTGGCTACAGAAGGCAAGTAAGGAATTCAAAAAGGATTCAGATACTTGGAGTCTAGTTGACTGGTGGAAAGATGAACAGAAATAGGCTAAATTTGATGGGGGGGAATAGTTGTATGGAGGATTGCTTTTCAAAACTGCTGATTTAATTAGTATTAAAATATATGTGAAATGTGTATCTCCTGAATGCTTGACGTGAAGCTAGGTAGAGAAGACTCATTAATGATCACACAGGCCTTTCTCTGCAAGAGCTTCTAGCAGTCAGAATATAGAAACAGACGCACAAATTATTTGTGTAGTTGAAGTCCCAGGAAGGAGGTGAAATCTCTCAGGGAGAAATTCATGTCTAATCTAACATTTTCCTGCTGAAATTCTCTTGTTTACTTGTCTTACTGACAGAAAACATTTGATAGCCATCTCATATGCAGACTTCTCTTCAAAAAGTATAAAAAGTGTACTGATGTCAGCCTTTGATTTGCTTTTTGTCTTTACTGAATTTATTAGTTTCTTTCCTCTCGGGCCTTTGATAATTTGTTCCTTTTCTCTGCATGGTATTCTAATGTGCTATTACTTTTTTGTCAAGTCTATCTCACCACTAATTTGTAAAGATAATTTTTTTTTTTTTCCAGTTTTACTAGCTGCAGGGTTAGGCAATTCCACAAATCTAAAAATTTTAATGCTCGTGTAAATGACTACTTTCCCAACATTTGAGCACCTACCGAAAGTGAAACACTTCTCAACGTTTGTAACTCTTATGAAGACATGGCAATTTCTTGTGAGCTTAAACATGTTTGAAAGTGTTAATAATAACTGAACAAGCCACATTCCATAACTAGAGTTGAATAGAGGTCAGTGGCCTCTGTGAGTCTTCCTTTAGACTCTCAACCTTGTGTCTTCCCAAACTGGGTCTAATGTCATGCAGGTTCCTTCACTTCTTTCCTTTCCACAGCCATGGAAAGTTGTTTACTAGAAGGATCTGAACCTCTATTCCCTGGTCTCTGTGTGAATCCACATTTCTGACACCTGCGGATTCTGGCACATAACAGAGGACTGGGACACGCAAGACATGGAAGCCTGATGTTTGGGGTCCAGCCCTGGCCGCAAGCACCCTTTGCCCAGCTGCATCTTCCCTGTGCTTCTCCCAATCTGCTCCTGGATTTAGGAGGCTGGATGGATATCACAGTGATTTCACATACGTGATCATATTTGATCCTTACAACTCCAGCCTGAGTCAGCTTCAACTCAGATTTCCACTTTAGAAATAAATTAATTATGGCTCAAGGAGATTAAGCAACTTGCCCTAGGTCCCACAACTATCAAAAAGAACAAACTGCCATTATTAGGGACCAAATGAACTAAAAATAATGATAGGTTCCTAGCTCACATTTAGTTGACGGCTTGATATAATTACCTATTTTCTGCTCTACTAGTGCCAAATCAGGATTTCATAGTCTATATTGTGTGCTTTGTTGTTAAGTTTATCTCATCACTAATTTGTAAGGATAAAATTTTTTTTTCCAACTTTTCCAGTTGTAGGGTTAGGCAATTCCACAAAATTTAGAGTTCTGTGTGGCTATGAAATGGGACTTGACATTTTACAGTGATAGTATAAGCACAAAAAAGCAAAGTTAAGGTCAGTCAACATTTATGGTTCACAAAAAGGAGGGTACTGAACAATCAACACATAGTCAACGTTTTCTAAACTATTTACTGGCAATAAAGCATGCTTTAATAATGACAACTGTAGTAAAAGTAATTTTCTTCTTGACTAATTGAACACAGTTCAATTATAATAAATATTATAATAAAGGAGTTTTATTATAATAACTTTAATTGGTGCTACTAACAAATAAATAACTATCTGTTTAATTAGAGTCAGGGATGCTTATTGAAAGCTGACCCAACATTTGTGCACAGGGCCAGAGATTAAGTATCCAAGCAAGTGTGTGGCGTGCTTTATAACTAAGATACTGCACTTCAGTAAGGAAATTAACCCAGTTTTACTGTCCAATCAAGATAGGAATAGTACCCCTATGTTACAGCTATGTAGCACTGTAACAATTAGAAGACTACTTTCACAAAAGCAGAGACAAACTGTGATTCCTGATATGGCAGTACTCCAAACACCGGACCTCACAGGAATGATGTCCACCACACAGCAAAGGAACTAACGCATGTCCAAGTCACGAAAATTCCATGATGAGCAGACAGTGTTCATTTTCTCACGTCAGTGTACTGATAAAACTTGTGCTCCCATAATCCGATTTGACACAAAAACTCTAAGGTTTACCTCCTGTTAACAGAAGTAACTGGGAACAAAATTATCCACAGGCACTAAAAAGTGGCCACCGCTTGAAAACTACCAGATGCAGAGAGCAGGGAAAGCAACATCCAATTAGAAGTTGAACCAACAGAGTCCAGCTGAGCTTTGATGTAGAATGCTGCAAACCCTAGGAAGTGCAATAATATTAAAAACAGAATACCAAAATGGGTAACTCCAGTCTTAGCTCGCCACTCAGGGCAGTGACAAGACAATATATGCCAAGGATTCTTGTTCATTATTCACGCATTGAAAGACACCAGACACATGACTTTTATATGATCCTGAAACCAACTCTATAAGGTGGATGGTATTTAGACATAAAAAACACCCGAGTCACAGGAGATAAAGCACCTGGCCCAAAGTCACACAGTGGTAGAACTTACATTAGAAAATAGTGGTGTGATTCCAAAAGTTGGCATGCTTCTTCAAAAAAAAATCTATGCTACCTTTCAGTCACTGGGAGAAAAGTTCAGATTGCACACCAAGGGAGAGTAAAAAGATGAAACATGAATTAATATCTTTATGAATAAAAATATTTTTCTTTAGGAACAGCACTAGATTAAAAATTTACAGAATGATGACATCTTAATCATTTGATACCTTCTTGCAATAATCTCTCTTAATTGGCATACTTGTAAAAAGAGGTTTTCTGAAGCAAAAACCTGTCCATTTTACTTTTAAATAAGATATCTTTAAGCACCTGTGCTACATAACTACGTTTGACTTTTCTTTAAAAAAAATAAATCAGAATTCATTTAATTTCGTGGCGAAGTCACACATAGAGTTTCATATGGAATATGGAGGATGGATTTCTATTGAAAACTTTCTACTTTAATCAGAGCCTGAAATCAGACTCAAGTCTCACCAGGCAATGTGCAAAGATGGACAGTGATCATGCATCCATGTGTTTTCAATGGATAAGTGTCCATGACAACAGGAAAAAAATGCCACAACAGTGCAAGCAACACTGTTAGCAGACTCAAAGAGATTAGGAGTAGAATTAGCCTAGCTATCAATCTGCTCTTTCCCTTCCTTGTTATAGGATCATTGTGAGCAGAATGAGAAGGCATTAAGAAGCATGGAACTGCCTCAACATCACTTTTGATATCTGCTCCTGCCTTGATAGACAGCTTGTGTTCTAAGTGCTGCTGCTATTCAATAATCCAACACTTGAAATTCTCATTTCCTTGAATTTCAGAAACAATGTATAAAGTTCCCAATAACAATAATACACGGATGAGTGAAAATATAAATTTGCATGCTAAAAATGAATAAGCAGAAGTGTACCATTCCAATGAAATGTTTCTAACTATCTGAAGGATTTTATTTTGATTTCATTTAAATACAATTTCTTTATGAAATAAATGAATTAACAGCAAGAAATACGTTTACCCCTAAATAGCTTTCCTAATTTTTATTATGTCCTTTGTAGTTACTACTGAGAAATTGCTAAATACTAGGAGGACAATCAACACCATAAAAACAGCAATAGGAAAGTTGTAACTGGAAAATTTGAAATACCAAACCACTAATAAGTACTTTCTATTAGTGTATTTACTTTTATATTTTGCTACCACATTTTATTTTTGAATTTTTTTAACAATATGGATATTGGAACAAAATTGGATGATATTATAGTAAGAATAATTGATTTTTTTTTCTGTTTATACAGAGAAGGCTTTCTGCTTTCATAATACCCAATAATACAGCACAGGAATTACTGGAATAGTGCTTTCTTAATTTACCATAAGAGCATTCTGGGTTAGAGGTTCCTTGGTAATTCCATGATTATCCTGCCTGATGACATCAAAGGTGCTCAGTTTGATACTAAAAACCCCTCTTTATGGACTGGTATTACAACCAGCATATCTATACTGAGGACCTAGCATTGCACTCCCAGATCATTTATAGTGAGTAAATTTTGTTAAGTTCTGTTCCATTTTTTTTATGTTGAAAAAAAGGGGAAAAGTCACCTCACTTTAACATGTCTTATAAAATCATCATTTCATTCAACAATTACACATTCAGAATCTACGACATGCCAGGCACTATTATGAGCAAGATGGATAAAAAAGCAATGAACAAAAAAACCAAATACCTGTATAAAATGTTCTTGAAAAATTATGAGCAGTATTTGCATTGACAAAACAAGTTATCACAGAAAACCAAGGATTTGAAAGCACAGTGTTGCCCTTCTCTCTGTGAAGTACAGTATTAGTCTTTCTTCAGTTGATGAAATGAAGGGATTTCATTATATGCCATTAAAAAATAATAAAACTGAGAGTAACTACTTATAGCAGGAAAGATGTCTTGACACAGGAAAGACACTCCTTCCTGCCTAGGAGACAATTTGTGGATAACCTGGCTCCAGGGTTGGTGCCAAGGAGCCGATGGACAGGATGTGTGAGGACAAGGGGCACCTTGGCTCTTCAGTGGTTGAGGACAGAGAGTCCGTCCATCTCATTCACTCCAGACTTAATGGTCTTTCCTCACAAAATAAGCACACCACCACCACCATTCTTACCATCATTACCTTTGAAAATACAATATTCACCCCAGGTTTACAAGTGAAGATAGAAGAAAAGGTTTTCCTAAGGGCCAGAGTTGGACAGGAGCCCTGAGGGCTAGCACCCTGTTACAAGTGAGCAACCGCAATCGCCTGTACAGCCAGAAGCAATCTCCTCCAGGCACAGTCCTTCTCTGGGCTGTCCACTCATCTCAGTCTCATCTTTCTCAGTCTCTTGGACTTTTGAACAGAGATAAACAGACAAGAGCCTGTTGGTAGCTCTGTTAATTTGCCAGTGTCACCCTGGAGGTGAAATTGTACAAATTGCTCCAATTCTTGATGGTGAACTTCTTACTTTCTTCTTCTGAAAAAAACTGTCCTGATATTCTACCAATAAACAATCCCCTCTGCTTTGTTGGGTTCTGTTTCTCGTAACCAAAAGAATATTAAAATCAAATTTCCTCCTGCTGGCATGTTGTATGGCTCATTTGAATTCATTTCCCTTTTTCTAATTATCCTCTTTATAAGTTTCCTACTGTCAATAAAATAAAATCAGAACTACCAAATTTCCAACCTGTGTTTTGTCATGACATTCCTATAAGCTTTCAAATCCAGGTCTGACTTCCTAGTTGCTATCATACAAAGTGCATACCAGCCTCACTTTCCATTTGTCCTAAACCACTACCAAAAATGATAATAGAAAATGTAGTGAACATTATTTTAATAACTTTCTTGGAATCACCTATTATTAGATATACAAGGTTGCACATGATTTTGAACCTCTCTAAGTCTTAGTTACTTGTTAAAAAGAAAATATCTTGTCTTTGAATTATACTGAAGATTAATAAAAGATTATATTCATATCACACTATGTAGATTGAGCATCCCTACTCTGAAAATCCAAAATGCTTCAAAATCTGAAACTTTTTGAGCACTGACATGACACCACCAATATCATATCCCACACTTGAGCTCATATGACAGGTTGCAGTCAAAATGGAGGTGCACTAAAAATATTGCAGAAAGTTACCTTCAGGCTATGTGTGTAAGGTGCATATGAAACAAATTTCATGTTTAGACTTGGGTCTAATTCTGCAAGATAGTTCTATCTACAAATATTCCTAAACTTTAAAAATCTCTAAAATTCAAATCACCTCTGGTCCCAAACATTTTGGATAGGGGCTATTCAAGTTTCATATGTATATATGTACATGTGTGTATGTGTGTTTGTATAAAGCAAATAGGGCCTGGTACATAGAATGTTTTCAATAAATGAGAGCCACGATTATTTCATTATGGCTTAAATCTATCTCTAACCCAGAATTCGTTTTTAAGATTCACAGCCAGAGGGAGGAGTAAGGGCATAGTAGTGTGTGCCTGTAATCACAGCACTAGGGAGGCTAAGGCAGGAGGATCACTGTATCCAAGAATTTGAAACCAACCTGGGCAAAATAGCAAGACCCTGTGTGTGGAAGGAAATATATAGGAAATACACACAAAAATACATATATATTTAATATATATATTTGTATATATATACATATATACATATTATGCATTTATATATAGTATTATATATTATAGATTTATAAATATTACATAATATTATATATATGTATTATATATATTTACATGATATATATATGATTCAGAACCACAGATCTAAATGCCTGTACAACTTTTTCATATGAACAGACCTCAAGATTCCAAATTCAAAAAGGGAAATTAACATCCATAATCCTCTCTCCCTTATCTTGAAGAATAACAAACACCAGTTACCCAGCCACAGGTATGTGAGTCCTTCCAGGGTCAGTTGCTCTCCCGGCCTGTAGACTTTCCTGCCTGAACCACTCTTGGATCCACCTCTGCCACTTCTCCCTGGCGCACTGACATTTCACGCCCCATTCAGGCCTCTAGTTACAGCTTCCTGCCTGATAGCACTTGGCCCTTGTTACTCCCACCTACTTCATCCTCCCAATGGCTGATGAGGAAGTCTTTGTAAAACTCAAAGCTGATCAGGTTCAAATCTATCAACAGCTCCCCTCTGATGAGAGAATGAAGATCTTCTCTTTGGACTGTTCCACATGTCCTTCAGCAGCATGACCCTGGCCTTCAGTCCCTTCTCTCATCCTGGAGCTCTGTTCTAATCATACTTAATTGCTTACACTCCCTGGAGCACATCTGACTGCCTCAGGCCTCTTGGTCATGCTGGCCTGGTCTGAGTGCAATGTTCTGACTGAAACAAGCCCACCAAGTGGCCACTCACCTTTCAAGGATTCCTTCTTTCATGGAGCCCCAACAAATAAGGCCTTCCCTTGTGTTAGTGATCCAATGGCACCCCTTAAATACTCCCATCACAACACTCAACCATGAATTTCACATGCTTTTTACCTATGTTTCCAAGCTGAAGGGCAGAAATGGGCTGTATTTCTATAGAGGTTCTGGAGATTAGGGCAGACCGGGTGTAAAACAGGTTCCTTTTAAACCTGGCAGCTGAACTTGGTGAGACTCTGTCTCAAAACAAAAAACAAAAGGGTTGTAAATATCGCTCAGTGGTAAAGAACTCCTGGGTTCAATCCCAGTAGCAAAAAGAAAAGAAAAAAAAAAAAAAAACAAAAAAGCCTGCTGAATGCATGAAGGTTAAAAAAAAAAAAAATAGAAAGAGGCAATTGAGGGAATTTAATAATTAGAAGCAAAATGGAGAGGAAGTTCTGGAGTCTAGACATTTGGCTCAGTGTCTCCCATAGGACTCAGAGAAAAAACACAATAGCTGTTCATCATCATGATTTCTACTTATTAAGCAAACACTCCATCACAGGTGCCCAGGATGCCTTATTTCAGGTGACCAAGAATGTAATAAAGCTGACACACTGTTTCAAAAGGGATTGAATCAAGCCTTCTTTCTCACAGGACAGCTACTGCTTCTAGTGATGACAGGAGACATTATAAATATAAGACTCAGCAAAGCGAGTTTTCTGCACATTCACAAAATGCACCTAGGTAACAAAACTGGCCACGGTCTATCAAGTCTTAGCCCAGACAATTAAAAAAAAATAATACAGAAAATGAATGGACATGTGATAGATTTACAGGTGTACTACTGCTTCAAAGTTTTATATATATCTTTTAAAAAACTGACACACTTTTCAATGCTCTTCACTCAGAGGGGAAAAAAAATTGTAATTTTGTGTTTTAAGATTTCACATATGTTGAACTGGAATAATGGGCAGAAGTGACAGGGTTATGACTGATTAAGCAGAAGTAAATTTCTCCTTCTGAAGTGGCCTTAAGGCAGGTACACAACATTACCTTTGAAATCTAGTGGAGAGTGGGAAAAGACTATGAATGTCAAGAATTGTGCATTACTGGGATGTGCTGGAAACCAAACGATTGTATTTCATGTGACTCCTGGAGGGTTGCCTTTACACTTCAAATCTCCTATGGCCTTGTGATCTGCCAGACTCCAGGCAGCTCACAAACAAATTACCATCACTTCCATAGGAAGCACATTCTTAGCGGTAAGAGAAGCATCTAAGCTACAAAACAGCGCTAAGTGATTTAAATACCTAGAAGCTTGCTAGAAGCCAAGAAGAAACGAGATACTGATAAAAGTCAGATATCTATCACAAAGTTTTGGCCCTCTATATTCATGACTGAGCAAGAAAACACATCAAAAAACTCTTCATTTTCCATCTCAAGATGTTTTCAGACCAGAGGGTCAGACTGTAGTAGTTACGATTTTAAAATACAGGGAACAATTTGCCTTCTGAAGTCATGCTAGATTTCATGAGTTTCTTAAGTATCAGGAAAGGGGAAAAAAAGAAAAAAGCAGTGTTCATCACATTATTCAAGTTTGGATCTTAGGTTTTGCACCTTAATGTAAACAGATCACTACCATGTGAAGAATAAGACCATGAAAGTTTGGATGGTGGAACATTTTTAGTTCTGTTTAGTGTTTCATGATATAAATAAATAAATAAATAAATAAATAAAAGGGAGGGGAGCAGAAATAAACTTTTCCAGGAAATTTTTGCTTCACCTATTCCTATCTGGTTTTCAGTTGAAATTATGGGCAGAGAGTTCATTCTGTTAAATGTACACGTAGAAAGAACCCTGAAAAAAACGTGCTTCACGTGAGGCTGATAAACAATGATTCTGGCCGTTATAAAGAATAACTGTATTTGACATGTAATGTGGGTCAAGAGCTCCCAAAGCATACAAAGTGGGTACCTAGAGACTGGCAATAAAGTTGGTTGGCATTTCTTCTAAACTCCAGTGTTATTCATGATTCTATTTCCCAGCCTACGTGAAGGTGTTTCTATTTAATAAATCTGAAGCACCATAACCATGACACGAATTTGAATGTAAGCAAAGAATGCTGAAGCCCTCGCTAAATGCAGCAGTCTCTCTACTTCACAACAGGCAAGCCCTGCCAGCAAAAACAACAAACTGAATTTCTGTTGAAACAAAAACGGCAGCGTGAAATAGCAGCCTGCCATCAGACATTGGGAGTTTGATTTTCATCAATGGCAGCTGAAACGGCCCTCTCCTCCCACTTCTGCATGAAAAAAATAAAATAAAATAGACAATGCTGTCTGCATGCAAGGAGGAGGGCAAACCTTGTCAGTCCGCTCACTGGCCTGCAGCACAAAAGCCACGGCAGCCCACATGCTTGCTCAGACTCGATGTTGTTGCTGGAACCTCGCTGAGACTCCCAGTTGTTGTATATTCAGAGGAATACACAGTGATTTTTAAGATTCTGCTTGTGTCACATCATCTATCGGAAAACTTTTCAACCAGAGGGCTTCTGATTGATTTGTTTGGGGTCATATGGAGGTAAAAGGAAGTTTGAAAAAAGAAAAAAAAATAAGCACTTAAAAGTGGTGAGTGGCAAATCTGACCAGCAAGGTGAACACATTTCAAAAGCTTCCTCTGATGACTACACAAAAATGTACCATGCACATAAAATACTCGCGCCAAAACAAGTCGCTAGGTGCTATGCAGCAATTTCCGATTCACCTGTCACGATGCTAAACACGCTCCTGAACTTCCTGCCTTCTGTGAGAGAGGAAACTCTCACGCAGAGATGAAATGAACAGCACAAATATACACTGTGATAGTACTGATGGGAATTTAGATCTAATGAAGCAGATTGATAGAACAGGTGGAAAACACCCTCAGCTAGACTAGATTATTAATGGTTCCAGAGAAGCACCAATGTGCTTTAAAGCTCTTCATGAGCATGTGTTTATCAGAGATGACATATTGACCATGAGGAGGCGGGCTGACAAGATTAACTCATCACTGAGTAATGCCTGACAAGAGCACGTGCACATTGCCAAAAATCAGCCAACCACCAACAACACCACAAACACAAATCAGCCACATCCAGCAGAGTCACTGCTTCCAGAAACTTGAAACAAGCTGGGCATGGTGGTGAACGCCTATAATCTCAGCGACTCAGGAGGCTGAAGCAGGGAGATTGTAAATTCAAGGCTAGCCTCCCAACTGAAGCGCAACCCTGCCTCAAAACAAAAATAACTGGAGACGTAGTTCAGTGATAAAATGCCCCGGAGATCAAACCCCAGTCCAAAAAAAAAAAAAAAAAGAAAAAAGTGAAAAGAAACTTTCGAAACAGGTTAGTTTGAATGCAATTAGTAATAATTATGATGGTGATAATCATTCCAATAGGTTGAATTGGTGTACAGCAAATACTACCCTCTTCCTCCTGCTATGAGTAGAACATAACTTTTCCACTCTAAGCTACCAGGCTAGCAACATATCTTGATCTGGCCCTTGGGATGGTGTTGGACATGACATAAGAAAAGGCCTGAAATGTACTCTGCTGGGCAGCTGGTCTTCTTGGAGGATGCTACCACCATGCAAAGGCATAGGGACTGCCCACCCCTGGGTTTAAAAGGAAGAAGCCACGTGGAACAGATCTAGACTGAACTGCATCTTGATCAAGGCTCAGCTGAGGTCAGCTGGACCTCACCCAGCCCACACACGCAGAAACAAGTATAGCGATAATTGCTCACAGCCATGAAGTTTTGGAGTGATTTGTTATACAACATCATTGTGGCAACAACTAAGATACCACTATAAATAATGGTAAATCACCATAGCCTGATAAATATTACCTACACATTAAATACATGGTACAAAGTAAAACTAAAAGTACAGACATTTCCGTATTGCTGACAGCATATCATTTAGTTATAAGTCTTAGTTCAACTGAAGCTTCTCAGTTTCACCCCTGACTTTTCTACACCTATATAAGTAGCTTAAATTTATTCAATAATATGTCTCAGGCACAAAAACAGTCACTGTATTCATTAGAGTCTTAAAAACAATTCCTGTAATGCAAATATCATCCTCCTTTCCATATGAGGAAATTGAGTTTCGCAGTAACTTATCTCCGATCCCAGTGCTAAGAGGCTGCAATTCCAGGTTTTAGAAAAGTGCTTCCTTAATGCTTACCGTGTTTCAGTAAGACTTTTTTTTTTTTTTCCTACTTAAAAATGCTTAAAAGAAGGAAGAAGCGGGCTTCACAGAAGAGATATCATGTCTTTTTCACTTTTGTTGCTCTGTGGGGACTCATCTAGTACTGAAATAGCTCTCCCATTCCCACCCCCAGATGGTCCACTTGACAAGGAGAGGCCTCTGGGGAGGCCTGAAAGCTCTCTTCTTGCAAAGGAGAAGTGCTGTCTAGAAAATTCCTAGGACAGTCATAAGTTTTGGCTCAAGGGATTTTTTAAAAGAATTTATTTCTTTTCATCTATGATCATTAAGATAATTCAGTCCTGATATGGACTACACAGAGGAAAACTTTTTTTTTTTTTTTTAACACACATTCCCCTAGCTAGGCATATTCCTAATGAATCCATACTAAGAACTAAAAAGAAAACACAATACGCTCAATTTTACTTTCCCAATTCTAATTCATAAGCTACTATAAAAAAATAGCTAAATATGAACATTTTCCTTAAGGTAGCTTTTGAAAGATATTGATACAGAGTTTGCCTTTCCAAGCATTACCTTACATTATTATTAACATTTCTGTTGCTCACACAAGTTTTTATCAGACATATTTCCTAATACCTTAGGATGGTTGAGCTGTCTCTCTTCTATAGTAGAATCTGAAGTTTAGCTAAAATGATATTAGGCAAAAGTCTTCCAAAACTTCAAGATGTAGCAAAACCACAAACTAGATACAATAATTAGGAGTAATAATGGCCTTGGGAAAATAACAAAGGCATTAATAACCCCTGCATAATTAATAGGATGACGTTATCTCTTCAGTACTATTAGACTCCCAACTAAAAGTGCCTGCTTATCCTGAGAAATGCAAGATATAATGAAAAATAAAAGAATTTGCAAGAATAGTGACAGACTATATCAGAATCATTTTTACTCCTATCAGGAATGACTAGGTTGTAAGAACTAAGCACCAACATTTTTGAAAAGAATAAAATAATTGTATCATTATGCAAATAGATCATACTCAAAAAATGCCTGCTACCAGTTGCAAAACTGCCCTATTCCAGAAACAAAGTGTTTAGGAATAGATTTCTCAGAACTGTTAGGAATACCTCTACGTCCATAGGGAAACTAACTCTGTGATTCAACCTCCTGAATGTGGTGAATGTTTGCTATTACATCTTTTCCCACAAAATCACTATGTAGTACTGACAATTACATCATTGCATTAGTTTTTAATGGGAATGATTACAAAGTACACGAAAAGACAATAGTACAATGACCTCAGACCAATCACCCAGGTTGGACACTTATCAGAATTTTGCCATATGTGTTTCATCTGCCCCTCTGGTTACAGTTGTTTAAGTATATTAAAGCAAATCCATCCCACTGACATGCATTTCTAAAAATGTGAACACTTTCTTCAGAGAACCACAAGGCCATTAAAGTCATAACAGGATTAACGATAATCACTTATCAGAGGATAACCAATTTATGAAGTTAAAGTAAGTTTTTTTATATTTTCCTTGTAAAATATATTTTACAAGGAAAATCATTAATGTTTCCCAGCTCTAATTTTCCAAAAGAATAAAAAAAAAAAAGAAATAAATAACAATTAGATGGTAATTTGTAAGGTATAACTGAAAGAAGACATGCAATCACATGTATATTATACTTATAATTAAATAGAAAAAGGGTGAGAAACCAGTACTTGAATTTTGTTTTATCTTTTGATAGGTACCTGACCTCACTAAGTGGCTGACTGTGGCTTTGAACTTGAGATCCTCCTACCTCAGCCTCCTGAGCCACTGGGATTACAGGCATGTGCCAAGGCGCCAGGCATTGAATTTAGGTTTATTTTTAAGCTACAATAAGAGCAAATGCAAAAACTAAACTTAAAGCTCAGTCTCCTTTGTCATTGAAAAGTACAGAGAAGGAAGTTCTGACATATTTCCTTTCTTGAACTTAAGCTGAGTGGACAGCTATTATATTTAATAGTTTGCTTCTCTACAAGGTCTTATTCATATTTGTTTGGAAAGACAGAGAAATTTCAAAGACTGCAGAGACATGTTTCAAAGTCATCAAATGAAGCTTTAGCTTCAGTGTTGCAAATGCAATCAAAGTATCAGTCCTAAGGAATAGAGAAGCCAAGCAGCATGGGAACAAAGCAGAAACTGCCAAAGGCCTGAAAGTGAAAACATATGTCCTAACAAAGAGGCCAGAAATTCTCTGGGTGCAATTCAACGGCTCAACATCAAGAAGGAACTCACTGAAACTCGTTGACTTCCTTCTTGAAATTTAAAACATTAATCTGTCCTCTTCCAATCAGTCAAAAAATTATGTTTCACATATTGTGGGTTAAATTATGCCCCTAAAATTCATACACTAAAATCTTAACTTATGGTACCTCAGATGGCAACTATATACAGAGATTAAGGCCTTTAAAGAGGTAATCAAGGTAAATGGAGGCGTTAATCCAATATGACCTGTGACTTCAGATGAAGAAGAAATGTAGACATTGATCGGCACATGCAGAAAGGAAAGACCACATGAGGACACATCTAGAAGCATGCCAAAGAAAGATGCCTCGAAAGAAACTAAACCTGCCAACTTTGATGTGACTTCCAGTTTCTAGAAATGCATTTCTGTTGGGTAAGCCTCCCAGCTTGTGGTATTGTGTATGGCAGCCCAGGTAGCCAAGAAACAATGGGACGCTGAAAAAAAAAAAAATCAATCTAAAAAAAACTCACCACTGACTTCACCCGTACCAGTCAGTACAACCTTAATTATTTTAAGTTTTAAACACTTTAAAAGATTTTTTTTTTTTACAAATAATATCTATCATACCTAAACAAGAAACTGTAATTCATTTAAATTATCAAATATCGTTAATTTCCCCCATCATCTATACAAATGTGTGTATATGTTTCATAAAATCACACATACACATTTATTTGAATCAGATTCCAATGAGATTGGTTGATTTGTCTCTGCTATAGTTTAGATCTTGGGTGTTCCCCAAAGGCCGGTGTATTAAATTTAGGCTTGGTTCCCTGTTGCTGGTATTGGGAGGTGATGGACACTATAAGTGGTGGGGCTTAGTGGTAGGTCTTTATGTCATTGGGGGTGTGCCCTTCAAAGGGATTACGGGACCCCATTCTCAGAGTATCTTCTGCTTACACTCTCCCACCATGATGTACATTCTCACTACAGGCCCAAAACCACAGGGCCAATCAACCATGGAGTGAACTCAAGACTCTAAAATCATGAGCCCAAATAAAAGCATTTTCTTTGTAATTTCATTCTCTCAGGTATTTATCATAGTAACAAAAAGCCAATTAACATGGTCTCCCTTAGTCTGTGAATACTCCAACACCTCTTCCTTTCAAATTCTTACTTTTGTTTAAGAAATTGGATCCCTTGTTCTTCAGCAATTAATGCAATATATTTTGTTGACTGAAATTCTTATAACCTGACAGAAATAGAAGCTTAGTCTCAAATTATAATTATTA
Organism: Sciurus carolinensis; assembly: GCF_902686445.1. NCBI lineage: Eukaryota > Metazoa > Chordata > Mammalia > Rodentia > Sciuridae > Sciurus > Sciurus carolinensis. The sequence goes on from NC_062227.1 coordinate 37,934,035, forward strand.
TTCCTTCTTCTCCTCTTCCTCTCTTTCTTCTTTGGCAAAGAAGTTGACAGACATGTGTATTTCCCTCACAAGGACATGGTAACAGACTGTCATTCAGTCATTGGTGATCACTGCACAGATCCACTATTTTGATAAGATACAAAAGAGTGACAATCAATTTCTATAATTCCTTTTTTGGTCATTGGCTGCAATACTTCTGAGGAATTCACCCATCTCTATGATTACCTGAAAATACCGTCATTATAGAAAAAAACAAATCAAACACTCAATTCTTTCCCTTTAATAATTTTAAAAGTGACCAAAATCAGGTAGGGTTCCCCCTGCCCCCTTTCCACACTGCAATTTTTAACTTTGTTAAAAATTTGGTTTAGCCTCTGACACAGCTAGTGGTTGATGACAGTCTCTTGCTACCTGGAAAAACAGGATCTCATGTACTTTTGGCCCTAGACATGGACTCACTATTTCTTCAAAGAGCCCTACCTCCTTCTAGTGAAACTTAGTATGGATCCAAGAATATTCACTGCTATTTGCATGGCCATTGTTTTCAGGTATTTTCAAAGGATAAATCGTGGTAATCATTATTTCTTTAAATTAACTCATCTTGATATTTCTTGTTCAGAATTTCAGTGTTTTTACTCAATCGCATTGATCTTACAATTCTACCTTATTTCTTCCTGCCAAAAAACATATTTGCTTGCTTCATGCCACTGTGCACACACACACACACACATACATACACACACACACACACACACACCAATTTCCAAAACTACCACCACCAAACATGACTATGAGAAAGCTTCAGATTTTTTTTTTTTTGTCTTTTTTTATTTTAACTTCAGGATACATCCCACTAAGGGTATATAATCATATATTTGGGTCTTAACAGCATTTGGTAAGATTCTTCTCTGTGATGGGTTAAGCATGCAACTAGATATACAAAGAAGTTTATTTCATTTGTGGTGACTGTTTCATACTTATCCAAACATATGCTCATTTTCCAAGTCAAATCTACAAAATACTCTCTTGTATAACACAATAACTATGTATTAAGTGTATTATCCTCTGTGTGCCACTTCATGTTTAACACTTTATGCTGGACACCTCTGCACAGCATCCTTCGACAGCCACTCACAAAGCACCTTCTTAGGTAGATGTACCATACTATATCCAACCAGTCCCTGATTCATAGTCATTTGGTCTCTCTGGGTCCTTAAGTTTTATAAACAACTGCAGTGAACAGATTTTTTTTTTCACAGTAAACTTGTGAGATGCCTAGCATTTTTTCTAGCCATTCATCTATCCCTTTTTAAAAATTAAAAAGTGGCTAAAAGTATTTCAAAAGAAAGATGGTATAATGCAATAAGACAGTCGACTGGAAAATATTCATCCATTTGTTCATTAAATAAAAGCCTTTCTCAACTTGTCCACCAGTTAGAAACAAAAACAAAAACAAAACAAAAACCAACTTTTCCAACTAATTTGCCACAACTGATAATCTATACTCAACTTGAGTCAATAACAGAGCCTAGTTTTTCCTGTCTTCATTTTTGTTTCTGCGTACTACAGATAAAAACTCTTATTATACCCAGGCTTTCTTATGATGAAATCATTTTTATGACAGTCCAATACTGTAAATCAAGAAATCCACATTGTACAACTGAGCTCATGATACAAATATTAATCACATTAACATGAAATCAGGGGGCTACATATATGAAAACCTTCCAAATTTTAATGACACAACATTAAGGAAAATGGAATGAGGAAATCGCCAATTGAGAAATTCACATTTCATAAAAGCCTCACAGGATTCAGAATTGTCAAAACTATATTATAATTTAAAAAAAATCAGTGCATTAAAAGAGGATACTTAAATAGGAGATTTGAGTATCAGTGTACACCCTCTAGTCACCGTTATGGTGATTTTTTGAAAAGTATATAGCATTGTAAAATCCTATTTGTTTCCTTAAAAACTACTTGGGAAAAAAATCACACACCCCAAAACTATTAAAGGATGACAACAATGTTTATATTCCTTTTCTCACATCTTGAATCATAACCATTTTACTGAACACTTCATTACTACTAAACAATATTCACTATTTAGTGTTTTTAAAAAAGCAAAAGTGGACACAGACATCAACAACCAGTTTGACTTCCACCACCAGTGCAAATAGGGTGACTAAAGACAGATGCAGAACACATTCTTTGGGGGAACTGGCAAGTGAAGGGTCTTGTAAGAAATGCTCAGTGAAGACTATGGTTGTCTTTCTCATCTGGAGCAGAGAAAAATGGGGAATTCTGGCAATTTATTTATGGTGGCACACCCTACCACTTCAGCAGATCTCTCCCCCATTGTACAGAGCACTAAGGCATCATTAACACATCCCCATAAAAACTTTTCACAGGGACTCCTTTCTAATCTACATGTAAAACCAAATGTCAGCAGGAGGCCTACAGCTCCAGGAAGCCATAAAGAAAAGCCCAAACCCAGTAATGATTAGCAGCAGGGTGTCTGCAGAGACACATTTACTTGGCTAGAACAAGACCGACAGCAGATCTGTGGATGCCAAACTTCACACCATTTAAGCTACACATCCCTGGGATTTGTGGGCAAAAGTTTCCTCTTTCCTGCTTCAGAAAATAGTAATGGGCTTTTCTCCACTTTCTTCCTAAAGGTGCTTCCTATTATTATTGATTGCCATCTATATTCTACAATTTTGAAAAATCACCAGCAGCACAGTATAATGCACATAACCAGGCCCAATTTATTCTATCATTAAGATCGACTTAAGCACAGGAAAAGGTAATATAATATTTATTGCCTGCCTGAGAGGCGCTAACAACCAAAACATGTTAAAATATGTGCTGTCCTTCATTTATTTCTCCAGACATGTCTGGATGAGAAACATCTGGAAACCTCTTAAAACTATGAATTCCTCGAAGGATGGTGGAGGGAGGGTGAAGGGAGTTTTTCTCCTTCGCTGTTCCAAATACGGCAACTGGATGAAAGCAACCTTTGGGAATGAGGAGAGTTTTCTGGTCTCTTTTCTTCCACAAGCTTCTTAAACTTAATTTTTTCATGAGGTACCAGCCAGAGCGCGTGAAGAAATGCTAGGGTGTACTGAAGAAGGAAAGAGGAGGATGGAGAATGAAGAAATAAATTAAGAAGAAAATATTGGGATAGATTAAAAGTAGAAAGGAAGGATCCATGGAGCTGGCTACCATCCCCAGTTCTGGAAAAGGAAAAGGAAAACAAAACCTAGAGCCCTATTTCACAAAGTACAAAATATAAAATAAAGCAAATTATTTCTGTATTTAAAAAGGGCAATCACCCAAGTCATTGGAAACTTGAGAGATTTGGTTCCTTTTCTTCTAGATCTCAACAGGTCATTCCCCAGAAATGTTTCTGAATCACAAGCTGCTTATCTTTTCCTCTGAAGACACTCTAAAGTAAATCCCAGTAAATCCCATTACTCAGGGGTTGGGAGTAAGGAGCCCTGGGGCCTTGACCTTCTTTAGCTTAATGATAAACTTGCCTCTACTCTCTCCTACTCCCTCAGCTTTTCCTCTCCAAGAATCATGAATTTTCAGCTGCCCTCCTTCCCCAGAAGGAAGACTTCCCATACACAAGGATGTCCCAAATGAAGCTGTACTACAACTCAGGTGCTATGCTCAATGGCTACTAAAAACTATGAATTCACTGCACCCACTCCAGCGTGTAGCTCACTCCAACACTCTGGTCTGTCTTACAAAGGACAACTCTTGGGAGCCCAGCCAGAAGCACAATCACCAGGGTGTTTTACTTCCCGTTGACACTACTTTGTTCAGAGCGGTGACAAGATCTAAGCCAAGATCTAAGCCAGCATCCCAACACTCTCAGGCTTCCCAACTGATTACAAATTTGGGATGCAGGTGATAGGCTGATTAACCAATATCCGAGAGAAATTTAATTACCAGAGATGTCTCATCAAAAATGTACTTGAGTTATTATACACTAAGAATGCATTCTAGAGCAATTGTAGTGGAGGGTTCTTTTAAAAGCACTACTATTTTTTCAAATATATATTCTCTATCTCCAAATATGGAAGAGGGATTTCTCTTCTGCATTCTCAGACACTGGCTCAAGTGCCAAAAATGCGGCTCACTGATAATCCAGTCATTGTCCACCTCCAAGGAAATCTGTAGTCACTAGCTATAGAATTGGTTTCTTGTTTGCCTAGGGTACTGACATTATAAATAACATGACATCATTCTGTTCTACTGGGTTGTTATCGTCATCATCCTGTCCAATTCTCCAATTTTAAATTCTGCAGAAGAACATCACCAAGGATATCTGGGAGGTGGAGAAAGATCCCAGTAGTCCCCTTGGTTAGGAGGTGATTACTGACTCAGGAAACAGGACAATCTGCCCTTTCTTTCTTATAGGTAATGCCAGGCTTAAGAGGTTCAGCAAAGATCACAAAATTAAATTGCATTCTTGCTAGCTTTGATGATTATCCACCAGGATATGCTCTGAACAGGACAAAGAAAGCATCCTGGGGGCTTCCCAGTTAAGGACAGAGGCAGCCTACATTCCTTAGGTCTTCCTATTTGTTTAGCAAGTATTCGAGAGTTTGCTATGTTTTAGACTGTGCATGTCAATTTATCATAACTCTCTCTGATAATAACCATGTAAAAAGGATTTAACTACTGGCTTTTAAAAAGTTATTTTGAAATTCAAAACATCTGAAAAATGAACTCAACTGGACCAAACTGGAGGGCATATTTCTTGCAGGAAAAAGAAAAGATTACCCAAAGAAGTTGTTTATTAAATATAAAATACCATTACCTTCAAAATTAATTACAGATGAACTTCAAAATGCAGATATTTCCTAAGGAGAAACACTGATTTTACCTTATTAAAACATAACTTGGGTTTCTAATAGAGTATTTTTAGATTTCTAAGGTTGCCACCTTTAGAGCAAAAGTTCGAACAAAGGCTCTTATGTTTAATGCATTAAGAATTTTGAGAATAATTCTTGATAGGAATGCATGGAATTGTATTGACAACCCCCTTCTCCAAATAGACCCCTTTCACTTTTCAAAGGCAAAACTCTCCTTTCTTACTGCCTGTCAAACAGACAAGCATGTAATTAAAACCATTTTACTAATTCTCTTTTGGGTTTAGATGCCACTGAAAAGCTGGTAGTACTCCACTGTTTGAATAATGATTTCTATTATAGTCGAGCGGAATCCGAATTGTATAAAGGATAAGTTTTACCAGTGAATTGGACAGAAAGAAATTTTAATCTGCAAATTACAAAAATGTTTATTGTCAGAATTTCAAATCCACAATATGAGCACATTTAGCATTCAGAAGAAGTCTCCACATTTCCAGCATTTATGGGTATACTCTTCTCATGTGGAAAAACCTGGCAAAACTCACACAATGTAAAAACCAAAAGTAAATCTTAAGTAAAACTCAAAATAAAAGTCATAAAAGAAGAACATCATAGAAATTTAGTTTTCTGCTTGGATCTTTCTCCTCATAAACAAATGAACCTAAAATAATAAAACTTCATAAAATGGAGGGGGAAACAAACTCTACAAATATACTAACAGATTGTTGGGATTTATATACTTCCTGGTGGTGGTAAAAATCAGCAACTCATAAAATTTTCACAAAAATTGGAAAGCAAAGATGTGTACACTTGTATTAATTAGGGAATGTGTGTTTTTGTGGTTTTTTTTTTTTTTTTTTTTGCTTTTCATCTCTATTTCCTAATGTCATCGACTAATTTTCAATTTAACCATTGAGACATAATTCACATATCATAAAATTTACCCATTTAAACTACACAATTCAATGCTTTTAGAATATTTACAGTTGTGCACATATTGCCACAATTTTAGAATATTTTCTTTATCATTAAAGAAACTTTGTACCTAATAGCCATCACCCATTCTCCCCATAGCCTTCCACCCCAATCCCCACCAACAGACCCTAGTCAACCAATAAATAACTTTCTCCCTATGGGTTTAACTACTCTAGATATTTCATACAATTGGAATCATACAACATGGGGTCTTTTGTTACTGGTTTATTTCACATAGCATAATATTATCAAGATTCATCCATTTAGCACATGTATTAGTTATTTTGGGCCATAATCTTGAAAGACAGGATCTTAAACACCATAATCCAAAACGTCAAAATCAGAAAAGATCAAAGTCTCTGAAATCTAAAATTTTAAAAGATAAAAAAGTCACAAAAGTATAATTCTGGGAAAATAATATAAAAATTATTTAAATATATGTTTATGTATATTTTTAAAGGATGTTTAATCAAGAAGCATAACAATATTACAGAATACTTCACAGACCACCTTATACAATAAAAAGTCTGTAATAACAAACCTATTTTTGCAAGCATAAACACTGAAGTATACTAATGACAGTCACATGGGTATGACAGTTAAGAGAAAACAACTATATTTGTGAAAGGAATAGTTCATAGCTGGGCACAGTAGAGCATGCCTGTAATCCCAGAAGCTCTGGAGGCTGAGGCAGGAGGACTGGGAGTCCAAAGCCAGCCTCAGCAACTTAGTGAGGTCCTAGTAACTTAGCAAGACCCTGTCTTCAAATAAAAAATAAAAAGGTTGGGGATGTGGCTCAGTGATTTATGACCCCTGCCGTTCAAACCCTGGTACAAAAAAAAAAAAAAAAAAAAAAAAAAAACTTCATAAAGTCAAATGTATAAATGTGTATCACCATGGTTGGCAATTATCTGAACCTAGCTTTATAAACACAGGCACCTGAAATATGTGACAGACAACACAAATCTTTTGATGAAATGGAAAAACTGAGATAGCAATAGACACAGTGGTATCCACCGGTAATTCCATCAACCTTGGAGGCTGAGGAAGGAGGATTGTAAATTTGAGGCCAGACTTGTCTCAAAATAAAAAATGAAAAGGGCTGAGGTATAGCTCAGTCATTCAATCCCCAGTACTGTAAACAATCAATCAAACAAATAAAAATTGTGATGGATCACTACCACATATACAGTTGCCCAAAGAGCCAATATCTGAAGCAATGTTATGTTTCAAAAATGGCAGTAGTACATTCACTCATTGAGGAATGTTTTCATGTGTAAGCACAATACTTATATACAAAGTTGATATTGGGATAATGCAATTTCTTGGAGTCATATTTGCAAGAAAATGCATAAAAAAAATTAGAACTAAGTCTTTACACAATTTACCTCCAGTACTGAAAATGATGCAAAGATGAAATACCTAACAGTGAACTGTAAAATGCAATGTTGACTTGTGGAAAATGTATTGCAGGGATAGACAAAGGGAGTTGCATGGAGGTTGTCCCTCAGACCTGGCCAACTCTCACGACCACTGACTGTACTTTGAAGTCTTGCATTGAGATGAATAGCTGCCTTGTGTTTAGGTTTTTGTAGGGCATGGCTCTTCTTGAAGAATATGTTGACATTCTACTTGAAATGAGCATCGCTTATCAAATCTTCCCATCTTCTGTGCAATACTTTTATATTGGATTGGGTATGGGAAAATCCATTCTGCATGCTCATATACAGATCACAAATTTGGCAGAAATAATGGTGGTGATCAAGCAGCAACACGGTCTGTCTTCTCATCCCACTTGCACATAATTATTTTCTAGCAAGTTAGTAATTTCACTGGCTTCTGCAGGCAGATACAGCTTTGGTGGTGGGGAGCAGTACTCTTGTTTGTCTTTATTAGTTCATTATAGATATATGTAATATTGGGGTTCATTTTGACATCATTATACTAGCATGGAATATAATTTGCTTCAATTCAGTCCCCAGTACTTTCCTTTAGCTCCATTCCTCCCTCCCTCCCCCGTTCTCTTTTCTCTACTCTACTAATCTTTCATCTATTTATAAGTTTTTTTTTTAATTAGTGTATTATGATTATACATAAGTGTGATCCCATGAAATTAGAAAAGAGAGTACTTCATTTTTACAGTTAAATAATATTTCATTGAATGGCTATGCCACATTATGCATCCATGTATCAGTAAACGAACATTTTGGTTGTTTCCAATTGACTTCTTTTTTAAACAGTATTTCTTATGTAGTTTTACAGTCTTCACTAAAGATAATTTATCCTATCAAATCCTATAAAGCACTCTCTCTCCCCAGAGTGAGGTGATTTAATTTCTGTCCAAAGTTGTTAAAAGTATTAAACGTTCCTGACTCAACTTTCAATATCCATAAATAAAGTCTACCATTTTATGACTCAATTTTCTCATTTATAAAATGATAGATTCTCTATTTGTGATGAAATGTAAGATTATTTGAGTTTAAAATTTTAGTAATCTAGAAATTTATGTTCACAATTTAATGGAAAGAATTATCAAAATAAAGTGAAAAACATCCCAGATATGACATAGTAATAGTAGTCTAAAGTTACTCCACAGGATGAGAAACAGAAAATTAAATGTCCTGATTCCTCTCTCCTCCCTATAATCTCTGCCAAGGATCTCACTGGTTACAGTCATCCAGAAACAGGGCCAAGGAGCCTACTGATGATTCCCTACAGGTCAGCCTCCTGGGGCAGATCCCTGATCCCAAACCATTTCAAACAGCATTTTAAACTTTGAAAATGAAGAATAAAAGAGGAAATAAAATATCAAAACTGCTTGTTATAAGATCTCCACTTTATTAACAAGTGTAATGGATATTTATAAGTACAAAGAATGTTCCAGATAGTCCAAACATAAATGGTCAGTATGTGCTTCTAAAGCACACCAAAGTTTAAATTAACAAACACTCAGAATGTTACTATCAAGACCACTTTGAACATTGTAAGCAGGAACACACAGACAAATGTTCCTACCTAGTACAAAACTTATCAACTAATTAAAAATAAACCAAATTTGCTCATAGAGCAGATAATGCAGGCACTCAGTATTAAAAGTGGAAATGTTAACAAGACCAAAATAGCCATTAAGCCTTGAGGCGAGATCATGACACCTGATGTTCATACATGAAGAAAACAACATGAGCTATCGTCAGTCAGTACTAGCAGATTTGAAAGTAAGCATGGTCTTCAGAAGGCTGACAAGAAATGCCTTCTGGTTAAAGAGATGCAGAGTCAGGAACTAACCCATCATGATGAACCAGATCCCATGCTATTTCATTAACTAGGGACTAATTTGACACAACCTGATAGGCATAGTGCTGGTGAAAAGCTAAGCTATTCAATCTCAGATCTAGTTATTTACATGAAAATCTTAGATTAGATAGAAAAAAGGACAAGTCAATTCATACCATATAATAAACCATCATTATTCTCTCTCTCTTTTCTCATTATTCTTGGAGAATAGAAAGGCATGACATTGTCACATATTGTAGAAGGGACATATCTTGGAGTTTTCCCTTAAGACTAAAACTGACAAAAGATTAAGAATATTTCTGTTTAGCATATGCAGTAGAACCAACACAAGAATTAATTCATTAGAACCACTGTGAAATTGTAGGAATCTTGACATATTTTTCACTTGGGGAGATGTGCATTATTTTAAAATTCCTGCACCATGTTTCAGACATCTCTTTATGTGACAGTATTTTTTTAATTTTGGAAAATTGATTGTACTGTAATGCTAACCTTTCCATGGCTTGTTTATAATAGGATTTGACATGCTTCTTCAAGATTTCTTTGAGACAACAATCCGCAAAGGCCTGTATGATTATTCAAGTGGAAAAAAATTATACATTTTGTTATGAACCTCCATATCACTACCACTCAATGGAAAATGGATTTCTGTCTTCCAAAATAACTACCCTCCTCATTTTGTACTGTTTTGATCATTCTAACTCCCTTAAAAAAAAGTCTCCAGATTTCAAGTATCTAGAACTAGTCTATTCAGTGACAACCAACTCACTTTAACATCACTCTCCAGGGTACCTTACTGTACACTGAGATCTTGAAAATGAAAGACAATACTTGGTATCTCACCTTAGGTTTTTGGGACTTGGTCATTGGGCTTTTACAGGCTAACGTGATACTTGTGTTATTACAGACAACAGGTGGCCCCAACTGAATGTGAAGCATATGAAGGCACTAGCCCTATTTTATGTGGCAGGTGTAGTTACCTCCATAATGGCCCTGGGCTGTATTAAGTGCCAACATTATAACTTATTTGGGTGCATTTGGGAACTTAGATTCCATGCCACCATGAACTCAAGCAGCTCCCTAGAGAGAATAATGCAAAAAAGTGAAAGTCTACCGTAAGACCTCCAGTGTATCAATATCCACCAGAAGCCTGGTAGGCAGAGATGGATTAAGAGAATAGAAATTATGATGACTAACCAATTAATCTTTCTTTGGAGAACACAGATCGGGTAAAAATTAGGGTGTAGTTTGAGAACCTGATTTAAGAAAGACTAGAACTCTGAAGGCTAGGAAAACACATGCTAAACTTCTATGTGTACTACCCTCTCTCCATATAAGTTCCCTCGTCAAGAGTAAAAGTTGCATGGAAAGTGTGACCTTTTCAGCTATTGTTCTATCAGCCTACAAGCACAACCACAAGTACCACTTTTATAATTTACGAAGTGCTTTTATAGTTATTATCTCACTGGAGTCAAATTACAACCCTATGAGGTCGGTATAATTATCCCTATCTTAACTGGGAAGGCTTGGGAAAATGAGTGAAATTTGCCAGGAGTAGAGGCAAGATTTGAAATTGAGGTGTCACTGACTCCAAGTCAGGAGCTCATTCCATGGCTCCCTGCTAGCCTGAGACTATAACTGACCAGTCCTAAAATAGAGCCAAAGGGAGAAGGCAGTGCCCAGTCAGAACACCTGAGCAGAGATCACTACCCTAGCCTCCATTCCAGGACTGGACCCTCTCCTGATCAGTAACCTCTGCAATTAAATACAGTTTGATTTCTCTAATGCACATGGGAACCTTCTAGAATACCTATTGAGTTGGGCACTATGAATGCAGTATATCTGGTCCCAGGGCTCACAGATCTCATGGCTTAACCCCAACAACAAAATATAAATAAGCGGTGGAATATCACAAGATAAATATGGTAGGGGACAAGCATGGGTGGGGAGGCTGTGTGCGTGCATGGGTCAAGAGCAATACCATTATCTCTATCATGTGTTGAATTTCTAGAGGAATCCTATGATAAGAAAATTTTCTTAAACTTAGTTATTTCTTTTCTATTGAGTTTGGAACTATTGTAGGCACATCATTGTCACCTTTAGCATTACTCAATCTACTTCAAGGAAACGGGCAATGGACATAGCCTCATCTAGAATATTTAAGTGAGAGTATTTATCTCAAGTAACTTAAAAACAAAATTACTTGTGTTGCTGATTAAGAAAATGCACGCCAAGTCATCAGAATGCCAGTGGATTGTTAATTATTTAGCACTATAGTAGGTTTAATTCTTTTCCTGCTTTCTGGTTAATGGCAGGATAAGAGATGGTGCAGACCCAAGAAGGCATATGTCTGCCTCCTGTCCTCAGTGCTGTGATGATGGTGACAGTGATGGACAGATTGTCCCTCCCACCTGCATTCTCTCTGCTTCTTGCAGTCACTCACTCTTGTCCCCCTTGACTTCCTGCTTCATCTCCAAGGAGCAGAGACTGACCTTCCAATGTGTACACACCTGCATTTTTGCTTAGTAGCATTTTTAGTCTGTCTCTTTTGGAGCCAGCACATACATATTTTCCCAACTTCTTCCTCTTACTTGAAAGAAGAGGGGAAAGGAGAGAGGGAGGAAGGGAGGGAGCAAAAATTGGCAGAAAACCCTTGGAAGAAAATGAGTCTGACAGATTTGTTCAGTTCTGGATTCCTGTCTTCCTGTTTCTTAAATCTGTCAGAAAAACTAAGGCCCTGCCCCCATGATGAATAAAATCCCTAAGGCCACTGTCTGAAAAGAGGGAAGATACACATCATTTTCTTTCAAAATTATCAGAGGAAGATCCATACAGGCAGAACCGAGACACAAATCATTATCTCCAAATTATTGGCAGGAAATCAAATTAATGCTTGGGGCTTTAAAAGTGGGTGGGCTAATGTGGAGGAGGAAAAAAAAATAATTGAAAAACAGAATGTCTCCTGAATAATAAGTCAAATCTAGTTGAAATTTAATCCAAATCCTACTACTAATGGATTGCCCTGGGTTCCTGATGTGCATGTGTGTTTTATATCATTTGAACCAGTAAAATATATGCAAATATTCCAAAATTTGAAAAACTCTAAAATCAGTTCCCAAGCATTTTGGATAAGGAATATTGATCCTGTACAGCTACATTCACATTCATGGGTACTCACACATAAATAAACACCTCACTAGAGTTCCTATTACTGCCTTAGCTATTGGTATATATTTTGTCAATAATGCCACGTAAATTATTTAGATGGTGACATACAGTATTTTTTCAAAACAAAATCATCATTTTATAGATGCACATAAGCCAGAGGGTCCGCCAGGAACATCAATGAGAATCATTATGCCTGTAATTTGGATTACATTTCCTTCAGTTCTCTCATGTAAACAAATCTTCTCCCAAATAGCCCTATTAGTAAATGAAATATTTACTACATCAATAAGATTGCCACAAAATTTGCTGACCAAAAATGTTTTTAATGTAGAGAAGTTCATTTCACCAGGCCTTTATGTCATATCTTTTGTCAAGGTTCACAGAGTATGAGGGCCTTTAACGGGCTCATTTTCTAATGACATTGTAAAAGATCTTATTTAAAAAAAAAAAAAATCAATGTAAACACACAATATCTTGGTTGATTGTTTTTCTTTGAAAATTTATAAATCAAGCTATAGAAAATGAAGATAATATTTTAGATTCTGCTTTTAAGACGGAATGTCCCTTATAATTAAGCTTTACATTTTTTTAATCTGGGGGGGTGTTAGGATAAGGGTAGCCGCGAGCTTTTCTTAGTTTTCTAAAAGGCACGAACTGTTTTCTGAGATAGTCGTGAAGATTATAATGTATGAGAAGCATTTGGTCTGGTATCCAGTGCACAGGAAGCAGATATTACTCACATTTATTGGACTGACAAAGGTATAAAAGCTAGTGGGGAAGGTATTACGGCCTTTGGAGTCAGAACATATGGGTTCAAAATCAGTTTGATTTTCAGTTAGCCATGTGACCTTAGGAGGAATTTACTTAAATGTCCAAGGTTCAGTGTCCTTATGTGCAAAAGAACAATAAGATCACCTAGCTCCTAAGGTTGCTGCAAGATTCAATGAGATAATGCATATAAAGAGCTTAACACAGTTACCTAACCATTCATTATCTTGTTATTTACTCTATGTCAATTCCATCAGCATCTCAGGGGTGGGAGGGCAGATGGGAGACAGGGAGATGTGACCCAGAGTCCTGAAACTTCAAACTCCCTCAGAAAAATCTTTGAAATTAGTTTTCTGGGTATATCTATATGATAAGTATTTTTCACATTTTCAAGACTACTCAATGACTCCTTGTATTCATATGTAGAAGGAAATGCAAATAGTCTTGTAAAGGTAGAGGTAACATGTAGATGACACTTTTTTGTCACATGATGCCATTCCATGAGGAACAAAATGTTCAGCAAGTATGAATAAGAAAAGCAGGGAGGAAACTCAGTCCTCATATGACACATGACAATGTGAGTCTGGTGAACCCACTAACATCGCAGTACAATGTTAGTCTCAAGAAATCTTCATTATTCATGACATCACACTAACGCCAATTCCAATTTTAGTGTCTCTTTTGGTTTTTGGTGTGTGTTTAAAATTACTTTATGAGACATATAATATAATGAAGGTTTAATTAGTTTTATATTTTGCATGTTTATCACTAATATGATCTAATTGAAATCCTAAATGAAAGAGGACCTTTCATTTCCCAAGCTTGAGAAACACTGTTATTCAGGAAATGTGTTGATTAATTTATCAGATCTCTCTTACAAAAGTATACCCAAACAACTTTGCCAATCATTGGTATGGAAAAGCAAAGAATTGTGAAAATTAAATGACATAACACAGGAAGTACTTGATATAGTGTCTGTCGCTTGCCTTCAATAAAGGTTTGCCTTTATCATTATCATCATTATCCTAATCACCAGTTATCATCGTGGATAGAAGATGAGAATAAAAATCTGGGTGCTACACAGTTTGCATCAAATAGCCAAACTTATGTTAATTTGATCTTTTCTGTTTTAAATAATTATTATTTTTCTGGTACATTGGGCACAATGTTTACTGTTAAAAACCAACAAGTGAGTAAGAGCGCACTATTATGCTTGATACAATAGCAGAAGTCATAATCTTTGGAGCAGAGAATGAATGAATCACAATAGAGATTTATGAATCTACAAATCGAAAACATAGAAGGAAGTCGCTATCAGATCAGAAATTAAAACAATATTGAAAGAAAACTTTTAATAAAGAAAGTCACTGGTACCAGAACTTTCAAACTGTTTTGCTTGTATTAGACTAATGCATTGTCTTAATGCTGTCTGAAAATCTGGAATTGTCATTATTCTTTAACCCTAGAAATCGTATAAAAAGCAACAGAAAAAAATATAAAGAAATTGCAAAACATTTATCTTGTTCCAAAAGAAAATGAACAGTGGTTGCCATTAACATTTATCCTTCTTTAATGAAGTCGAAGCTTTGCAAAATTCTAGACATGAAACCAAATCCATGGCTCTAGCAAGGAAGGCAGTCCATGGTTATCAAGTTCAAGGCTGATTACTCTCTGTTGGGAGAACATCAAAGTGGGATGTAAACTTTGTACAAGGAGACATCTGTCTCATAGCATATTTCTGACTACTTGCAAAATTTTCTTGCATGCAAGAGTTATTACATTCCTTTTGCATTTCCATTTCACATGAAAAAAAGTTCAAAGTTAAAAATCTCACGATGTGCTTTTCAAGACCATTTGGTGCCTCAGAACTCTTCGCATTAACTGAAATGCATTCTCCAAGGTTAAGATCTTTCCAGATCAGCTGGATGAGCATCATGTCTTGGGCAAATACTATACTACTGTAAAGACTGAATTTGGAAAGTACTCCAAATGAAATAAATGAAAATGGAGATTCATTAACCTCAATGTCTTGAGAAAAAAAAGGGGTATCTGATCCTCAGAGATGGTGAAGGTAGAGTGTTGGGTAAACCCTTAACCAAAGGTAAATTTAGAAAGTAGAGGCCATAGCTGGTGACTAACTGGGATACTGGAACAAGGGATCAAATGATTCTCTGACTTTAGAACAAAGGCACACATTCCTTCCAATGGCGGGGCAAGTTCTTCCAGACCTTACCTGCAGGCCTCTCTGACCTTCCTCTCTTTGACCTGTCACATTCGCCCCCACTAAATCCCCGCTTCCAACACACTGCTTCTTTCAAACACCCCGAATTCACACATGGAATTTTTCTGCCTGAATTGCCTTTCAATAGGTAAAAAAAGAAAAGAAAAGGAGAAAAAAAAAAAAAAACCTACTTAAGTTTCAAGACCCTAGGAAAACATTTCCACATATCAAAAGCTTTCTATGCCCTTCCCCCCAGCAGCTTAATCCCAGTCTTTTATACATCCAAACCACATTGCTTACTCTTCCATTGAGAGCAGCTTATTTCACATCAGGTTGAATAATCAAATTCCTGATCACTTAGAAAAGGACTTTTCCTCTGGACACTAATAATGTCATTTCTGTACACACTAATCAGGAGAACCTACCTTCAACTGCAATTATTTGCTTACCTTTTTTTTACTAATGGATTTTTTGGTTCCTTAAGCCTTTAGGAATGTTTCTTATTTATCTGTGCATCTAACAAATTAGTAAGTGCTCAACAAATATTTGCTAAATAAAAAAGTAAAACAGCCTAATATTTAGCTATCTAAATTGCTGACAATTCCTTCCTGTCTTTAGCTGAATTTCTCAATGCTGCAGTTAAACATTCCCTCTATCTTCATCAATAGTGTTTTAAATCCACCTTCCATATTATAAAAGCCCTCCATCTCTAATTTTTTTTTTAAATTTCTTCTTTATTTTCTCCAAATTCCTAAAATATGTACTATTTGGAAAAAACAGCATTTCTCAATGGAGGCACAGTAAAAGTTCTGCATGATTTCCAACCTGTTTTGAATGAGGAAAGACAATCAGATGTATCTAGGTCTGCCCAGTGATTTGTTATTTAATAGCTGTTTGCTCTCCCTTGATGCAATCTGCTTTTTAAGAGATCATAGGTTTGTTTCAGAAATCTATTGAATACTTTTTCCTTTGTAGGATAAATTTACTTTAAAAAAGAAAGCAAATCAAAGAAAGGATATTTTGGAACAGTTCAAAGTGGTAAAGATTCCCAATTCCAGTCCTGCTATTAAATCAGAAGCAAGATAACAAGTTCTTAAGAAAGGGAGAACCCTGTCAAACAGAAACTACAGACCTGCATTGCCATGGTGATGCGGCTGATGGAGATGCTACTTTTTTGAAAAGTGATTTTTTTTTTTAAGCTGAGAAAATGTGTCATATGATCATAAAGACAACTGATTCTTTAGAAACTGGCTTGTTCTTGTATAAGCAATAAAAAGCAAAAAAAAAAAAAATGATGATTTTAGCAAAGATGAAATATAAGGGAGAAAAATGTCCTTTTATATCTAACACATAAATTGAAAATCTCTAGAATGCCTTTACCAGAATGTGATTCAGGGAACCTGAACAACTTTCAGTGACTAATGGCATATTCCTCAGGATGAGGATACAGGGCTTGATATGCAAGAGAGAAACAAAAATGTCCTGGTAATTAACTTATCTGGCAAGCAGAGGAAAGACAAGAACCTCAGGGCAAAGCCAAAACCAAAAAAACACTAACTCTAAGGCCAAAGAGGGAATTGGCAGTGAACAGGGAAGTTCACTAAAGTCTAATGCAAGGCCTTTGCAGGGACTTTCTGAAAACCATAAATAACAGAAAACAGAAATCTATGTTCTCCATTTCTCACATTTTAATAAAGAAACTTGAAATATCCCTTATTTCTCATCAAAAAGAAATTAAAATTCCACAGAAATTATGTTAAAACACAAGTTTACAGTTCTAATTGGTTTCTGCTGTAATGATGCCTCACCTTCTAAATTTTGAGGTTGTGAAATGATAGTACATAAATATAATAATTAGGTCTTTTAAAAATTACCAAAACACAAGATAACTGAGGAAAAGGAAACACTTTTCAAAAAAAAAAAAACCCTAAAACCTCTGATTATCAAAAAAATGCTGAAACAAATTATCATAAATCTTATCAAGTTTAAATTATTTTGTTTGTATAAGGTTCACAGTTTATTTGTGAAATTACGGTCATGGGTGACCATCCTAAACTAAGCATTATACAGGAAATTAGGAAAGACGCAATTCTCCTTCACTCAATCAGCTCATAGCACTGAAAACCTAGAATAATCCACACAAGATATCATGAGGAAAGATGTATAATGCTCCATCCAAAGGCCCATGTCGCATACCTACTGTAGAACTCTTGTGAAGTACAGATTTCCTCTAGTAACACCTAGTAACTTCTTTTTTTTTTTTCGTGTTTTTTTTTTCCTTTTTTTTTATTGTAAACAAATGGGATACACGTTGTTTCTCTGTTTGTACACGGCGTAAAGGCATACCATTTGTGTAATCATAAATTTACATAGGGTAATGTTGTTTGATTCATTCTGTTATTTTTTCCCTTTCCCCCCACCCCTCCCACCCCTCTTTTCCCTCTATACAGTCCTTCCTTCCTCCATTCTTGCCCTCCTCCCTAACCCTAACTCTAACCCTAACACTAACCCCTCCACACCCCATTATGTGTCATCATCCACTTATCAGCGATATCATTAGTACTTTGGTTTTTTGAGATTGGCTTATCTCACCTAGCATGATATTCTCCAATTTCATCCATTTGCCTGCAAATGCCATAATTTTATCATTCTTTATGGCTGAGTAATATTCCATTGTATATATATACCACAGTTTCTTTATCCATTCATCAATTGAAGGACATCTAGGTTGGTTCCACAATATGGCTATTGTGAATTGAGCAGCAATGAACATTGATGTGGCTGTATCTCTGTAGTATGCTGATTTTAAGTCCTTTGGGTATAGGCCAAGGAGTGGGATAGCTGGGTCAAATGGTGGTTCCATTCCAAGTTTTCTAAGGAATCTCCACACTGCTTTCCAGAGTGGCTGCACTAATTTGCAGCCCCACCAGCAATGTATGAGTGTACCTTTCTCCCCACATCCTCTCCAACACTTGTTGTTGCTTGTATTCTTGATAATCGCCATTCTAATTGGGGTGAGATGGAATCTTAGGGTGGTTTTGATTTGCATTTCTCTTATTACTAGAGATGTTGAACATTCTTCCATATGTTTGTTGATTGCTTGTAGATCTTCTTCTGTGAAGTGTCTATTCATTTCCTTAGACCATTTGTCAATTGGATTATTTGCATTCTTGAACACCTAGGAACTTCTGGGAAGCCTAGGTGTGCCCATGTAGGTGCCCTCCCTCCCTTCCTCCCTCCCTCCCTTCTAAGATAGGGTGGAACCCAGGGATACTCTGCCACTCAGCTTCATCCTCAGCCCTTTTTATTTTGAGAATAGTCTCACTTAGCACTGATCTTCCCCCACGGCTGGGATTACAGGTGTGCCCCACTCAGCCATTGGTACTTTTCTTCAAGCACTTCTTCCACAGTGAAAGATGACTTTCCAGAAGCCAGCAGCCCCCAGAGCAGCTCTAACAAGAGTCAGGGCTTAAACCCTGATCCTGACCTTCCTGATCTGAGAAATGGCTGCTCTGAGTGTCAACCAGAGGCAAAGGGCCTCGCGCGATTTCCTGAGCACCCCGGGGATGAATTCCACATAGTCTCATAATTCCAGACCCAGCTGAAGACGCTACTGGTTCATCTGGGTCAGGACATGCGCTCCTTTTCTGGATTCCTTTAAGTCTACCGGTTTAGTAGTTAATTACTTTTTAATTGTTTAGACATGAAAGTAATTCCCCCTAGCTATACTTCATACCCTTATTCATACCCTTGGGACAATGACAGATTCCATCTTAAACATGGAAAATACTAATCAAAGCATATAGTCATTGATTCCTTTACTGTTTCATTTTGTTGACCCCCACACAGGGGACTGAACCCAGGAGGTCTGTACCCCTGAGCTCCATCCCCAGTCCTTTTATTTTTTTGTTTAGAGATAGAGTCTCACTAAATTGTCCAGGCTCTCCTGGAACTTGTGATCCTCTTGCCTCAGCCTCCAGCTAGAATTACAGGTGTAGGAATATAGATGAAGTCTTGGGAAAACTTTTTTTTTTTTTTGAAGCAAGTAACAAAGCTATATATTATTATCAACTTCTAGAAAGTGTTTTGAAATTACAAGGAATCTCCCACAAAGGTTATTTTGAAAGTCTTTTAAAAATTTGGAATATTTTATCTGATATTTAACAAGTTGTGGGATTATAAACTTTAAGTTCTTAGATCTTTCTGCAAAAGTAAATTTTCTGAATTATGTGAATAAAGTACAATATTGTTGTACTATTTCACTTATCTGTGTAATAATGATTTATAAGGAAAAAAATCACCTGGCTTCATATGGCTCATAAGACTTTGCTGAATAACGATTACAATGCATTTATGAATTTGATTATTTTCTGTTTTACAAACATTAGCAGAGTTTACAAGGTTTACATGGTTAGCTCAGTGCCTGCTGAACCTTGCGTGTAACATAGCATTAGGAAATGAAATAAATGTGAATAAATGCTGGCCAAAGGTAAAATATTTTAGCTTGGGGTATTTCATTTATCAAAATATATAGTATAAACAGAAGCAAGTAAGAGTTTGCTACTTTCTCTGTGTCTTCTCTCTAATACCATCTTTTTCAGTATCCGCTCTTCATTTAATCAAATCCAAGATTAAGTTCATAGCCTTAGAAAATCTTGCTACATAGTACTGACAAGCTTACTGTGACTAAATGACTGACCTAATTATTTTCTACATATTATAAGGATCACAGCCAATTTAGAATTTCTGAAGTTTTAAGAATGGCCATGTAACACTTAGAAGCATAGTTGATTTCTTCACTGAAGACATCATAACAAAGGTTGATGCAGACTAACAGAAGTAGATTAAGTTCTTAAGTATTTTTGTCACATCGGAGATTTTAATAGGAACCCCCATCCAAAAATTAATTTACATTTTTTCCTACAAATTGCTCAAAGATTCACAAAGCAATTCTTATCATCTCATTAATTCTATTTTATATTAGATGATAAAATGGTGCATTACACATGTTGTTTTATGACCACACAGCTGTTCCTTAAATGGCTGTTGTTTTAATTGTACTTAAGCTTTAGTTTTTTGCATACAATGAGAAATACACTTTAATTTTTTTTTTTTTTTAATTTAGTGACTGGGGGTGAATTCAGTGGTATAACCCATGCTTAGCATGTGTGAGGCTCTGGGCTCAATTCCCAGCACCAATAAACAAACAAGAAACCATTATTTAGGACATAAGAAAAAAGATAGGGAAAAATATTATCAATATCTATAGACATTACGTATCTGTAGAGTTACTATTAACTCTAAGGGGAATATTTCAGCACCAGCAGAGGACCAGACTATGCCAACCAGAATGTTCTTTTCCTCCCCAATCTACGACCACAGGGTTAGGGTCAGTGGAACTTCTTCATAGAGAACTAATCTAACAGAGTCTAAAAATACCTTGTGAGCTGCCTAAAAGCAAGTAACAATTTATGCCAACCGAGCAGAAAAGAATGCTGATATTAAATTTTCTGCCTCTGGACTTCCTAGGGGAGAAGGCCTGGTAAAACATGTGTGTTGCTGTTGATCTGTTTGCAGAGTCATTTCCTCAATTAGCTCCTGGAGACAGGGATAGCATAATTAAGTAACTAAAGATAACACCCCCCAAGAAACTCATTCTGAACATCAGGACCAAGACTACAGCAGTACCTTGCTTGAATTTCATATTTTATTGTCCCAGTCTACCCAATGCTGGAGGTACT
The DNA here is from genome assembly GCF_902686445.1 of Sciurus carolinensis. Lineage (NCBI taxonomy): Eukaryota > Metazoa > Chordata > Mammalia > Rodentia > Sciuridae > Sciurus > Sciurus carolinensis. Next base: position 37,955,088 of record NC_062227.1, read on the forward strand.
AATGAATAGGCAAATAAAGTGACTTGGTAAATAGAAGACTAAGAAGAAAGAGTAGGGCTTTGACACAACAGAAACATGGATAATCTACTATTTGATCACGGCACTGTTATAGTAGGAAAAGGGAGAGTATCCTGAACTGGGTAGAATATAGCAAAAAAAAATAAATTGTTTTTAAAAAAAATCACGATTTATTAAGAACTGGGAGACCTTAATGATCATTTTAAGGCTGAGGAAGCTAAGACCTCAGAGGTAAGAGGTCTCACTCAAGGTCACAAAGTTGAATCAAAACTAGCACTCGTATTTTTCTTGTATGAAGACCAAGATTTACTATACCAAGTCCTCATTCTTCAATGAAGTTTGATTTTGACCATGGTCTCTCGTTCCTAAAGGGTCTGATAAATTTTAAGGTTGACTGCAAATATGAATACACCATAGTCATATGAACTAAAACAGATCTGCTGAGACAAATGGACACAGGCAGAAAAAGCACAAAGTCAGGGCTGGCAATCATTGTTCTAAACACAGTATCTTGATCACTACACTGGCTCTGAGCAACTCCTCACTTTCACATTTTTACGTGGGGATGGTGGGAGCTAAGTATTTTGGTTTCATGAGTCCTACCTCTCTGCCTTGCTGAGTTCAGCAGAAAGCAATTTTGCTGAGCTTAAAGAGCTGTGTCCGGCTTCACTCATACAGAATCTGAAGCCTGTCCTGGGTAGACAGTAAGCAAATCATCCATGAAGACTTTTGTCTGACAAATTCAAATGATCAAATACCAACAATGCAAGACTCAGTGCTAGGAGCTGGCATACATGAGTCTCATGCATTTAATTCTCTGTGTGTATATTAGCCTCTGAGCTTTCACAAGTGTCACTCAAAAGCAGTACCTACCATTTTCATGTAGCTTGAGAACTAGCTAGCAATCCTGAAGACAAAAAAAATTGCTGTCAGCAAAAAAAGTCATTGAACTCTACTGCAACAGAGAAAGGGTGTTCTCCTGTCATTTGTTATTGTCAATTTGCTGTTTTGTTCTTAAGAGAAGATGAAGAGCACACAATAATAATAATAACAATAGCCAATGTTTTCAGAGTTGCTTTTTCTGTCTTCATCTGTGATCAGGCATTTGAGATACACCCTTCACCCTGTTTGTCTAAGCCACATGGGGAAGAAGGCCAGTTTCAGCACTATTACATATAGAAGTAGAAAAGTAACTGTTTTAGGAGTAATGTGTCACTGCAAAATTTAAAAAGAGAGAAGAAAAAGAACAAATGTCCCCCCCCCCCCTCTCTCTCTCTCTCTCTCTCTCTCTCTCTCTCTCTCTCTCTCTCTGTCTCTCTCTCTGTCTCAACTAGTTCACGGCCAACCAACATATGTAATATATCTGAGTCCCCAGCCATCCTTACTAGCATACAGGTCAGCTGAACAACTACTGCTTCCATTCTAGTTTATTCCTTCAACCCACCCATCCAGCAAAACCCAAAACTGTGATCAATATAGCAAGTACCATTTCTCATTGAAATGCAGGACACTGAAAACTTCTGGAAAAAAATCTTTCTATTGTGCATTTCCTCCCCTGCATACCTGAGTCCTATGTGGAGAAACATTAATCATTAAAAAAAAAATTATACTTGCAACAGCTTTCTCCAGTACCATCTGGGATTATTCTGTCTTTCATGAGGTTCTGGCTCAAGTTACAGGTGATCATATCCTACTTTCCTGGGAAGATAAAGGCTATCAGCCATGGTCAAAATTCAATTCCCCTCTCTTTTACTACAAAGTATCAACTTCCATACCCATTCCTAACTCCAGTACTCTGGTTGGTTGGAGAAAGCCCTATTCCTGTTGGGGACAAGCCACCGCAGTTTTGTCCCTGACCCTGATTGCATCTGGAGGCATAAGGCTATCATCCTCAGCCTCTTCCTTTGTCCAACTTCTCTTCTTAAACCAAGCTTGAACACAGGTCATACACTTGTGTAGAATGGATCGTTCCCTCTCCAGTTGGCAGTCTCTCCCTGTCTCTCCATCCCACCCCCCCGCCATACCCTACAGCTCGCTGTCTTACTTAGCAGCCAATCTACAAGCACTGCATTCTACCTGCTCCAGTTTGCGTCTCTGAACAGGTTTGATTTTCTACCCTCAGGCTCTTAAGTCTACCACATGTCCCTCAAATCTTAATGACCTGGCACATCATTCCCATGTCAGGATTCTTGTCACTCTCCTTGTATGATTTCATTCAATACTACATGGTATCCACAAATAAATCTCTACCGCCGACACTTAGGACTGGACCTTCAGCCCAGAAAATGGGGTCCAAATGTCTGCTCTGCACTGATTGATGTTGCCATGGATGTGGGCATCTTCAAGTCAAACTTCTGATGGAAATCTTCAACTTTCTCCTCCCTCTTTAATCCTTTTTCCCATCACTGGACCATAGTAATCCCTGAACCTCTGTGCATAATAGCTGAATGTGTCGAATGAATGAACTGTTGATTCTTTGTAGTGCAGTTATTGTAATTTCCTAGGAAATTAGCACTTGGCTTCTGTGAACTAAAAACACATAGTAGGTGTCACAGGACACAAGTTATAAGCTCCCACTGCACCCATCTTCCTAAAAAAGAATTAAAATATCATCCATCTGGAAGCATGTTCACCACCGAATTACCAACTCATTTGAAAAATGAATGACATCTAGTGACCAGAATATAGGACCTTTGAGACCCACATTGATTTCTGCTGAACACCAGGAAGAACTTCAGCCTCCCTGCTGACAGAAGCAGTGCAGTTAAATTTACTCTAGAACAACCTGATTTTTACCTGAGACATTAACAGAATAAAGAAAATGTATTTATACAATTTAAAGAAAGCCTAATGGGGTTACTTTTTCTTGACCTAGTGAAATAGCTTTTCCCTTCCTCCAGACCTACCACAGGGTCAATCCTTTCCAATGTTGAAATTCTCTCCTTAGTTATCATTATGATTAAACAATTCCTATAACCTGTTAAGTTCCTTAAATTTCCTTTTCAAACTGTGCTAATTTCCTTTGATTATTGTCTTCTTTGTTTTTAAGTAAAAGGTCCACTTGCTTATCATTCAATCTATTTAGAGGCCTTTTGTCTACTGCTGAGAAAAGACTGTGTACATAACAAAAATCACAGTGTAAATCAGAGAGAGAAAAGGAGAGAATATTTCCTGGGTCAGCCTCATATTTTGACAAAACCAGGGGCCTCTGAGCTCTGTGGAGAATAGACCCTGGTTCTAAACAGTATATGAGTCTGGAAAGTTCCAAGTGTATGTTTTTGCCTTTTGCTCATACACAAGACACACCAGGGGTTGCCTCACGCTGAATGGCTTCTTGTATTCACTCAGTTTCCCAGCCCATGCTCTCATCTCATTAGAATTTCTGTATCCTCTGGTCTTGCAGAATTCCCTTTACCTTCTTTTGTATCAGACAAAAGATGGTAATTTACGTCTAATTAACGGAACTGAGTCATAATGAGTTCTTTTCTCTTAGACAGCATTTGAATGTCCAAAATAACCAGCGAGATTGGGCTTTTTAGTCTTGCTCCAGCTTAAGGTTTTATAACACAATGCTCTCATTCAGGCCTCCTGCTTTGCATACAGTCAGAGGGCTGGAGGTTATCCACATTGTGAAATTCTTTGGCTAGTTATGCCGGGAGTGATTTAATAGCAGGCAGGCCTATTTAATATTTTCTGCTAAGCAGCGCTGTTGAAATAGTCTAGCTTACGAACACATCCTTTTTTATGTCTCTTACTTAGACTTGGAAATGATCTCTTTTGCCAGTTGATGAATTTGATCGCATTCTTTAGGAGATCAATTTCTTTGCAAAAGATACAAAAGGTAGGTTGAAAGACGAGTTTGATGCCAAGCACACAAGTGTCTGTGTATGAAGAGCAGAGTGATAAAGCAAAGAGGGCCTCTCTCCGCACCATGAGGACCAAGATGTGATGATGTCAAAGCAAAGGCACATGCTCCAACAGAAACAGTAACTGGGTGAGAGAACCAAGAGCATCTTCTGGCTCTCTCCTATGCCAGGGCATTTATAACGCCCTCTATACATGCTGCATGCCAACACAAACAAGCCGCGGGGTCTGAGCTCCACTGGCATCTCGCCCTCTTGCAAACACCAGGCAAGACACGCTGGGGTGTAGGCTCCTGGGACTGCCTTCACCCAAGTTCTTCATTAAAGAAAATAATCCTTCCCTCTACATGTCAAATACCTCAAAATCCAAATATGTATTCCTTAGATTGTTACACTACAAAAAAAGTCTGTGGCCAGACAACCTGACTGTCATCCTGCTATGATGAACTACATAGTCACCTCTGCTCCAATCTTTACAGGCTCAGTCACAGCCACTCCAAAAAAAAGGAAAGAAAGAAAACAAAACAATAACAAGGCTGACCAAACTTTCATCATGGGAGTCCTGGGACAGGGAAATTATAGCTGTGTTACCCAGAGGGACAGGCAGATGCAGCCACACAGACTCGGATTTTTATTGTTTGTCTCATTCTCTTCTTTCCTCCTCCTCAAGAAGGGAGAATGGAAAATTTACAAACACTAGCTCCTCCAGAGAGACACTTGATTTGTCAAAATGGAAAGATGACCCTTCGGTAACGAGGCTGCTTGATGAAAATATTAAACCAGACAGTAAGTCAGAGAAAATTAAATATTACCTTGATTAATTAGGCTTAATGGGTGAGAAGCAGCTCATTTATTATATTAAGTTGACAAAAATAGGTTAAAGAAAAAGTGTGTTTTACATCAGATTAAAGTATAATTTCTTTTTCTTTTTTGGGGGGAAGGGGAGAAAGAATATATTGACAATCATATAATCAACTACATTTAAGAGCATGTAAACAAAAACCACAACAGGCACTTTTAAGCAACTGCTCTTGCCACTTGAGATTGGAAATCTAGTGTGAAAACCAAGACATACATAAGAAGTTCAAACATGCAAATGGCCTGAATGTTAATTTATAAACCTGACACTTGAACCACAATTCTTTTCATTCAGACTAATTTGAAAATCATTCGGACGCCTCCAAGTTAGCTCAGATACCCTTTCTAAAATGAAGCATAGTGAATTAATAGCTCACAGTCCTGCAGTTCAGCCTCAAATCCTTGAAGGTATTCACACTCCCAATGTGAAAGGGGAGCAACAACCTGGGGTGCAGGTCTGATCAAGAGGGATCTGGTAAACTGGGCACCTTCCAGAGGAGGTGAGTGGAGACACAAGGACTTCCAGCAACCACAGTTCCTGGAAGGTACGGAAGGGTTTCTGCAAAGGGTGTGTGTGTTGGGGGCTGTTCCATGGCAGCCACCTCCTGAGCAAGTCAAGTGTTTCCAAATTGGGGGCTGTCTGTACACAAGATAGCCATGACACAAAACAGCACAAGAGTAAAAGCAATGGAAGCAGACATGGCGCATCGCAAGAGAAGACAAATTCTACGTTGGGTGTCAGGTAAGGCTGTGTGCAATTCAAAGGGAAATCAAACTTGACTTTCAAAAATGAAAACTTAGATAAATACACTCACATGTAATTTATACAAAATAGCCCTTCTAAAGGGCATTAGCCATTCTAATTGGCAAGGAAATTAAAATTTACACTTGTGAGACCCAGTTTTAATCATTTGTTCTCTCTCATAACTGAATATAAGTGGAACAGAAAAGAGAGAGGACCACAGCATAGCAGATCAGACGTGTGTCCCCTTCTCTAGCAACTTAAACCCGTCCATGCTTTAGGAGACAGCTTCATGATGAGGAACAGTTCCAAAGGCATTTCATGGAAACCTAAATGCCAAACCAAGCTCGCTGACTCTAAGTCAGATTAGGACACCATCAGCTGATACCTTTGGGGGGAGAAAACATTTTAGAACCCCAAATAAGATAGTCAGAAACACAGTGCAACCCCTTCCAGGGAATAACAACTCCAGAAAAAACAAAAATAATACTTAGTTACAATTTAGAAGGAGAGCCAAACACATACATATTTTTTACACTATAATTATACAATCTTTGGTAGTCAATAATAATGCTATGGTTTGAATGTGTCCCTCAAAGTTCATGTGTTAGAAACTTAATCCCCAAGTCAATAGTGTTTGGGGGTGGTACAGGGTATGGCCCCATGAACAGATTAATGACATTATCATGAGAGTATATCCATTATCTCATGAGCATGTTAATTTTAAAGTGAATTTGGCCCCCTCTTGTACTCTTGCTCTTTTACCCTTCTGCATTCCACCATGGGATGACAGCACAAAGGCCTTCATCAGAGGCTGGCATGATACTCCTGGGCTTCTTAGTCTCCAGAACTGAGAGACGAAAAAAGTCCAATTGTTTATAAAGCACCCAGTCTCAAGTTTTCAGTTACATTATTAGCACCAAATGGAGTAAAGCAGAAAATTGCTAACAAGAAGTGAGGTTGTTGCTATAACAGATACCTCAAAATGTGGAAGCAGATTTGAAGCTGGGTAATGGGTAGTGAGGCCAGAAGAATCTGGAAGAGCAGGTTGATTATAAAGACTAGACTGCCATAAATGTGGTGTCATCGGGCTCAGATGAAGAGGAGAGCTGCAGGCAAAGTCTGACTCATCTTGGAGAGTACTTAAGCGGTCACGACCAGAATATCGGTAGGAATATGCAGGGCAAATGCAATTTGGTTGAGGTCTCAAACAGAAATAGGGAACAAGGTATTGGAAACAAGAGTAAAGGCCATCCTTGTTATAAAGTTACAAAGAACTTTCCTGAATTGTGTCCATGCCTGAGAGTTTTAATGGAAAATGAAATATAAGAGCCAGGAACTAGGATAACTGGCATAAGAAATTTCTGAACAAAATATTGAAGGAATTGTGTGACTAATTTTAAACACATCAGTACGATAAGAAAAGGGAGATGATATTTAAAGACAAAATTTGTAACCAAGAGGGAATCAAAAAGGAACAGATTTGGAAAAATATCAGCCTGGCCATGTAAAGTGTGAAAAGGTGAATTTTGTCAAGCAAATCAAGGTTGTGTCTAAGGGACCTTTTGCTCAAGGTATTAATATGGATAGAGTGGATCATTAAGACAATGGAGAATGACAGGCATTTCAGAGATCTTGGAGGCTGCCCCTCCCATCATAGGCCCAGAGACCTAGGATGGTAGAATAGTTCTGGGGAAAGAGCCTGGAACACCCTCCATATTCTCACTGTCCAGAGTATTCTGGATCTTGTTGCTCAAATTCCAGTGCCTGCTGTACTCCCCAGTCACCCCAGCCGTGGCTCAAACAGACCCTAGTGTGGCTTACCACACCACTCTGGAAGCACAAACCACAAGCCAGCAGCATCTACTTGGTGCTAACTCTGCAGCCACACAAAATTCAGGAACCGTGGGGATGTGGCTTCCTCCACCTAGGTTTCAAACAATGTTCTGCCCAGGCAAAGAGTGGTCACAGTGGTGGAACCATCACAGAGAACCCCCATTAGGGCAATGCCTAGTGGAGCCAGGAGGGTAGGGTCACTCCTGGGCCTCTGAACTACAAAGTTGCCAGCACATAATATCAGCATAGGAGAGTTGTAGAGGTTGGACTCCAACCTCTTGGAGTAAGTAAGGGGTAACTGATTCTAAGTAAGCCTTAACACTGGGAAAAAAAATCTCCTTGGGCTTCATGTCTCATATCCTGGGCCCACTGTGGTAGAGACTGGGTCTCAAGGGCCTCAGGAAATCCCTTTCCTGCACTTAAGTCCACCAGTCCTCCATTATCTTAATGATCCACTCTATCCATATTAATACCTTGAGCAAAAGTCCCTTAGACACAACCTTGATTTGCTTGACAAAATTCACCTTTTCACACTTTACATGGCCAGGCTGATATTTTTCCAAATCTGTTCCTTTTTGATTCCCTCTTGAACTGAAAGGTGGACTTAAGTGCAGGAAAGGGATTTCCTGAGGCCCTTGAGACCCAGTCTCTACCACAGTGGGCCCAGGATATGAGACATGAAGCCCAAGGAGATTTTTTTTCCCAGTGTTAAGGCTTACTTAGAATCAGTTACCCCTTACTTCTTGGCTCTGTTGTCCCTTTTAGAATGGGAATGTCTCTCCTCCTAGGTCTGTGCCACCACGGTATTTTGGAAGCACGGAACTTGTTAATTTCACAGACTCAGATCCAGAGAGGAATCTGTCCCAGGATGAACAATAGCTTGAGTCTCACTCATATCTAATTTAAATGAGAATCTGGCGTTGGACTTCAAAGTTGATGCGGAAAAAATTAAGACCCCGGAGACTGTTGGGATGGAATGAATGCAGCCTGCATTGTGATAGGGGCACAAATTCTGAGGGCTTTGTTGTAGCAAAACAAAACAGACTGGGGTAGTCTGGAAGTACAGGTTGCCTTTTAAATGTCCTTGAATTATTTAAATAACTCTTTAAAAATTTCAACTTGATTTTGTTCAAGTCCAATAACCTTTTGTGAAGCAAGTATTTATCCCTAATTGTGAATTTCCTAATTGGTCATATCCATAACTGGTTTTCTTGCAGATTCAAGATTAGCCAAATTCATGACTAGTACTCTTACCAGGTCTTATTTCAAAAGAGACATTCACCAACAACTACTTACTGGGATTACCTACTACCTATCGGCATATGAAAGATGCCAGGAATACAGGTGGAAAGGGCCAGGTCCAGATTCCTGCCATAATGGAGCTCTCCACACTTCACATCCAAGTTCCACAGATGGAGAATATTCCATATTCACCATAAATTGTGCTGCTACGTACACTTTGATTATATCCTCATACTAAATCTTTGAGGTTATAATAATAAGCAACTAAAGTATAGTGAGCACATCAAAAGACTGTTGAACACCACAGCTGGAAGAGTCTTGAAGATCATTGAATCTACTACCTGTTCCTTTTTTTTTCTTGAATAGAAAAACAAATGTTTAATTTATAAACAAGACAAAAACAGGAACAACGAAGAAACTATATGCACCCCCACACATTAGTAACTGTTCTTATGCATAGCCATCCACTAAGATGTTCCATAACGAAATAAGTACATTGAATTCAATGTTTTAAATACATATGTATTACATGAATCTCAATAATAATGAAATTAATTTGAAGAACAGTGACAAACGTGTGCTATTGGTTGATGTATGGATTTGTGTATTGAGCAATAATTCTAAGGTCCCTTAAGGGCAAGAATCTAAAATCTCATCCATCTCCATTATGTCACCCTTGAAGTACAAGTGAAGGTCAGAAATGAGTGAACCATCTTCCCAAGGTCATATACCACCCAGTAAAACACAAAAGGCTAAACTTCCACCAGGACTGGCAAAAGATCTGCTTAGGTGCTACTCACAACCTTTCCCCCACAGAACACAATTTCACTGCAAAATTCAAAAGAGTATCCACTTATGTTTATTAAAGTAACTTCTACTGTATTCCAGTAAACTCTTAGCAATGCTATAAATGATTTCCCCCTTCCAAATTTATGGTAGATAAGAAGCTAACAAAAGTTGAAATATAATCTCAGGGCAAAAGACAAATTTTCTTTTATTGTAGTGCAGAATGTTTTATCTATCATGGCCTAAAAATACCCAAAAGCCAGTACAGTATTTCTAATACAACATGTATCTTTCTGGTTTGGAAGGGGAAAAAATATCCTTTTATTCCTTTTCACTCTGCCTACAACTGGAACTGAGATAACAGAGATTAAGTTTTAAATTTCTATATCCAATAGTGGTTGAATCACAAGAGGACTGGAAAAGCATTTGTCTCTACAAGCTAATACTCAATACGCTAGTCCTCTGGGCAGTTTACATTGATTTTGCATTTAATTGCAGAGGCTGACTTTACCATATTTTCTAGGACAAAGCTGTAAAAATGAAAGGATCTAGATACACTCTGATATGAAGCCCAAGAAGAAAGTAAATTTAAGAGTACTGGTTTCTTTAATACCTACATGAATGCAAAGAGGTGGGTTTGTCCACCTGCTAGAAATAGACACTGGACATTATCAACCAGATTGAGAGCAGAAGGGATAAAGTTGTATTTCCTCCCTTTTCCTCAACTCCCTCTCTGATGTTAACTTACTCTGAGAAATAGGGAAAATAAATGGGAAAAAAAAAAAAAAACTCTCTGAAACATAAATACCTTGTATCTGTTCTGTAACGAATTGAGCTTAATTCCCTTTAGTTCATTTAGTTAGTCAACTCTGTCCTTCATTCTGTCTGGCAAATATTTTACAATTCTTTCCATATGTTTTTATAAAGTGACAAGAGTCCCCCCGCCCCCACAAAACCCTTATTATTAAAGAGATAAAAATAACATTTTGATGGAAATGAAGTAGATATTCCTATTTATGAACTCAAATTGTATTTCAAAGTATAGGTTTCTTAAAGTTTCACGGAAAAAAATAGTTTAAAGATAACTTACTGTGATCTATTTGAAGGAGCTACCACTAGGAAATTAATTAACGAAATATCAATGGTTTTAGAACACCCTCATAGAGGCTATGTGGAAGCAACACAAATACAACCCTCTGCTTCCCAAGAAGAATGATGGGCTTATCTTTTCACTTGATTAACTGAGCGGGTTTGAGCAACCCTGGAACCAGCGCCCCGCATTGGCTTACTCAGACTGCCATAACAAGGTCCCGCAGCCTGGGTGCTAATGGCAGAGTCGTCTCTCTCACAACTCCAGGGGCTGGAAGTCTGAGAAGAAGGTGTTAAGGAGGTTGGTTTCTTCTGAAGCCCTTCTTAATTGTGGATGGCCATCTTCTGCCTGTCTTTCCATGTGGCCTTTCCTCTGAGTATGTCTAAATCCTAATCTTTCTTCTTAGAAGGAAACTAGGCAGGTGTCCATCAGAGTTAGGGCCCATTCAATGACCTCACTTTCATTTAATTCTGCGATGACCCAGTCTCCAAATACACTTATATTCTGGGGTTGTGTTGGTAAGGATTTCAACATATGAACTGGAGAGGCAGGCACACTTCAATTCAAACACCCTCACTCACCAAAAATTGACTTTTCATTTCTGAGTGGTTATATAAACTCTAATTTTCATAGCCTGATGTTTAATAGCAGTCTTATTTCTTCTTACTTATTGTCAAGGCCAAGGAAGGAGACTATGGGTAAATCAGAGCAACTACTAATCATAATGCCAAATCAGGAAGTCAGGGTTAACAGTGGTCTAAACTGAGCCTCTTTTACAGAAGGGATGATTATGATTATGTATAACTTAAAAATGATAATTTATAAAATGAAACATAAGTCAGAGGAATAGTAGCACATATAAATTTCAGTCCTCACCCCTCAGAAGTCCAATATAATTAAGCCGTACTCAATATAATTATTAAAATTCCTTCAATGGCTTTCAAGGAATCAACAAAATATTGATCAAAAGAGAAACAAACCAAAAAGCACAAAAAATTCAAAATAGTAAAATCCTCAATATAAATTAGCAGTTCAAAAAACTTTAACATGTTATATCATATTTTAAGACACAAAATCTTTGAAGAAACCACAGCAAGAAAAAGTCCATAATTCAGAGGTAATATCAAATCACATTTCTAATAATTATTTCTAAGTTCATTTACCTTTCATAGATGAATAAGATCACAAGAAAGATGGAATTATAGGAATCTTAACCTCTCTCATTTCAACAGTGAAGGATGAGGTCCATTAAGAAGAAATTATTTTTTGACAACCAGGTCAAATCAGTCAATATCCCAGCCTAAGCCATCTTGAACATGTAAGGAATATGGTCATTCCAAAGACAACCAATGAACTGGGGCTTTTTTTCATGTGATTAAAGTAATCACAAATGCAAGTAATGTTCAACTATCACCTCTGCCACTCTGAAGGACTCATTAAAAAGGATTATGGCAATAAAGTTGCTTGCCATTCATGAATTACCACAATCTAGCAGTCACTATGTGAAAAATTTGGAACAACTGTTTTCCTCATCTTTGGTTTGAGAATACCTTTGAGAATACAGTTACAATGCCAGGAATCTCTCTCAAGGAAAACACACACACACACACACACACACACACACAATTTGGCAATTCAGGGAACAGAAATATGGCCCTAAAAAAGTACTCTAAAATTAAAAATTCTGATTCAGATCTAAAAACGAACAAACCAACCCCAAGTTAGAAGATGTTAAGTGAAGTGTCTTGCTTCTGAGCCCTCATTTGAACTGAGAGATTGCTCCCATGTTAATGAAGGAATCAATGAAAGTCTTTAAGTTCTTTACAATTTAATCAACAATATGCAGTTTCAAAGTGTTCTTTCTGCCTTTGCCACGCTCATTTCATGAAGGCTACCATGTGAGCTTTATCTGGTGTGACTAAGATAGACACATCTATATCTTTTAAAGTCTAACCAGAGTAAAAAAGAAAACAAAACATTGGATTGTTCTCAAAAAACACTAAAGCGCTTGGCTGTTTTATAAGGTTCAGACAAAACACTGGCTGATGCCAAACTGCATTATACATTTTCCTTGACATACTCTCATTCCTTTACATATTATATATTACACTGAAAAGCTAAAATTCAAAACCAAGTACTAATTTGTACATATCTTAGTCACACAAAACCATAACTGAATTCTAAAAGTAGACTTCAATTTCTTTTTAAACGGCAAACAATATAGAAATATAGGAAATACCACAGGGCTGTTTCCTGCATCATTTTTGGAGGTACACATGGAATGAGGGGAAATAGGGTAGTACTGTCCACATGTGCATGAATCTAAATGATTGCTGTGTCTCATAAAAAACTCTTAGGCTCGCTGGGTAAGGTGGTGCACGCCTGTAATCCTAGCAGCTAGGGAGGCCCAGGCAGGAGGACTGCCAGTTCAAAGCCAGCCTCAGCAAAATCAAGGTGCTAAGCAATTCAGTGAGACCCTTTTTATGAATAAAATACAAAATAGGGCTGGGTATGTGGCTCAGTGGTCAACTGCCCCTGAGTTCAATCCCCAGTAGCCACTCCCCTCAAACAAACAAACAAAAAAAAAACAAAAAACAACTCTTAGGCTCAAATGTGCAAGGATGCACAGAATGTTCTTCCATCATATTTATAAAGAAATATATCCTTCTGCAATTTTAAAATAAGATCTGAAAAAAAATCTCAGTCAGGCTGGGGTAAGTTATAACAGCGTTAGGGTCTAATTTCCTCAAAGAAAGTTTAAAATAGATGAGATACTAAGGTTCTCATCCACTCTGAGTACTACATCTCTATGAGTTAGGATTTTTAATGAATGAGGGCAGGGACTCAGAGTTGTCCAGACCAATTTAGCTAAAAATCTATAAAGTTTGGGAAAACGAACTGTAAAGAATTTATAACATGTTATAACATACTTTTTCCAGTAAGTTCTGATCGTTGCTGCTTTAATAAAGTGTCTCGACTCATATTTTTTAGTGCTTTAAGGCCATTCTAAACTCTAAAATCAGATTTCACACTCTGTCAATTATCTAGGGACTCAAGTTTCTCCTCCCTGGAAATAGTCTGGCCAGACATCAGGGACCAGAGCTTTTTCATCTTTATGGACTCCATGCCCAATAAAACTCTGGAGAGCACTTGGGTATCCAATAAATGCTTCCTAAATGAGTGAAAAAACTAAGGAGAGACTGTACTGCGACATGTTAGCATGAGGAATTAAGGAAAAAAAGGATTCACCTATGGGTTTCTACTCCTCAGGAAGCATCTAGAAGAGGGAACATACATACATAAAATAGTACTAATGACAATGTACTGTTGACTAAGTTCCTGATGGAGAATATACACAAGGTATAATAACAAAGAAAGATGAAGGAATCGGGACAGGCTACACAAGGTTATAACTACGGATAAGTGGATGCATTCTAATGATAGAAAATAAACTATTTTGGAATTATACAGTTGGTGTAACCTCTGCTCCTTTTACAGGTCATTGTGAAGGTTGATCAGACATATTTTTCTTCCATAAAGTATCAGTGCCAAGTGAGAAACCCAGTCATATGAGGTGCTATTCCCTCTACACCACTGGACATATAAAGGTACACATTACAGACTTTAAATTTTATATACCTAAGAATATTTAACTTGGAATAACTCCATAAATAATGGAATGAACTAAAGTGAGACAAAGAAAGGTTCTATAAGGCAAGTATTTGGGCAAAAATTATAATCAATTTTACACAAGACATAACTTCAGTAGCAAATATTATTAAGAAAAATGATTGCTACTTGCTAGTAATAAAACAGGTACACATTTCAAAGATAAGATGTCATGTTTATGGTTGCTAAGAAAGTAGGATTTTGAAGGGCTGGTATTGTGGCTCAGTGGTAGAGCGCTCAACCTAGTATACGTGAGGCACTGGATTAGATCCTCAGCACCACATAAAAATAAAGGTACTGTGTCCACCTACAACTAAAAAAAATTTTTTTTTTTTTTTTGAAGAAAGTAGGATTTTTAAACACACACACACACACATACAACTTACAACGATGGAGTAACCATGGGAGGGAATGCTAGTAATTAGCCAAACATTTTTGGAAAGCATTATGAAAATATATGACAAAAGTTATAAAGTAGTTTAATGTAATTCCACTCTGAGGGATATATGCTCAAAAATATTTCACAAGATATAAGCATTGAATTATTCATTTGGCATTATCTATAATAATCAAAACATGGAACAAAATCCAAAATGATCACATTGGAGAAGAATGTCAAATTAAAATGTCAACACAACTTAGTATTATACTAAATGATTTATGAGCCAAAAGGACTACAGAAAAAACCAAAATAATTATTGCTATGGTTTGAGTATGAGGTGTCCCCCCAAACCTGTGTTAATGCAGAAATCTTTACAAGTAAAATGATTAGATTATGGGAACTGTAAAATAATCAATGGATTAATCCATTTATTACATTAATAATTTCAATGGACTAAATGGGTGGTAACTGTATATAGGTGGGGACAGAATTGGAGGAAGGAGGTCATTGGGGGAATGTCTTTGGGTTTATATTTTGTCACCATCGTCTCAGGATTTGTCTTTGCTTCCTGGTTGCCATGGTTGCCAAGTAGCTTTGCTCCACCATGCTCTTCTGCCATGATGTTCTGATCTGCCTCCAGCCCAGAGTAATAGAGTGGGCTGTCTATGGACTGAACCACTAAAACAATAGCCCCCAATAAACTTTCCCTTCTCTAAGTTGTTCTTGTCAGGTATTTTGGTCACAGTAACAAAAAATCCTAACTAATACAATTATTTTGAGAATAGATAAAAAGTGTGAAATACCAAATGCACTTCATAAATAGGAGTTACGTAGAAATATCAACATTTGCTCTTCTTAGCAGCAGTGCTTAAAGTAATGACAAGCTAAGCAAGTGCCCTATTTGATAAAGATCTTCTGCAAAATTTTAAAATCTGCCAATGTAGTAGAAGTATGCAAATTTATAGCATTAATTTTTCCAATGATAATTTCCAAGTCATTTTTCAATGTCTAAAACACATGCCACCTCATTCAGTTACTCAATTCTCACAGCAGAAGTTGTATTTTCTCCAGTCTCTGTATTTCCAATGCATTCTATTTAATAGTCCCCCTGAGGCTCTCCCTTAGAGAAGAGGACATAGGTGTGCCTGCTCTGACTTGCTGGATGGAAGGGAGGGGTACCCTTTCTTCATTTCTGCACCTGCGCCCACAAAGAACAGAAGTATATTTGGGTTTATTGAATTTAGGAGTCTGAAACAAAGCTAGAAAAAATAAATCAGTGAGGGTATGGGTGTGGCAATAGATAGTCTGAGTCTTCCTGCACATTCATGATTATAATATTCCTCCCAAAAATAAAGCTAGGTGGTTTCGTTCTTAAAAAAAAATTCAATTCAAAATAAAACAGACCAGTCTCTAACCTTATCAATAAAAAGTAGGAGATGGGCGAAAAACTCCTAACAGTTCCTTCAGACACATTCATATCTAATCTATGATTCTCTCCATATCTGAAGGACTCTGTACTGCAACCTACATACATCAGAACAAATTTACTATAAATGACCACTGAAATAAGAGACAAAAATAACTTTTATATATTTTTCATATTCCTATAAAGGTTTTCAAAATTTGATGATATGGAGCTCTTTGTTAACTTTCTTCTGTGCAGAATAGAACATATTAGAAAGATCACAAAGGAGTCTTGCAAACAGCTAAGTTTGGATTTGTATAAGCTATGACTAAAAAATTTCATTTGTAGAAAATTTATCCTAAGGAAACAATCATGGATGTGATAAATATCAAGCTACAGAATTTTTATTCCAGAATTGCATATGATAGCAAAAAGTCAGACGGGTTGGGGGGATTAACAAATGATCTATAAAAGGACTTTTATTAAATAAACTAATAGCACTTCTGTAGGCTGTACTGCTACACAGACAATAAAGTGATATTAAAATATTTAATGACACCAGAAAATATTCAATATGCCATTAAGAGAAAAATGCATAAATTTATAGTGGAATTTAATTTTTGAAAAAAGAAAAAAATTAAAGTGTTCTTGTTATTCTCCCTTGTTATGATCTGTATCACTATGAAAGCACTGAATTTACAGTGAACCACCACTCACAGAGAAAATACAGGGATAGGTTCCTGCCAATCTCTGGTTACGATAACTTTGTCAATCGATCAATACTGTTTTCGTGTGCATTTCTATTTAAAGACACCTTATTTAATACATACTCTGGATTCATAACGTTGAATGTACGGCCAACATCATGGTAACTCTGCCTGAATAAAACTTATCTAGCACACATACTTTCTTGGTAAGGTACATCAGAGCCTTTTTGCACTGAGAAACCCTAGAGAGCACTTTAATACTACACAGGTCCAGGGGCCGTATTAAACAGCAAAATCACCAACAAAAAAGTATAAAAATGCTAAAATACAGTCTTAGATAGATTGCAAAAAAGGACTCTTGTTTACAGGCTGAGAGCTGAAACAAGAAGGCCAAATGTCACCTCGTTCAACTTCAGCTGCGAAAGTGTGTGGAACAACTCGAATGTTCTGCCACCCTGCATGTGTCCTCAAATAACCAAGGAAAATGCACCATTAGTATTCAGTGGGGTTACAAATAAACCTCAGGGAGTAAATGAATACACCAATGCAGAGTCCACACTTAATGATGGACTCTACTCACAGGTGTAGAAAAGAAATGGATGGATATAACTAAACTAGGAACTCCAGGGTGATGTTTACTTATGTTTACAGGTAATGCTTAATACCTCCTTTGTATTCATCTGCTGTTTAAAGGCAAATTTATCATGCATTTATAATTTTAAAAAATAACACATGATAGTATTCTAATTTTCCACAGAAAACATGTATTAATTTTTTGGTTATGGGAAAAAAAATTATTACTAAGAAAATCCTTCAAAATATGGTGCTTCTATTATATTTTGTGATATCTTACATTGTTGGTTTGTAAGTTACTGAACATTAACCATGTCCCCAAACACTAGCAGTATCTATGTTGTAAGAATTAAAAAGAATGCAGATCAATAGAACTTTACAATTCTATGGTGAAAAGTTCACATCAAGAGAACAGAGTCAAGGTTTGTATAGTATATATAATTCATTTTCAAAATATTGATGTTGTACTTCACTTTGTAGTCACATTAATAAAGGTTATTACTAGTTGTAGGATTTCACTGAACACTTTCATATCAATAAATATTTGTTATTATCTATGCAGTAAATAAGATAATTGGCAAGAAACTATTAGAACAAAGTTTAGTAAGAGCAAATCAACCAAAACCAAAATGAGTTTTAGAGAAAATAAGATAAATATTTAATATAAAGATAAATAAAAAAATTGAATATAAATACTAAATACACTTATGAAAGGAAGACCATGGAAGTCACAGAAAAATTGAGACAGTATGATATTGATGGAAGAAAGTAGCAAGTAAAAATGTGAAATTTAACAGAAGAAAGATGTTTAAATCTCAAGGCAGGTCTAACCTTCAGCTTGGTCCAGATGTTAAATAAAAACATCAAATAATATTATATTTCAAATACATGTGAAATTTTGGATTTTCAATTAGCAAAATCAGATTATTTGTGGATCTATGATATGGAAACTTATAATTGTTTAGCTTCTGTGTTGAATGTTTATTCATTTATCCATCCATCCATCCATCCATCCATCCATTCATCTATTCAAATATTCATTGACCACAGATTGTTGTAATGAACTGTAATGCCAAGTTTCAGGTTAGACTCACAATGAAGTAAGCAGACTTAGTACAGTAGACTGGCCTACCTAATGTGGGCAAGCTTCCCCTGGTCAGTTGAAGGTCTGAATAGTACAAAAGGCTTAACCTCCCTAAGCAAGAGAGAATTCTCTTGTTAGATGCCTTTGAACAGGGACATCAGCTTTTTGCTGCCTTCAGACTTGAACTCTTGAAGAACACTGGTTCTTCCTGGGTCTTGAGACTGCCAGCCTTCGGACTAGAACTTTACCATCAGCTCTCTTGAATCTCCAGCTTGCTGACTCACCCTGAAGGTCTCGGTACTTGTCAGACTCCATAATCACAAGAGCCATTTCCCTACAATAAATCCTCACAGACAAATAGATGATAGATAACAGACAGATATTGATATTAACATAAAAGATTTTGTTTTTCTGGAAGACCTGGACTAATACTAGGCTATCAGTGCATACATAAGTCAGAAGGATCCTAGTTTCTCAAATCTGTTATACAGAAAACTTAGCTAGCCAATGAGAGATTTCAAGCATGAGTGAAAAAATGTCGTTCACATAAACATACTGTGCCCAAAGTTTTAAAAGATTTCGTTAAAACCCTAAGAAATTTTTATTGGAACCTAAAAAAATTACAACTATTAGAATCTTCAGTTACTACTCTAAATTTAAAAATATAGGCCACAGAACTAGTGGACACTACAGGACACAGCACTGCAATATTTATAGTGCGTGCTCATGTATATAGTTCATTTTCTATCACAGAAAATACCCGAGGCTTGGAATTTATGAAGAAAAGAGGTCTATTTCATTCACAATTTTAGAGGCTGAAGGTACAAGATTGGAGACCCTCATCTCTTCAGCCTTTAGTGAGGGTTCCCTTGGCTGGACAACATGGTGAAGTGGGAAGGGAACTAGCTACATGCAGAAGGGGCAAGCACATGGTGGACTCACACTGTAACAAGCTGTTCTTGGGAGAACTAACTCACTCTGTGAGATCAGCTTTAGTCTCTTCCAAGAGCAGTGCCCCTAATGACCTAACCACTTCCAGCTAGGCCTCACCTCTTAAAGATTCCACCACTTCTCACATTGCCACCCTGGGGACCAAGCTTCCAGTCTGTGAACCCTTGGGGGACACACTCAAACCATATCCAAAGAAGAACACTGACTCACTAGCTGGAACTTTACCTTTCTGTCCCAAGCAGAGAGGTCTGAATGTAGGTGAGACTAACTCCGTAAAGAGATTGGCTAGAATCCACTCAGCATATGCTTTTAAAAGGTGAAACTTCACAAAACTTATCAATCTGCGTCATTTTTCCTGTCACATTTCATATTTGCTCACAACACATATATTCTAGAACATCCCAGTTTAGAACCAACTATAGTGTACATGAAGATTTGTGAACATAAAAGGGTCATCCTCTCATACAGTTACTGTGAATGATCAAACTTAATGTCAATGGTCTAAATAACTTTCCAGTTACTTTGTGTCTACAATAACTTAAGTCTCCTTCCCACTTACACATTCTAACTATTGTTCAAGGGTATTCCAGTGCGTCCCAATGTTCCAGTTTTAAACTACACACATATAACCTCAACCTTCTCAGCAATGTCCTATGACCCCTGTTGCTATTTATATGACTCTCCTGACTAAACACAACTTAATTTCCATGTACCATGATGAAGTAAGTGGTGAATTTTCCTGCCTTTCAAAGTCATCTGCACCTGGATGCATTTCTTTAACAGAGCCCTATTAAATTATATTTCTCCATAAGCCACCTGGAGATTCGACTGTAACCACACCTGTGATTTATAAACAAATACACCGTAACACATTTGGGAATTTAATCCCGCCAAGCTTATTTAATACCCATGTGCAATTTACTCTGAGTAAAATGCTATGTTTGACTGAAATAATGGTTCTTGAGGATCCAGAGCTTTAAGAAGGGAAAGACTTGATTGAAGTACAAAAATAAACTTTTCTGAAATCCACAAAAAGTAATTGCATTACTTGAAGCACACAATAGATTATGAAAATCTGCCCTAAGCATGAAAGGGTTTCTAATTTGCTTGATTATGTTACTTAAGGATTGCAAATATAAGAAAGAAAAGTAAATACTTCACATGACAATATGTCCTACTTTGGCCATAATGAAAATCCTATTAAAGTCAAAATTAGTCACTTGTACACCTGTTTCAGTTTTTCTCCACCCCCTCCACTTTTACCTGTGTCTTTTCCTATTTCTCAAAAGGGAATGAAGCCCATTCTTATTCCTATAAAGGGACACATTTCACACCCACTCACTTTAATCAGGGAGTGGAAAACATTTCTACTCTGAAATTTGCCTGTGTCTGGGTTTCCCAGTTAGAAAAGAGAGCAAAAACAAATGGTTTCCCTCTCTTTGGACGGTTTATCATAAATGAGGAAATTAGGGGTTAATTTTAGTGTGTGTATGGGGGGAAATTTCTTTTAAAAAAAATGTTATCAAGTGGAGAAATGAAATCCTAAGCGTTTGGAATTGATTGGTTGCAAAATGCCTAAAAGGAAATAAGAAATGAAAATTTCAAACACAGTTGGGGGGGTATTATGATCCATCTCTGCAGAGTCATTTCTTAAAGTGTTGGGTTTGTTTGTTTGTTTGTTTGTTTTTATTTTTTTTTTAATCTGGAAACAGAGGGGAGGTACCACAGATCAATATCCTCACTTTCTGGTACTTTATATCCAGACCCCAGAAGTCAAGATTATGAAGGGAATATAGGACACAAGGGCCATTTCCATCCTGAGTATCCAACTGTGAGTGACAGTAGTTGGTACCTTTGGAAAGAGCAATTGCAGAGAAGATTATTTATTTTGTAATGAATATGCAAATTATTCCCTTGCCTTTTTAAGTCAAGAGTTTAAGCACTTAATGTAAATTAAATATAGAAAATCTCCAAACTTATCTTGTGGTTTGTAGTGAGCCATATTTGTTTGGCTTATTTGTGGGAGTAGTAGCAAAGGGTATGGGAAATGGCTCCAAAATATCTGAGAAAAAGAAATGAAAAGGAAACAAGGCATGAAAATAGCTTGTAATGTAGAGCGAGCAATGCTACACATCCAAGAATTCTTCACACTGCAACTGAAACTGGTTTTCAGATCATAAAAAAATTAGGGTATAAATCAGAAGTCAGGTAAAGTACTTTTTCCTTACATATTACATCAGAGCTGATTCTAATAATCAAAAATAGTATTTGACTATGAAAAATCACCCTGTTTTCCACTGGTTACTTAGTAGTAGGTTTTCACAGAAGGCAGGCATTCAATTAACAGAAAACAAATAAATTAAATAATATAAGTAAGAGGTCTTAAACCTAACTGATAAATACGACAAACACATATTAAAAAAAAAAAATAAAGAAGTCAACAAGATTTTTTTTAAATGCAGTTTAAAATATTGGGGGGTCTATAATTCAAAATCAGGCCGCACCCTGTGAACACCAATGGCCAAGGAGAAGTTGGAGTAGCACTTTTCTGACAATCTCTACCAGCTGTGGCCAATGGTATTAAGCTCTTGCAGCACTTCTTGATGCCAACTGGCTGTGACTTTTTCCTGTCTGCCTGTCCAAGAAAACAATCAGTATTAATTCTACTTGGTTATAATATTGATTTTGCTTACTAAAATAGATTTATAATGAAGAAATACTATAAATGATGTTATCAAAAGTTTCTGTTGGTTCACTACCAAATAGGACAACCATAAAACATTTACCATATATATTCATTAAGAGGTTCCCTGGAGCCTTTGTTTCTAAAGAAATTAACTAAATCAAACTAAATTCAAAGTGAACAGGTATTTGTCCTATATCAGAAAAATTCGTTACTTGAAATCAGGATCAGAGACAATCTTTGTCATTTTTCATAAAATATATTTTAAAAACTATTAAGCATTCTAATTTAAATTTTTAATTTAATTGTACACAGAATTCTTATCCCTATTCATTGTCTTATGGAATTGTTATTAAGGAGCAATAGCCCTAAAATTGGATCACAAGAAAAGTAGTTGTCCTCATAAAATTCTATGCACCCTCATGATTAATTTACCAATAGAATCAAATGTATTTTAATAGGTGAAAAGATAAAAGCATTTGACAAGCTAAACATATACAGAGAGTAATATATGTACATATGTATATATACATACAATAAAATATTAATGAAGTATATTTAAAATAAAATTCACTACCTTATAGTTTTATACCATGATTTTTTAGAAATATTATGTTTTGTTGAAGAGAATGTTTCATGGTAAAAAGACTTGACCTATATCTAGGGGGCCCAGGTTAGAATTCCTCTCACACTAGTTTTAGCTATGTGTCCTTGGGTACGTCATTTGATCTTTCTGTAATACATTTCCTTCAGCTGCAAAATGAGAAGGTTGTGGTTGAAAAGCTCTAAAGTTCCATCCTGTTCTATGAGTCTGTGAGAGAGAAAGTTCATAAATATTCCATAATCTTCCTTTTACCAAAATGTTACTTCCAAATATAGATAACCTCTCATGACACAAAGCAAATGTTATGACAAGGTACCTTTCAATTAATGCAAATTTTAAAGTTACTATTTAAAACAATTCAAAAATAGAGCAGACTCTATCAAGATGTTGTGATTTCAGATTTTTTAGAACACAACATAGGCATCACATGCCAATCAAAATAAATCTGAATGAAGCAAATTATTAAGTATGAACATTAGAGTTCTGGAATACTTCCAAATTCCTGCTATCATTTTCAAAATAAGCTTTTCATGAAAAAAGAAATATAGTCTAAATTAAGCAGAATCCATTAATTATATACAAATTTAAATATTATTTCTTTTATTCCAATCTCAGAGAAAAAGTTCAAATTGACAACAAAACAAATTTTTATCATTCTTCAGTAAATTTTTTTCATTCTCTTCTAACTTATGGGCTATGGCCTATCACAGAACTCTAAAATGAAAAATTTAAATTCAGAAAAATATTCACCCAAATTAATGCACAGTCCTTAATTAAAAATATAATTGCATTCATTAAGTTGTCATAATAGCTGAAGTATTCTAATATGCTTTATAAAGATGTTTAATATTCTTTAGAAAAAATAAAATGGGATTCTGGTTAACCCCTACATTACTTAATTAGACAGGAAATACCACTCCACTGTTTTGATTAGTTAGTTGAGGATTCACTGTAAAACCCAAAACTAAAAATTGTAATGGGAAATGAGTAGAATGTATTCTCTTGCATAATATCCTCTCATGATATGACTTCACTCCTAGAGCTTACTCACAAGTTCACTGTCCTGAAATTGTAAATGTGAGATTCTTGAAAATTTTAATTTTCTGCCAGTAATCAGTCAACTTTAGCAAATATGGGATAGGAAAGTATAATATCTATGTTTTGAATATCATCTTACCAGGTTATTTCCCTCCCAGTGGGATGGTTTAACCTTACATATTCATCAGAGAAGAAAAATCACCATCTAGAGTTACAAACTTCTAGATATGAAAAAATAAAGTCCTGCATCATGTAACTGTTCAATAGTGAGGAAACCCACAAAATGAGCTATTTGTTCATTTCTAAGTTTCAGGGCATCTGCCTCTTACAGTAGATACTTGATTCTGACTTTACAATTATTCTTTAAAACTCTTTTATCACGTGATAAATATGTATCAGCACTTAAAAATTAATTCAGACTCAAAATAATTTGTAATTTTGGTGTAGCATCTCTAATTATATTATTTATGTCAAAAATAGCATGAGATTTTTTTCTAGTTACACAAATGTTGAGTTAAAATTACTTAGGATATAAGCAAAAACTAAAAAAATAAAAAATAAAAAAAAAATGTCAAAATATGTACAAGGGGAAACTGAAGTCAGCATTAAACACACATAAACATACAAACTAGGCATCTATTAACCAATCCCATGACAAATATTTTGTGAGACAATGAATAAGTTGACAACAGTAAAGCTGAAAAGCTCTACAAGTTTGACAATTAAAAGCAGGCCAAACTAAAATGTACTACTCTAGCACATTTATCATAGAAATGTTCTAGAAAAATCTAGCTTACCACACCACAAAATCAAAACTCATCATTTCAAGGATTAAGGCATCTTTCCTTTACACATATTTTCTGAAGCAAAGCACTTAAAATTAAAAAGTGAATCTAGACTTACAATATCTCTCATCCAATACCTACAGATACTGTGTTAAAAATCTGGATCTTTGCTGTGATGGTATAGAGTACCGGATGACACGCATATTAGAAATGGAAACTGTTCCATCAGTGATACAATATAAAAGACTGAAGGAACATTATTACCTCATGTCACTTAAAATGACAAAGGACTAAACAATAAAAAGCCCAATTTAGAAAACATAAGAGGAAAATTGAAAAAAAATGACTTAATAGGTGTGTAATATGCATGCTATCATATTGACACAAATGTCTTGAATTCATTTCAAGTAAGATTCATTTCCCTAATATTTTAAGTTACAAATAAACATATTAAGGGCTCTTCTCAAGTTTTATAAAGAGGTCATTGATAAAGAGGATAACAGAGGAAGGTGCACAAAGTCCAAAAATGAAGAAGAAATAAGTTTCCCTTTGGGGAAAAGAGTTAAAGGTTTTTATGTATTTTAATGAGCCTGCAAAAAAAAAAAAAAAAAAAAAAAAAAAAAAAAAAAAAAAAGGAAGGAAGGAAGGAATCTGTGAAGACTATTAATTATCACCTTAGCACCACTATCCAGCCCCCACTAACACTTTGTGGTCTAGCAAAAAAAAAAAAGGGGAGGGGTGTGGGGAGGAGAAAAAAACCCTTCTGATTCTGACTCCAAGTCATTAAAAAAAAAAAGTTCAAGGCTTCCTCCAACATTCTTCCAACAACTATTGACAAGATTTATCTTCAAAGAACTTTCTTGTTTACAACAGAAATCTTCCCCTCTGTTACAAATTAAACCCAATTATCTGGCTGAACAGTTTCCATAATAAAACCTGGTAGACATAGGAAGCGGTAACCTTTCCACTTTTTTTCCCTCTCCGTTTGATAGCCTGCAGGTTTCAAGAAGTGAAAACCACTCTTACTTATCCCATTAACACATAGGTGTTGAGAGGGCATGGAAACCCCTGGAAAGATAAATGGCCTCATTTTCTTTGGATCAGGCTTTGGAGACAACTTCCAAAGATCTGAAAAAGTGCTGAAAATTCTCAGTTGCTTATTTGATCCATAAATTTAAGAAGTACTATGGGAAACATAACATTCCTCAGAAAAGCACCATTAACTCTTTTTGATCAATGAACTCTACCGACATTGGTATATCTAGGTATTACTAAAGGATAGACCAGGAAGAGTCAAAGAAACAGATCCATCTGTTGAGATAGCAAGAAGATGAAATGCAATCACATACACTTGGACCCTGGCCAAATCTAACTCACCCTGACAGACTGGGGCTCAGCTTTTAATCATGCAGCTGCTCAAAGACACATTCATGTCCCTTTAATAGTCAAATACAGAACCCATCCAAAGCAGAAGTTCAGAAAATCCAAGTTTACTCCAAGTCTTCAAAGTACATTCGTGCATGCCCAATACATGCAAATTTTAATGACAAAATTAAAAATTCTAGTTTTTTCCTATGACACTATTTTGTACTTGTCAGATGACCTACCAGAGAGTTTTAACTAGCCATTTTCTGTCCATGTGAACTTTGCTTTACAGAAACTCACAAAGTCCTTTTTATAAAAAGACAAGAAACAAAAAGTCAGAATAGAGCAGTTTTTCCCAAGTTTTCTCAACCTGACCTAGATGGAGTAATTTCTAAACAAATAAATACACTTCCCTTTTCTGTACCCCTACTCTATAGAATTTCACTTACCTGGGCCAGTCAAGAAAGGCAGAATAATGAAAGTCGTGTCCAGTCACCACAATGGGCTCTGTTCACTCAGTTGTTAAATAACACTTTGACAGCACAACACCACCTTCTCCAGCACTAAAAGCAGTATGATTATTTTTATTAAACCAGATTCTGAACCATGGCCAGGATGCAATGGGAGAATAACTAGACTGTTAATGACCTAACTGCTGTACCTACAAACTCACACTACTGAAGCTGATAAGGAGCAGAAAAGATTATTCATTTTTAAATTCCCAGTACAAATTAGGGACATTTTCCATAGAAACAAGACACCTGTTGCTGCAAAATAAATAGGTGATTAGCCTGTAACTTAAGTAACTTTTCTCTTTAAAAAAGAAAATTAAGTACTCTTATGAAAGAAAAAGCATTTTACCCATTTACATATAACTGATAAATAAAAAAGGAATGTCATCCTATTTTAAGTTGGTGAACTTCTATATCCCCACATATTGAGAAGTAAACTCATGGTTTCCTCCTCCTTGCACAGTTCAGGAAGGATTTCAGGAGGAAGACTGTCATTAAACATATTGGAAACTTAAAGCCAAATTCTTTGGCTGCATCTCCTTTTAAGTATTATAACAAATAGACAATATGAGGAGCTACATATGAAACAACCATACTTATAAGACACTTTGAATTGTTATTTTCAAGAACTGGAGAATGATTTATTATTGCAAATTTCAGTATCATTCAAGACAGAACCAATTATTTGCTTCAAGGTGATTTCACAAATAACTGATGTCAGAATTTCTTTCATACTTTCCTGTGCTACTTAAGAATATGGAACTAAAAAAAAATCACGTCCAGATAATCTGAAGAAGTAGAAGAAAGCTTTTCTTACTGTTTATAAAATCATGCATCCTTATTATAACTAAAAGCACATAAATAGTGTCAACACTTCTAAGGGTTGTTACTTCCTCTTTCATATGCCAAAATGGTATTTTCAAAGATGCTGGTTAACAAATGCTATTCCCTTCCTTTTTGGAATGATCAGCCAAGAATTTACATACCATACTTCTGGAGAAAATCATTTTTGACAGAAGGAATTGTCATGGCAAGAGCATACAAATACAGGGCCATATGGTGTCCTTTCTTGAGATAAGAGGCAATAACCTGACATACTTAGGGGCTTATTCCTTTTCTGAATTAAGAACTTATGCTGCCCATGTTAACACCGGAAATGAAAACACCCTAGCACTGAAACAATTACACACAGGGACCTCTGCCGTTACCTTCCCTGTTAAGCACTGTCCTGTGGTTAGTTCTGCTTTGTTTTAGTTGAAGCCAAAGACTAACATCACAAAACAGTGTTTCCCTACATGGGACTCTCTGTCAACCACATTCTTTCACTGCATAAATAATTTCTTAAGAATTAACCTGGGCCCTTTGTGAGATGCTGAGTTAGGGCCAGGAGGAGTGAGAAATTTCTGCAGTCACTTCTGCCAGGAAGTCATTCGGAATCAAACTTAGGAAAAGGGAATAATAAGGACAGAACCAAGAAAGGAGTCAGCTGATCAAGGCCAAATGCTCACAGCAATAGTCACCAGGGCATTTTCCCATTGCAAAAGCTTTGGCCTTTGTCCCTCAAGTCTGAAATAATAAATTTGTACTGCAAGCTAGTGGGCTGATCCACCTAAGCAACAACTGAAGTTATCAGGAGAAGGAAAAGGAATCTACATGCTCTTGAGAAAGTAAAGGTAGAGTCAGGACACCTTTCAACCATGAAGAGAAGGAAGGCAAAGAACATGAAATAAAGAATAACTTTATTCTAAAGAAAGTGTGTTTTTTACTGCAATCAGAGTTCAAAGGAGAAAAGTGCCCAGGCCTACGGCTGCCGTCGAAGAAAGAAAGAGGTGGGCCAGACTTGGCCAAGGGTCTCCAGCTGAACAGGACAAAGCTGCTCCAGAACTCAATCTGTCGTTCTCTAAATCATGGGCTCTCTTCAGCATGCCCCACTCTCTCCAAGGTTCACTTTGCAGACCAAGCAGGACTTAGGGAAAATCAGGCTGAATGAGGTTTGCACAGGGGAGAAATGCAAGAGGAAGAAAAAGGGAACATGCCCACCCAGCAACGGGTCAGTGCAAAGTCACAGAAGGGGAGCCTTCTTGCTTACTGTTGCAAGGGGCAGAGTTCTTATCATCTTCCAAGGCCGACCTGCAGTGGCTCCCTGGCCTACTTAGAGGCCTTGGAAACAGGCAAGACAAACACTGCCAGAGAAGAAAAGAACAGAGCAGGACTTTTATTATCAAAGCTCAAAACCTTGGCAACTTGGCCTCAGCCTCCGCCTCAGTCTCTCTCCTAGAGCCTGTGTGCTGACCAATATGGAAATATCTCAGAGCCTGTGTTGCGTGTGTGTGTGTGTGTGTGTGTGTGTGTGTGTCCCCACCTCCACCTCCAAGCAGCAGGAATTTCATCTGGATTGTTAAATGTTATTTAATCTTAAAATCGAAGCATCTTTATAAAAGATTGAAAACATATGTATTTGTGGTAATAACACTGTCCACAGTTGGTTTTTTTTTTTTTTTTTTTAAGGAAAGATCTCATGCTATAATTTGTGTGAACAAAAAAAGAATCTTAGAAATCATCTAAGACCTATCATTTTATAAATGAAAACCGAGGATCAGAGACAGGTGCTGTTTCTCTGAAATTAAAAGTAGTTAGGTCTTGGATGTCTTGTTCATCCTGAAACTTTTTGAGTGGAGAACCAAACTCTGACAGAAGGAAAACTGTAAGAGATTCAAACCTGGGCTAACCCACGCTATCGGTTAGTTAGCTCAGAGACTTGAAAGTCACACAAACTTTTTTAAACAAAATTACAACCTGTTATGATTCAGTGCTTGGAAGCTGGGCGTGGTGGCCCTGTGGTTGGGGAGGCTGAGGCAGGAGGATAGAGTGTTCAAAGCCAGCCTCAGCAACGGAAAGGCACTAAACAACTCAGTTAGACCCTATTTCTAAATAAAATACAAAATAGGGCTAGGGATATGGTTCAGTGGTCAAGTGCCCCTGAGTTCAATCCCCAGTATCAAAAAAAGAAAGATTAAGTACTTGGAGCAGATGATGTGTAAGATATTTTCTCCCCAGATGTAAAGTTGTATCATACTGTTCCAAAACAAGTAAGACTAAACAAGAAGAATAACAAGCAGTTTAATAAGCAGTTAAGATGATTACTTTCAACACTGTAAGGTATCCAAGGTTTTGTAAGTGTACACTTATTTAAAAATGGATTTTCTTTGCTTGCCTCTGACACCAATTCATACACCTATATCTACAAAACTGGAAGGACGGTTTGACCTTAGCCTTAAAGGGTAACAGACAATGAGCCCGACAGACAATTAGCTGTTAACAGTTAGATATATTTAGCATTTAAGAAGTGTACTATCAGTGCTCTGAAAGTATTTGGAAAGTTCAGTCCTTAGTAGAGAGAGCATGAATCATGTCCATGTCACCAGCAGACCACTTATCTAATCACTCCCACTATAAATGCAAGACTCTATGGCTCCAGAGCTGGTTTGTTTCATATTTCAACTCCACGGTCACAGACAAATTCCCTGAGCCAAAATAAAACCTCTGACTTTCTGCATTCACCATCCCAAAATGGGTGAGTGGCGTCTCAGCCTGTGGAATTCCACATTCTGATCTTAATGAGCAGAAAGGGATTCTGACTGCTCCAGCTGAGATGGTACCAAATGGCCAGCTAAGAAGCCAGAATTCGGAATTCCTTTGAAGGAGGCATGGAGGTGATGGATTTAACAAAAGGCTGTGAGTTTCACTTAAAACTTCAATCACTTTAAAAAAAAATTAACAAGCTAGTTTGAAAAAAAAAAGTTTCTAGAAACCACATCATAGCATTCACTTGGTCATCTATGAATATCTAGTAATTATTACTTCCAAGAAATAAAATACGTAGTCTCTTATATATTTTAATTGGCAACTCAAGCCTTATTTTAAAAGAAAAGGTAAAGCAAAAAACTTACTGAGGACACCCGCCCACATTCAGAGCAAAAGATTTACAAATTCAAACATGCAGATCAAAGCCCATTCTCAAAAAAGTCCCTTATCTCCACAGGCTGGGCAGCACACAAGGCCCAGGGCCAGTGACTCTGAAGCAAGAAAAGGCAATCACAACACTGGGAATCAAAGAGACCAAATTTGTGGAACAAAAACAATAAAAACATAAAAAAAAGTTTTTTTTTTTTTATTTTGTTGCTAAAATTTAAGAAAGCTACAGTAATGAGAAGCATACACAGAATATGATAATAGCAAATATTCTTTCAACAAAATTGATATTTATCAGGTCTTAAATAATGAATCTGGGTGCTGAGGTGCAAAGAAACTATATGGGATACAGAAAAGAGGTGCCCAATGGCAATATTAGGTGAGCTGCACATGTAATTTCAAAGTTTCCATAAATCAGCTTAAAAAGGTAAAAAGATGTAAGTGAAACTGATTTTAAAGTATATTTTATTTAACCCAAAATATTCAAAATAACATCATTTCAAGGTAATCAACATTAAAAAGGAGACAATTCATTCATCACACTTGGTCTTCAAAATCTGGAGTTAGCCACGTACAAATGATCCATTGCCACAAGTGGCGGCTGACTACCACAGTGGACAGAACATTTAAACACCTTCAAGAATCCAGATGTGTCAAAATACTATGCTTAGCCAGGGAAAGGGGGAAAAAAGATGTAAAAAAAAAAAAGAAGAAGAGTATGTTCAGAGGTGATCAAATATTCCTCACTGCCTGAAAAGGAAAGTTAAGTTGGATTACACATAAATGAAATAAAAATAATTTAGACTTAGACATCAGATAGAACTTCAGAGCTGGTGAGACTAACACATTTTTACTGTAGGCATCTGTACAAAATCCTTCTCTTTGGAAAACTGCATAAAATAAGCATTAATTTAAAAAAAGCAAAATAACCTCTGCAAAAAAAAAAAAAAAAAAAAAAACAGGAAAAATGTAATATCTCTGCTATATATTCCTTTAAGTTTTTAGAGACAATTCATAAAACAATAAGTAATTTATATAAACTCCAAGGAAGCATAATGAAGATATACATTTTACTTCTTAAAAAACACAAGAAATAATGATAGTATCTGGAAAAAGAGAATGGAAAAAAAAAAACAAACTACAAGAGTAGTCATTTGTAAAGAAATCAGATGTCATAGTGTTCAGTAATGTCACCTGCCGCAAGTGAAGTTAGGTGGGGCAAAAGCACCAGGTCCTAAACATTTTCAATTTGTTCCAACCCCATATACACACACTACAGGTTTTTCCATTGGTCCTCCTAAAATTGGTACAGAAACATATATTCAATAAGAATATGTGCAATTGAATATTTCATATCTGGGTTACTAAAACTTTAACTTGAATTTATTCCCAAATTGACCTGATGACTGAAGAACAATCAAATGAGCTTTCGATGCATTTAAATTATGTTCTTTAAATTCCATGCCACAGAGCTGTCAAAGATGGTTTTTAATAATGACTCATATATCAAGCTATAGCTCTGGGTCGACATTATCTGGATTTGGTGTCAGTAAAAATACTTAGGTTATTATGCCATGAGAGATTTTAGTTATCCAGTCTACAAATTCTGAGGCTGTTATTAATATGTCATGAGCTTAGGAATATTGCAACGCTTGGCTAAACCTGTTCATCATCTTCAAAAAAACCAATGAATTACACTCCACCTGAATTGTAGGCTGGCATCAGAATGGAAAATAAATTTTTGAACACTATCTTCTGATGAATAGTATCAAGGGTTACCTTTGTAGACAATAAATGGTTCTCAACCATTTTCTTATCTAATCCACCTATGTGATTCGACAAATTCCTAAGAGCATCCTAAGAATAACAGGGGCTCAAAAGTGAGGTTTCAGTGACCTCAAGGGGGAGGGAGAACATAGTTGATCTACTGAAATTCACTGAGTCAAGAACCATGGGGAGGACTGGAGAAGCAGCTCAGCGGTACCAAAGTGCTTCCCTGGAAAGACCTGGAGTCACCTACAATGTTGCCTTCTGGGGTGGAAGCTCTGGTTGAAAGATTCAATTGGAGAGACTTCTGATAAAGATTCCCCTGCCCATAAGGTACCACAGCAATTGCTTACATGAGAACTGCCATGTGGGAAAGGGGCGTGAGTCATATCCTTTTAATTTTTGCCCTATTCATCAGACCCTCCAAACTGGAAGAAGATGCTGGAATGTCCCCAGCATGAATCACCATGATCCTCTGGGACTGACCACTTGAATACCCCATCAGTGACGTGGAAGAAGAATCAAACTAGTCACCTCCTAAGGATGCTCAATACAGGCCAGGGCATCTATTTTCTACGGGCTGGTGACAAAGCTCCCACTGATTCCTGGTATCTTCCTCAGGGAAATTCCTGATAGGAGAGCCCCCAGCTGCACAATCCTGAGGATAACAAGGAGATGTCTGCAGCCCTCAAGAGGACCACACCAGAACCACCACAACTGATTAATCACAGGCCAGCTTTCAAATGCACCCAGAATATTCCAGAGTCAGGAACTGATGCTAAAATTATCATGTCCACTTATACAAACATGCTATATAAATTAGAATTTTTATAACTTTTTTTTTTTTCTTTTTAAGGCAGGGAGCTGAACTCTATTTCACCTTGTACTATCAGGTCTAGATCTGCCAACATGTATCAAGCAAACAAGTCAATAAATCTCATGAAATTTTAATAATGCATTTTTATTAGGTCAGCCTAAGTTTGGCATGATAGCCTATCTATCATTTTTGGTGTTAAACATTGGTAATAATTATTTGTTTTTTTAATGCAGTGGTTCTCAACCAGGGATGATTTTGCCCACCAGGTAACATTTGGTAAATACTGGAGATATTTTTGGTTGTCAGAACTGGGGCACTTAATGGACAGAAGTCAGGGGTGTTGCTAAATACACAAAATGCACAAGTCAGTCCTACATGTTAAATAATACTGCTGAGGTTGAGAAATATGGATTTATGCCTCAATTAGGTATTGTTTTAAAAAATTTACTTGTTTTTAATATTCACCTGGCTTGAGATTGCTAGGCTAAAAAAGTCAATTTGTTAGGTGAGAGACTATTAAGTAATAAAGACAGCTGAATAATCAAAAAAAATTTTTTTGGACTAGATAACTTAGAAACCAGAGCATCTATTAATAGTAGGAATGATAACAGATGCTATATTTCAATAGTGTTTTAAATTTTTCTGAATACCTTAGCACAATTTATGATCAAACTTTATCATTTTGAATGCCCTTTTATGAACCACTTTGGGTCAAGATACACGGATTAGAGCTAAGCACAGAGCACCACTTCTCAAGGAAATAACTCTTTCAGTAGGAAGTCAGTTACTTATCACTGTAAGATTTTTAAGTGGAGAGTGAATGGCCATGTACGTGTCTATTTTTGAAACAGCTCCCAGAAGGCCACAGTAAACCAGATGATACCAAAGGTCACTGACATTCAAGGTTTTTATATAAAACCAATCAATAACTGCCATTTCCTTGTTTGTCTTTGATCCTGAGCACAGAATCACTGTGACACAGTGATGTTTGTGTTTCAAGGTCTTCATGTAGGTGCTTCTGACTCGGTGAACTGAACGAGGTTTGCTAAAGGCAACTGGGTTACCTGAAGGAGTTAACACTGGTATACTCCAAAGGAACAGCTGCTTGTTTTATGTAATAAGTACCTGTCTTAGAAATGAGGGTGAAGAATCAGTATTTCATCTTTTTAAAAACGAGATTACTCAAATTTTGTAGGCGGGGTAGGGTTCATTAAGCAGCCTCATCTCCCACAAATCTGCCTGCAATCTGGTTTGCACTCTCCCTCCCTCACAAATCACAACATATTTGAAATAAATCTTCAAACTTTTGAAGGTTGAGAAGAGGCTTGCTTATCATACTCATTTTTTATCCTGATATTTCATATTCCCTTCAAATTAAAATTGGTTGCAACTTCCAAAATGGCAAGCAATGGCACACAAAGAGCAATCCATTCACCTACTGGTAAAAGCCAAATCACTCTCAATCCAATTATTGAAGACTGGAAACACCAACCTCAAATTAAGTAAACTAATCCATATGGGCCGACATGTGATCCAAGGGGAATATGGCTAAGTGAAAAAATAGAGGGCTGTGACAAATGTTCACAACCAGCAGGACACAGCCATCCCTTCTAGGCTGGCCACCTGGCCCTGCACTGTTGGAGGATACTCAACTAGTGGGGCTGCCCGCAGCGAGATCACAAGGATAGCTTTGCTTGTGAGCTGATTCTGAGGTTTTATTTAAGTGCTCCTAGTATATGGTAGAAAAAGGTTCCCTGCTATAATTCAGGAGCCAGAGCTGAACATCACTACGTCACAAAAGGCATTCATGAAAAGTTTAAACTATGGAGAAGGTTATGCAGCCCTAAGGCCACATGAATTACACAGATGTTGTGTATAAATCCTGCCTTGAGAACATGGATTTTTGAAATGCCAATCTTTTGTTTTATTTCATGTGGGTTTTAAGATGAAAGTGACCAGTAAAATGATCATCACAGACCTAAGAGGAATCTTAGTAATCACACAGAACAGGTCTTACATTTTACGAATGAGGAAAGAGGGACCCAGCAATGCTATGCACCATAGTAAGGTTACAATGATATGAGCAGGTGAGCTCAGAAACCCCAGGTTTCCTGATTCTTACCCTATTAGTCTTCCCTAGTACATTCGGTTAACCATAGTCTAGCATGCACATTCCCGGGGAAAACTGAAGAGCTTTCATCTCTCAGAACCTAAGAGTTGCATCTGACTTAATTTATTAAAAATAAAAGCTAATAACAATGATGTGAAATCTCCATCAATATTTAAAAAATCTCTACCTTCCAGCCAAGTTGACAACAACAAATATACTTTCTCGTTTGTTTTTTTCCTCTGGAGTTCTCCCCACCATATGAGTCTACCCATACCATAAAACAGGATCTTCCCAAAGGTGACTATATGACAGTTAATTTCACAGACATCTACCTTCAAGGACAAAGACTAGTCTGAGATCAAAAGGAGAATAAGAAATGAAAGGATAGAAATGCACCAGGAAAAACGGAATTAGGAACAATTGTTGATCCTGCCCCAAATGTACTGTGCAGACTCAGCCAGGCAAAGTGCTCCACCTTCTATTATGGATGGCTCTTAGTGACATCAGTATCGATCTTCATTGTTCTAATGTAATTAGATAATCAAAGAAAGTAATCAACTGAATTCAAAAGAAAACTGTTTAAAAAAAGACTAATTCTGAAGTTCTCATTGAAGAGTGACAAAAAACAAGCAAGATGAACCAAGGTGAACCAAGGGCTTTTTGTTGCTGTGGTTTTGCAACACATTTAAGTTTTAAGTAGTATTTTCTCCCTCCACTCCTAGTTTAGTGTGTGTGTGTGTGTGTGTGTGTGTGTGTTCTCTTTAGGTTGATCAGCAAGGAGGTCATACCAGGTTTCGCCAATGTTTTTGACTTTAATGAATAGAAAAACAACACACCTAGAGATTAGTCAGCATATCTTAATAATTACTGATGTATTCCATTAGTTTTGTATCAAAACCAGGCATTTATTTCTTAAGACAGCAATCTAAAAACCCATATGTTATAGTCTGATTAAATGGGAAAATTTTAATTCTGAATTGCTTAATGAAGGAGAACATATATATATATATATAATTACTAGTTATTTTTTACTTTTTAATGTTAAAGAAAAATTTTCCAAATCCTGAAAAAGACAGACATAAATAAAGTGGTATGCCTTTGCTTCCTGACATGTTCAACTGACCACAGTAGCAGCAACATCATAAACCACCAGCCAATTCTAAACTAAAAAAAAAAAAAAAAATTCAGGGAACATAAGAACTTGAATCTTCAAAAAATTTTCCTCACAATAGGAACAAATCAGAATCTGAGTGAAGGAGCAGATGAGTCTTTTCATCAATTTTCCGTGTGATTTTGACCAGGTACAGTCACTGTCATGAATGGCATGCTCTCTTGCACAGGGATGCAGCACATACAACTAAAAAGCCTTAATGCTACTGTCTGTGTTTTATCCCATGCAGAGCATGGCAGAGTTGAAATAATTAATGAATCAAGACAAAATTCAAGAAACGATCAGGTACAGACCATCCTAACCTACTAGGAAACAGATGGATCTTCATCAGTAATTAAGTTTTGCCTTCTATCAGACATCGGATTCCTCAACTATCGAAGTTATAGAATCTGAAATCATCAGTTTCCCAAAATAAAGAAGATGTTGTATGCATAATTTGTAAAGCATTCAATAATGCCACAATATCAAGTAATAGTGGGTGGACATTCTATAAATGATCAATATAACTGTAAAAACAGACAGTGATATAGCTGCTGTTTATATGTACCAACTCTACTGTGCCCTAAGGTAACTACATACCTTATTCCCATATGGGAAGAGAAATTCGGGCTGGACATAATGTCACTCAGAATAAAAAGTGCATTTCCCTGCCTCTATCATGTCTGATCAATGGAACAAAAGAATGAGTGGTATGTGCAACTTCCAGGTCATGTTTTAAAAAGAAGGGACTCTGCCATTTGATAGCTTGGACTGATGATTAACTTGACTGTTGGCCATCCTGGTTTGTGCAAATGAGGGCAACATTCTAGAAGGCAAACAAACAATAAAGAAGCCTGGATCTCTGGGTGACTTTATGTAACAAAGCCATCATATGATCTTTGGAATGCTGACCTCTTTTTTTTTTTTTTTAACATTTTTTAGTGGTCAATGGACCTTTATTTTATTTTTATTTTTATGTGGTGCAGAGGATGGAACCCAGTGCTTCACACATGCTAGGCAAGTGCTCTACCACTGAGCCACAACCCCAACCCCAGAATGCTGACCTCTCAATGGCTACATGTAAGAACAATAAAACTTTCTTTTTGAACTTGTTTCCAATTCCTGTTTCACACGGTCAAATCTATATCCTACTTTATTTATAAACCAACTGAACAATAACTACTTTAAACAAATTAGCCCCATGTACTTTGGCCAGATCATGTCACAAGCACATGCACACACCTTGATCAGACTATACAGATATGAACTAGGTGTCACATATATGCAGCATATACATAGATGTGTGCATAGGTCCTGGTCATTTTCAGATGATATATTTGTCAATAACCCCAAGGTATTTCTTAAATCCTCTCCTTCCAGTGCATTCACCTGGTTTTGTTGTTTAAAATTTTGATAAGTTGAGAGTTTGAAAAAGAAAGAGAGAGTATACAATATTCAATAATAGAAACAGGTACTTATGTACATTCATATTTTAGGTATAAATATAATATAGACGTAGAAAAAGAAGTATATATGTCACTCAGTTTTCTTCCAAAATTTTGCTTTTACATGATCATAGATACAAAACTAATGCATGACTATCTATGACCCAAACCAATATTTCACTCACTGATACTTGGCTGAATAGCCTGTGTATTCAGGAAACATGACATGGCAATAATAAAGAAGGCATATGAGCAGTAATATAAAACAGACAGACATACAAAGAAGACCCAATTTATGCCTAACTCAGAAACGTATGGTTCTTCATTGACTCCACCTATCCCATTCTACATTGTAAACCTAAGAGCAAAAGAACAGCATTGCATTACCCTATGTACACACTGTACCAGGTACAGCCAGAGGAATGAGGAACTGTGCTCCATTTGTGTACATTGTGTCAAAATGCATCCTGCTGTTATCGTATAACTAATTAAAACAAATAAACAATAAGTAAATAAATAATACTATCTTTAAAAAAAGATCAGTATTGCAGAAATACTCAGACAAAACACATACATTACCTGTGCTAGACAGATATTACCCATACTATGGAGACATTGCTTTGCTATTGTTTTAATTTCCTTTGAAAGCAATTTCCTGATTTGAAAATTAAACTCTCTGGCAAGGGTTTCAGCCCTCTGAAGACAGAGCCCCACTGGCCACAGGTATAAGCTTTTACTTAGGTAAACTGATTCTACCCACGGGAACTGTGATCGCTTAGCATTAACAGGCTTGCTCCAAGTCAAGAACAAATAGAGAAATCCATGGAAACCACAGCAAAACACTAATGTTATTCTGTGAAGTTTCACATAAGAACCCAGTACTTAGAATGTATTTTATCCAACAAAGTGTACTCCAATCAACTAAAAACAACCACAAGAAATCCTTAGCCTTCTGGTTACCCAGGGGTGAAAGGTCAATAGGAAACACCTAAATAAACTAAATTAGTCCAACTTATCATTATAAATGGCATGTGAAAACATGTGAATGTTTTCATAAAGAAACACATATTTTCATCTTAACCACTTTCCTTCAACTATTCACAAAGGGCCTTGAAGGTTGCCCTTCACCAAATGCAACCTCTTCATTATGTCTCGTTTTTCTTGGCCTTGTGGCAGTATTCTAATTCCTTGGTCATCCCTTAATTCTTGAAATTTTCCTTGTCCTTCGTTTATGTTTACTGACTTCTCCCCTGAACACCCTCAGCTCCACATTTGGGTCCCACGATCCGGCCCCCATCATTCTTTCCTCTTCTCCATATTTCGGCTTCAAAGCACCGTTGCTATTGCATTAGACCCTCAAACTTCTTCCCCATCTCTAGGCCCAAGCCATAGTTGTTGGATGCACTCCCCTTGCTTTTCTTTCAATTTATATTCATTATCCAGCAGAAATCTACGGAGTGTTGACTGAGTGCTCAGGATCAGGGTTGCCAAGAAAAATAAGGTCACTGTAGACCCATAAAATAAAACAACACTCAGGTTTCTGTGATTTTTTTTTTTTTTTCTGGTACCAGAGATTGAACCCAGGGGCATTTAACCACTGAGCCACATCCCAGGACCGCCCCTTCCTTTTTTATATTTTATACAGAGACAGGGTCTCCCTAAGTTGTCTGGATCTCACTAAGTTGTTCAGGGCCTCGCTAAATTGCTAAGGCTGGCTTCAAACTTGAGATCCTCCTGCCTCAGCCTCCGAAGTCACTGGGATTATAGGCATGTGCTACCTCATCCGGCACATTAGTATGATTTTAAAGAAAAAGTTGTCCTGGTGGCATAAAAACAACTACCTCATCAGCTGTCCACAAAGTCAGTTGGGATACTTCACTGGATATTGTAAAAATCTCAAGCAGAGAAGTTAGCAGAGCAGAATGGAAGGGCAGGAGTGAGAGAAATGAGTGTGGTGCCAACCAAGGTGGACAGATATTAGGGAATGGCATGGGCGTATTCCAGGAGCAAGTAGCCAAGGTGCTGGAGAACACATTCCACCTTCGCTTCTCACTCTCTGCACTTGGTCTTGGTGCTTCCTTATGTCAGTTAGTGGTACCAGAATTTCTAAATCACTTCTAAGTACATCCTTGAAGATCTTATACCCTCTTCTCTTCCTGGGACCCACACTCGACAAATGCCTAGCAGAAACCCCCAGCTTCATCTCTTTTATGTTTTAAGGCTTAATTCCTACACCACGTCTCCAAGAAGCCCTTCCCAACCTCCACCTAAGGGAAGCGGTCCCTCTTTCAAGGATCCCCTAATACTGTGACTGCTTGTATTTGCATCACATGTCTCCATTACTTGATGGAAAACTCATAGAAAAAAAAAAAATCTGTTCACATTTGCACCTAAGTATTTGTACTCCACACCAGACGCTCAAAGATGCTGTGTTTTCTCCAAGAAGGTTTGGTTTTAATGTTTGCTCATCTCTGCACAG
Organism: Sciurus carolinensis; assembly: GCF_902686445.1. Taxonomy (NCBI): domain Eukaryota; kingdom Metazoa; phylum Chordata; class Mammalia; order Rodentia; family Sciuridae; genus Sciurus; species Sciurus carolinensis. Next base: position 37,995,021 of record NC_062227.1, read on the forward strand.
GCCCTTGATATGGAGAATAAGACAACCATTTCATTTTACTCTATTAGAAAAGTCAACATAAACGAAGCTAAGTTGCATTTTTTTAAAATTTTAATAATTATCGGACTCCATGGTAGGAAAGGAAGGTTTGGGAATCTGCAAAATTCCTTCCAAATCTAGAACTCTACCAGCTTTCAATCATATAAAATCTGGTTCAAAGAAAGTTAGGGCTGAGATTTCTAATTATACAACAGAGAAATAAGTTGTCTTAGATTGATAACCTTATAAGGTGATTTTTCCAAACTTTCCTAAATGCAACTCTTCCAACACACTAGATGTACTTCATTTTTAATACCTAATAATATAAACATTTAATACCTATGAATTTCTTCTCTCACAGCACAACTAAATAAAATAAAAACTAGAGAACAGAAATTCTCCAATGGACCTCATAGGAATTACTTAAAGGTTTTATATCACACCAACTAAGTAATAACTAGAACAGTGACAATCAATAGATTTTTTTCTTTTTTTTAAACAGGGAGAAAAAAAAAAACTCTCAGGACATCTTCAAGTCATAAGGAAAGTTTATAAAATATGCATTAAAATACTGTAGCCAGCAAGTGACACACTGTTTTAACACTTTATATAAGGGATCAATTTTCAGGCTTCGGTTAGGCCTAAATTGATGCAAGTGTTAGAAAACTGATATATCAAATGCTCTAAATTACTACACCAAACATATAAATACTTTTAAAGCCAAGAGGAAAACTGTTTAAAAGTCCAAGAACAAACACTGATGGAAACATAAAAACTCAGAAGGAAAGGAGAACGTCTTGCAATTTGTTTTATTCATGCTGCATACAAATGCATCTATATTAAAATTATAGTTGACATATTTACCTCTCAGAAGCTATGATCATCAATACCCTTTTTTCATAAGCACACTGCTAACCTGTGGGCATATTTTCATAAAAGGAAGGATTTTATTCAAAACAATTTAGTAGCAATCATCTTATGAGATTAAGTCACAGATATTAACTGAAGCAGTATTTTGCTAACACTCATTTTTTTCTTTCTTGAATTAAAATTATTTTGGTTCACTGATTCATTATTGTAAAGGAAATATCTTTGGATGAACCCAGGAGTGAGCTTTTTAGAGTTTGTCTGGAGGGGGCCCAAACGTGTTGCTCTGTACAGGGTAATAAGAAAAAAAACCCTGAAACATAATTTTGATTTTGTTTTAGAACAGAAAAACAGATGCCTTCCTACCCCAGCAGTGATGCTTAGAAGGGAATAGGAGCACAGACTTCATTACCCTGTATCGATCTCACTAAATAAAGGTTCTGAATGTATTGATCAGCTTAGACTAAACCCCTAACTGTTTGCAAGACCATGCATGATGTGGAGCTCAGTTCACTGAGGAAGGAGAACAGAAAGCACTTTTGTTCCCAGGCAGCCACAGAGCAGCGTTTTACACTAAGTAGTAGATTAACATGATTAAAATAATAGACAGCATTCAGTTAGAGAACAAGGGAGGGAGACAAAACTCGTGTTAAATTCAAAGATTTCTCAGTTTTTAAAATGATGCCGTAATAAGGGTAAAATGACTTTAAAAAGAGGAATATTTTCATTGCATATTTCTAAGTAGAAAGGCAATTTTTTTTCTTAATCAGAAGTTCCTTCAAATCCCCAAATATGTCCACAGTGATTTTTAAAATTTTTATGCAGTTCTCCCCCGTCCCCTCCCGGAGTCACCCATTAAGACTGGAGAGATGCGTGCCGGGAGGGCCAAGTTCAAGATTAATGCTGAGGTTCACTCTGTACATCTGCTCATTTTCATTTTCATTTGGAAGGACATGATTTTCTTTAGTCAAACTCAATTCTCATTCAAAGTAAGCCTGAATAAGCTGTGAATTGATCTTATTACAATAAAATATTGCTGCCAAAATTTACAGCGTGTTTTCATCTCAGAAAAATGGGAAACCACACCCCATATCCTGGTTGTCAGAACACAGGCCAACCACATGCTTCCAAATGTCTTTAGTGTTCATCTTTACACTAAGAGTTTTGACTTTTAAACAAAAAGAAGGGCTACTGGTCTTCCCAAACGTCAGCCAAGAGAACATTTCCCCAAAGGCTTTCCTCCTCGTCTTCCAAATTCAAGGGTTTCAGTACTCTGATCTACTACTACTATTCATGTGACTGCTCTGATATCCTGGTATTTAAAAGAGAAGAAGGCAATGATATCATATTAAATTACTGCATTAATCTTTTGCTATTTCTTAATTATTTTCAGTCTAAAAGATATAAAGGGAATTAGTGCTATTTCAGAGGAGGAGAACTTCAGTCTGGAAAACAAATTCAAACTTGAACACAATCCAAGTACTAAATAGTTGAACAGCACAGCACCTTCAGCAAACTGCCCTATCTCCCAGTTTCAGTATTACTGGAGTATATCCTGCCCGTTCATTAGGTTAGCTATGAAATTTTAAGAGAATTATTTGAAAAAAAAAAAAGCATTAAATTCAAATGAGTTATTCTTAAAATTGGGATTTAAGTTTCTATCTTTACTTTCATTTAATCAGAAAACATTATAGCTGTCACATAGATACTAGAACCTTTCAGTTGGGAAGGGAAAGGGAGGAGATTTCTACTTCACAATTTATGTTTCAGTGTGTGAGAAAAGTCTTCAAGTTCCTTCCTCTGAAGGTCAAGAAGCCAGAAACCCAGTATATCCCTGATGCATTTAACCAATATTCACATACAGCTGACACTAAATAAAGGAGTTACTCTTGTTCAATTCACACTTTGAAAGTGGGAACTAGTATCTTCCACAATGATTCCAAAGAAGACAGGAGAAGGAAAGGAGTAAAACCTAAAGAAAAGACATATCCTAATATATTAATGTAAACATGGAAATTTGTAAACACTACATGTAAATTAACTTAATTTCTGAAAATGCCCCATGTCATGAAGTTATAAAAAGAAAAACCTTGAATCATCATAATATTTATTTAGCAATTACTATATGCAGTGGTTGCTCTTAGCATTTTGTAAATATTAAATATTAGGATGAGTTCTGCCTCAAATGTTAGTAGTCTCAGTTTTCAAAAAGTAAACTGAAGGGTCAAATCTCATATCATTTATGACCTAGTGGTCACAACTTCTGATTACAAAATACATATTTGCCTTTAAGAAATATCTGGCAGTACAGAAAATACGTAAGATTTTTTTCATTCTTTCTTAATTTTTAACTTAAAATCGTATGAAAATTGAGAAATATGAAAATTTAAGTATGGTATTTTTTATAGGAAAACAGACAGAAGCTGTGGTCAACAGCATTGTTTAATACTTTGACCTGCTCAGACTTGACAGGGCAATGAATCCCATTTAAAGTGAAACGGGTAAATATTTAATAAAATATGAGACTGTTAAAAGGTCATGGATTGTTTATCCTATAAGAAATAACCAGGTGCATGTGCATTAAAACTACAAACTATTTTGAAGATTACCATCATCCTGAGACAAATGTACCTTATGTACCCATTAGCATTTGCTATATATTGTTATGGGGATATATGAAATGACATTTAAATAGAATTATTTGGAGGGGGTTAATATGGCTGCATCACAAATCCTCTGAAAACAAAAAACAAATCACTTATTTTAAATATGGTACATAGCATACCCCAGCTAAAGAAAGATAGCGTGCAATTTTTGAAAGATATTGATTCTTCTATTTATTAGCTGGGTACTTGCACAAAATCCCTAGCTTCTCTGAATCAGTTTTACTTGATTCCCTTAAAACATGCACAAAAGTACCCCAAATGGTTACAGTAATAATTAAGCTAACGCATCTAAAGCTCTAACACAATATGAGGATTTAAGCAAATTTGGTAAACTTATATAAAAATAAAATATATTTAGGAAGCTTCTGATCTCTTATTGTTTTTGAAAAGTCATAATTTGGGGTAAATTGCTCCAATTTCCTAACCTCTTAAGAAAGGAGAGTGATATTCATCATTCTATTTCAAACATTTATTGAGACAGATGCACTTGGCACAGGAGATAGAGACACAAATGAGACTCACACCATCCTAGCAGAACTGCCAGTCTGGAGGAGAAAAGGCAACTTCCAAGAACTGAATGGTGGACAGAGACAGCCAGGAGGCTCTGAACAGATCAGGACATGCAACCATTCGGTAATGTGATCATGTGGTGGAGCTGGGACCCATCAAGAAGAGTTCCATGTGATAGGACCCAGAACACCCACAGGGTGATGGGGCACATATGCTACACAGGTGGTTCTAGGGCCAGATTCAAAGGTCTTGCATTCTCAGCTCAGATAACTGGACTTGCAAGGCACTGTGGGCAGACAGACAGATGCTTAAGAAGGAGACAGACACCATATCTGTTTTGTAAAAAGAGTTCTAGCAGCAGTATGGAAGGTAGCTTCCAATAATACAATGAAGAATTGTATTATTAATTATTTAAAGGTGAATACTGTGTTACCTATGAAATTATCTTCTTTGGTGGGAAAAAAAAATAACTGTTAAGTCATCCTATCTGCCAACCTTAAATAGGGAAAAAAAATACTAAAATCTACTGGGCTTCCCTCCTAGTTCCCATAGGAGCAGTTATGGATTTAGTTGATGGATTCAATGCCTGAGTGGCTTGGGAATTTATAAGCTTCCCTCTAATAACAGCAAATTCAAATTCTGGTAGCCATAGTGACAGGTTAGTCTAGCCCTATCTGAAATTTAGGAGGCAGTCATCAGCCCAAAGGCCCTGAAGCAAAAGGAAAATAGTTTCTTCCTAGTGAGCAATGGTCAAACCAATTTACCTATTCAAAACTACACTTCAGATTTTATTTAACATTATTAAAATAATGCCCTTTCCACTTTTTAAGAAGGCAAATAACCTATTTACAGAACACCAAGGCTGATTACAATATAACAATTTGAATCAGGCCAAAAAAAAAGAAAATGTATGAATAGAACTAGGTCTGGGAAAAGTAGGGTTTATTATGGTGGGAGGAAGAGGTGCCCCAATGTATACAAGTGAGTCAAGGCTATTTCAGTACAAATGCAATTAGAAAATAATTCTTTCATAGGAGAATAAAACTTCGTGACATCTTCTCTTTCATTTTATATATATGTACAACTAAATTCTACTAAGATACAGTTGAACTATGAAACTGTATGTGAACAGGCATCAAAGTGTATGAGTGATACTGGTCAAGGGCGATTATGAGCAAATATTTTGCGAAACTAAACTATCAAATATTAACTTACCATCCTAAAAGAATGCTGAATGGTAAATAGTCTAGACAATGGATAAATTGAATAATTGATGTTAAATTGGCTGCCATCCTAGGACACCTCACACTCTGCCAGGACAGGTGACTAAAGGAAACAGTTATGTGACCATTAACTATATGGTCAGTATACCACCAATAGCTAAATGGAATTAATGACAACTAACTTGATAGTCTTCAAACTTTTTACATTGGCATTTCATCCATTTATTCCATAAATTTTCATCTTTTGCTATTCTGTACAAGATTCATGATAAAGTTTTAAAGCCTTGAAAGTTTTTGATACTTTTCTGATATGCTTTAACAAATTTTTATCACTTTTGATATTCATTTAAATTTATTCATTGAAATTACATGTCAGTGTTTTGTCTGTTTTCTTCTGCAATTAAATAAGAGGTAAAAGCAAATTAATAGACTAAACCAGGATATGTAATTAGGTTCTGAAATACTTTTTGAATTATAACTGCCTAATAATCTTATCATTTTATATAAATTCATAGATTATTCATTAAGAACTCTATGGATACAATATAATATTATGAATGGAAACCTAAAATATCAGATGGGGATTATTTTTCATAATGTGCTTTCCTCCAAAGAAGTTTGGTTACTTGGCAATGAAATCTATAAAGTTTTATTTTAATATGCTTCAATTCATCCACACATTAAAAAGTGAAGACTGCATTTAGAATTAAGCCAATTATTAATGAGATAACCTCACCCTAAAAAGGACATACAAACACCATAGGAAGGATGAACTTAGCCACATATTCAACAGCTATACTATGTATTTAGTTCTGGCAGATATTCCTGTGATACAAACCAAAAGCCTATTTGCATTGCTGTTTTGCTTATATTTCAAAGCCAATTTGTAAACTAATTTTGGATGCAAACAACAATGGACAAGGCGCACCCATAATATCTAATGACATCAGTCCTTCATATATAGGTTTCAGATGTGTCCCAGTCCACTAAAAATAATTAGTAGTAATATAGTTTGTAATTCTTGTTCCCGAAATATGCAAACAGACCTTAGAAATGCCTTCATATAATCTTCTGGTTAACAGTTACTCCACTGAAAATTATCATTTGCCTTTCAAAATATCATTGAGTCAAAAGTTGATGCATTGCTGTTATTAAATTATTTTTCCCTGAAAACATTATTACCTCAGTTTAATATGTTTAAATCGCACTTGTAAAAAATTTAAACTCACAAATAAACACAAGCACATATGTGTGAAAATCTATTTCCAACTTAAATATATTTTAATTGTGATTATTGTCAAAAATATTTCAAAGAAGTCTGCCTGGATATATGTGGCACATAAAACAAAAATAAAATATTAAGACTTTATTTTTCTGGAGAGTCTAGATTATGACTTGCAAAACTGATGATTACCTGTTAGAATTTAGGCCTGGCTATAACTTGGAAAATAGAAATTATTATAAAAACTGAATGTGTTTGTCAGCAATCATTATTTATATCTTTCTTATTACTCATTTTTAGGACCTCTAGAACTGCATAAAAAAAAAAAAAAGTGATATTAGGCTAACAAAACGGAATCACCGAAACGATGTGACATTAAGCATAGTGTCTCTGCTCTGCTACTTTCTTGGAAGAATACTGAACCTCTCTTTGCCTCAGTTTTCATTTGCAAATTAGATAGTCACGGTGCCCAGACCTCACGGATGATAAGGCACACAGGAACTACTTCACGCCAAACACTTTCAGATCCAGTCCATGGTACTCAATAGTCCTCAGAAGCATCACGATCATCTTGTCATTGAACTGTCACTAACACAAGGACCAAGGGCATGGGGAAGTTCTCAGAGGTCCACACTGCTGCTGGACAGACAGAAGAAACACTTCTGAGCAACTCTGAGGACAAGTACTCCCTCCACCCTAGAAAGCAGGGAGAAGGTAAAAGTGCAGATAGCAACACATTGTTAGTATAACTGGAATGAAATGGGATGGAAAGAAAAAGTTGTCACAGTTTGAGGTTTGGGTAACTTCCTGTGAAACACATATGCAGTGACAGGGTCAGGATGTCGAATGCATTTCCAACAAAACAGTGCTGCTCTAAAAGACACAGGTATATGTGCACTCCACATCAGACACCTGCAAAGTAACAACACCAAGCCTTGCGAGGGAAGAGAAGCCAGAATTAATTGGCACAAATCCTGAGAAAATGGAGACCTTCCAGATGTGCGCATAGCTGCTGAGCAGGCCTCTTCCAGGGAGCCCTGCAGGAGAGGATTTGGGCTCTGTCCCCAGTGACTGAAGTCGAAAATTGTGTTACCTCCTCAGGGGCACAACTAGCTGTACTGCTGCCAAGACTTTCCAAGTGGAGCTGGACTGTGAGAGCAATAACCCTTCCTTTAAAGTGGACCAGAAGAGTAAAAGGATTAAGTGTACACAGGAGGCTGAGCCATAAGTAATCCTGAGTTTTGATGAGCCACCTTTGAAAGATCAAGTTCATTAAAAATTTAGACTCAGACACATAGACAAACACACTTTCATCCATTAATTGGAATCTTAATTTTTAAAAACAGTGTTTTATACCATTTCCTCAGCTAGCCAGACGTGCAACCAATAAACAGTTCCAAAAATCTGTGAAAGCATTGAAGATCAATAAAAATACCACATAATTTCTTGATAAAATGGCCTAGATGAAAAAGCTCAAAAAAGATATCCTAACTTCTACAGTGTTGGAAATGAGCTTCTTAAAAGTTTATTTTGCCTATTTAATGATCTTCTTGAAGTTTATTTTGTCCATTTTCTTTTAAGTTTGTTGGGTTTTTTTCCCAAATTTAAGATCATTTAATACATCATGATTTTTTTCAAAAAAAAATATGAATACTTTTATTTTTTGCTGGGAACAAAAAAATAATTTCTTGGGTAGTAAATTTTCTGTCGGGTTTTAGGAATCTAACACTCTGAATCACTTTTGCACCCCTATTTTGTGAGAAAAGAAATACAGGTGATGACAGCAAAGTCCCTGCATAAGCACACTGTGGGTTTTTAATGACACTACTTTCCCTCCATCTGGGCAAGTTACAGGGACCCTTGATAGAACCTTCACACAGCACATCAATCATTCCCATGTTGACTTTATATTAAGATTTGACCTAGAAAAAGCCCTTGATTTTTTTCCTGCACACTCTATCTTAAAATATAGCTTTATAAGAAAACCAAATTATTTTGGAAGACATGTAGAAAAAAAAAATTGGTCCATTTAGAGAGAGCGAGAAACTAAAGAATAAAGTAAAGAAGAAATTGTACCCAGAGCATTTTTCTATGGCCTGAAACAGTGTGCCCCTATGTCTCAGTTAATATTTCCTTTACCCAAATACTTGCTACCAATTCACAATGTAGCATCACATTTCCAACTTTCTAAATTACTAACTACCTCCTTTTAAAGCGTTTTCAATATTATTCTCTGAAAAAAAAATAACACTCCATGACCTCATTTTTCTGCTTTTCAGAAAATCTCCAAACTTTCATTTGATTCCCTTAATCAATCAAATAATATCAAAAAACCAGGATTTGTGAGACATTGTGCTAGATACTACGAGTACTGAGTACTGGGTCCATTAGTAACACAGTTCCCACTGCAGACAGCTGACCACTATCTTTAGGCCCATAGCAGGAAAGTGCAGCGATGCACACCCCCTGAAAAGAGCAACACCCTTCATATAGCCTAAAGGATGCTTCCCCTGTCTGGTTCTGCCACATCCACCAGTCCCTCGCTCCCCTGAAGCCTTTGCCCACACCCTCACTGAGACCTTCAGTGGGACCCAACATCATTCAGGATGCAACTCATTCCATGTAACAGAAAACTCATCTCACGCTGCCTTACACAATCGATGGAGCTTATCAGCTAACATGACTGGAGGCCCAGAGATGGCAAAAGCTTCTGGATTATATTAATCCAGCAGTTTGGTAATTTTGCTTAGGGAAAGATTTCTTTCCACTCTGTCTGGAAGTGAATGGCTGACAAGAACTCTTGAGATTGTTTGTTTCCTTGTCTCTATCAAAGGAGGGAATACACAGAGGGAAAGGGAGAGAGCTGAGGGGGCAAAAGATGGACAGGAAAAGAAGGAGCAATATTCCCTAACCTTGAGCTCACTGATCCAAAGGTTTTCACTGTGATGAGAGGACAGGACTACAGTACCTCACCTCGTCCCTAGAGTCAGACATAGACTTGGCTTCTGGCTTCTGACGGTATGCATGTAGCTCAAGCAGTAGGGAGAAGACACCCAAGCATTAACCAGAGGAGTGGATCTCTGGGGAGACCACAGAAATGTCCCCTATCCAACATACTGCACTACAACATGTTTACCTTCTTAGTCTTTAAGGTCAGCTACATCCATACTGCCCACCTCCAAAATCCATAATCCTCTCTCCCATTTCTTTCCTATCTCTAGATGACCACACCAGCCAACTCAGACTCCTCATTCTGACACTCAAGCACCTTCAGGACTTGGTCCTTATTTGGGGAAAGTATTCTTCAATAAAAATTGCTCTTCCATGTCAATCTGACCTTAGAAATTTACTTCTTATCTCTCCTTCTCATCTATCCAAATTTCCCTTCTCTAAACTGCAGTTCAATGACCTTCTCCAAAAAGTTACCCCTGTGTGATCTGATCCCTCACTTACCTGAACTTTCAGGCCCACCATATGTGGAGGCAGCATGGCACATCAGAAAGACCACAGGAGGGGAAGCCCCACAGGCCTGGGACCAAATCCCACTGCCATCATATACTAACAGTATGCTCTTCCGTAAATAACTTTCAAAGTCTTTAGATCTGAGTTTTGTTACCTGCAACACAGGATTCACACTTTTGCAAGTCCATTTTAAAGAGTAAAGATAATTCCAAGTAAGAACTCAGCACCTATAAATCATTTAATAAATAAAAACTATAATCGTTACTGAGCTATGGTATGCAATTTCTTGCTTGTTGGTATGCAATTTCTCTTTATTTGTAGTTAGTATGCAATTTCTCTTTATGTATAGTACTCCCATACACTAGATCTTCACTTAAGTAGTATTTGGGGGCAAACAAAAGAATTCGTCTTTATCTGTGCCCACTTTACTGAAGTGTATTCTACAAAGTCGAGATGCTGCTTCATGAGGGCTACAACTGTCTTCTATCACCTTCCGTAGAAATGAATTTCTATTTAAGGAGAAAATATTCATGGCTCAAATGCTGGGTAGAGGGTTGATGACATAAACTCCTTACTTCCCTCCGTCACCCTCCCTGTTGAAAGAACTAAGAGTTGCTGAAAACCCATCAGGATGCAAAAAGACGGAATAACAGGACCAAAAATCTGAGAAGGACCTCGAGCGCACTCATTGAAGTCTCAAGGAAACTGAGCAGGATTTTTGTGATCATTCCTGGAAAATGGATGAGAAAATGAATGTGCACCTTGAGTGGCAAGGTGAAGTTTAAAAACCCAGACCAGCAAGTGCGTACCGGCATGTGGGTCAGGAGAAAATGGAACGTGCTTAGAGCGCTCTATCAGCCTTCCTGAGAAGCACTGACGTCATGGGCTGGAGGGAAAGCACTCCAACAGGCAACGGATCAGAACACAATGCCAGACCACGTTCAGCCACTTACTCATCTTATGATTCCACTGAATCACTGCAGCTCTGTGGACTGAGCATCAAGTGAAAATAGAAACACCCCCTGTTCTACCTGACTCACAAGGGCAGGGACAGCTAAAATAAAATGTATGACATTGTTTAAGAAGTATAAAATGCCATGCAACTATAGTGTGTTTACAAATAACCAATCTGAATGCAGAAGGCAGGCGTTTCTTATAAAATTTAAGTTAGGATTGCTGAAACATCTATGTATGATCAGCAGACTGATGCGATCAGTAATCAAGCCAAGGATGCATTTGTTCTTATTAATTCTTCAATGTTTTTAAAAAAACATGGTGCTTGGAAAATAATCAATTATCATTTCAGAATATTTAAACAATTAGGACATTTAAATATAAAACTACGAAAACATGGAGAAGATATTAATATAGGTTGAGATTCCTGGGGTCTACTAATTTGTTAACCTATTTTGCCCCACCATCTCAGATGTGGAACACTTTCAAAATGAAATATAAATGAGGTGTGAGGGTGCACACCTTAAATCCCAGCCTCTGAAGAGTCTGAGGCAGGAGGCCAGCCTCAGCAACATAATGAGACCCTGTCCCAAAAGATTAAAAGGGCTGAGGACACAGCTCAGTGGTAGAGCACCCTGGAGTTCACTTCCCAGTACCACAAGAAAAAAAAAAAAAAAAAAAAGTAAATGTAGGTTGCAGCAGCTAATAAAATTATATAATGTATAATATAATAGCTATATATAATAATAATAAAATTATAACAAAATCATGTTAATTAATGTAATAATATATAAGCTAAAGATTATAATTTCCAAACTCTTTAAATGCACCTGTATCAATTTCTTTGAAATATTCACAGAATTGAAAACTTGAGACTTAATGGGTTAATGAATAGCAGATTGAGGAAACCGTACAGGGGTTTCATCAGTTTGAGTAGTGTGCGATTACCCCATAAGGGACCTTTTTCCTACAATATAAATGCAACGAGATGCTTTAATAAATCTGTCTTTTGCACCGATAGAACAGATGACAAGTCAACAAAAGATGCCACAGCAGATCTAAGTGATTGAACTGAAGGAATAATTACATATATGCATAATGTGAAAATTGGCAGGATTTAATTTCACAAAGAAATTAGGAGAACAAATATTCAGCTCTGTGGAGACTTCTCTCTGATCATTTAATTCGGGTGGTCCATTATTTTTTGGCCTTTAAAACCATGCAGAAATTCTACAAAGAGACATTTGTAATTTAAATGAATACCACAAATTATGTCTCTTTTCCCCACTACCATAACTAATTAGCTTTAGCTGGGCCTGGCATCTTCCAGGACAATGTATATGGACTCCCTTACACACAGCAGAAAACAAATATTTGCAGAATTAATGTACAGAATGCAAATAGTCCCCAGGCCCTGAAACTTCCTTATCAACACTTTCTTAAATTCATAATGTAAGCTATATCTGAGAATACTTCATTTTAAAAGTAAGTTTAATGAAAGACAAAGTAACAATGAATGAGCCCCAATTAGAAGAATTTGGAAATATAATCCAACAAACTACCGACTGAAGTCAAGCACCCAGATGAGAGGAGATTGTCAGGAAGGCCAGCTGATGTCACAAGAAAGTCAAAGGCAACTTCTCAGCTGCTTCTCCTCTGCCAGGGGCGTCCTGGCTCAAGCCACAGTACAGCAGGCAAATGAGGGGCCAGGAAGGAGGAGCTTCCAGCTCTAGAATTAGAGAAACAGAACTGATGGGCCATTTCCTTTGCTGTAATCTTTTTTTATTATCAGGTAAGTGAAGAATCTTAGCCTCAATTTACTTAGCATTTGTATTAGAACTTCCAATCTCCTTATTTGAGCATCTGTGGAAATAAATGCTCAGATGGTTAAAAACAAACAAAAATGTAATAATAATGAATAAAAGATATGCTCCAATCCATTGTTAACATGAACGAAGGTGTTTTCAACAGCTGTTTTAGATGCTGATAATGTTTTCCCAAACAAAGACAGAAATTAGGCTCCTATATAAAAAGGCAGGAAAGAAAAGTTCATCTGCAACTTCCAAAAACACTTCCAAAAATCCATCTGGACCAGTACCGTTTGTCTATCTAAACAGAGAGCAGACGTAAGTGAATGTGATCTGTACGTCTGTCATGGAAACATACACTAAGGCCAAATATATTCTGATAACGGTGCAACCACCTTTATCAGGATCACTTGGAAGTCACTCAAATGCACATGATGGGGACCCAGACCTCAGAATCAGGGCAGCTGAACTTTAACAAGTTCCCAGGGTAACTCTAGCACTCTGATATCCAAAAGGAAATGCTAGTGGATTTTAAAAAGTTAAAACAAGAACAGAAGTTGTGAACTGGAGTGAACAAAATCACTAAAACAGGGCAGACTCATGTAGTCGTTGATTTAAAAGGTACTTCAATTAAAAGCTGATGAGTACATCTGTTATAGGGATCTTCCTCACTCTAATGAAAATTGTCAAACAAGGTGAAATCAGGCATTGTCACAAAGCGTGACTGGCCCCTTGAGGAAAGTGTGGGGAGGCGTGCCCAGGGGTAAAGACACACGTCTTCAAAGACAGTTGGCACTCTTGATATCATTCTGGATACCGCACAGAGAATGAATACCAGCATCAAAGATGACTCCATTTGGAAAGATGCCTAGAAGACATTTGTTTCAAAATAACAGCAAAGTGAAGCAGCCATAAGAGAAAGCTTTTCCACACACTGTGAGAGTGAGCAAAGTCCACTTTTCGTAGAGGGACAGGGAAAAGATTTAGCAATGAACAAACCAAGGAGTAACTGTCAGACTCCAGTAGAGATGTAGTTAACACTCAAAGTGACTGGAGTCCAAAGAGAAAAAACAAAATCGTGCTCACATCAAAAAACACCATAAGGTCACCCTTGTCCCAGGTTCTGTCAGTCTAGGGGATAACCATTGACCTAAAAGTTCACATGGTCAAATGAAGACCTTTTGACCTCTATGGATGTGCTTTCATAAGGCATATGTATTCTTGAAAATAATTTTTAATTTTTGTTAGAAAAATGACGTTCATTTTTCCTCTGGGATCTGAAATAGTTGTAACTGGGACGATCTCCCCTGTGAGTTGTGCCTTCATGTATCTGCAATAGGCATTTCCTCCACTGCCTGACATTAAGAAATTCTATTTTAAGAAAATCATAGGCCAAGAATTGAAATGTAGTCTGAACATGGTTCTTGAAATGGCAGTAGGATGAGATCCACCAACATCTTCTTGATCATCTGATGATTTCAAGAGTGAGTTTGTGTGTCAGGGAGACAGACCCAGAGACAGAGAAGGTTTTACTCCATCAGTTTGACAGCTTATGTCATCTGAAACTTATAGATTTTATTGTACATCCCTCTGTTCAAATGAGGATTAAAATAAGTACTGGAACTGTTTCCTAGGATTACTGTGTATTTGGATTGTCAGTGTGGTCTCCAGATAGTGTTGGAATTAAAGTCTATAAAAAAAAAATTTACCTAAAAGTCTAACATTTGGGTACAAAAAGTGATTTTATGAGTGCAAGATGGTATGCAGTTTGAAAAACACCCAGGAGTTTTCATTAGCTACCGGAGCCAACTGAATGATAGGGCCGTAAATAATGCCAGTTCCACCTTGAGCTGCCCTAGCAGCCCCACATCCACATCAAAGGCAAGAAGAATTGCCTCTGTCACATGCATCAGGACACACATGGTATTAAGTTCATCAGTGGAGGGAACCTCAGTTTCCTCTGTCTGGGAAGAGTGAACTAGAATGCTCAAATACCACTGAAGAACTTGTTTGATGTTCATCTCGGGGCCGAGCAGATTAAGGAGGCCCGGAGAGTCTGTTCAGGGATCTGAAGGCTGCCTGGAATGCAGGTTCCTAGGACAGGGATTCATTCTGCCTGTCTGCTGACCGCTACCTAATTCCCGGAAAAGGGCCTGGCACAGGACAAACATTTGACAATGCTTGCTGGAATGAGCAAATGATGAAAGGAATAGCCTCAGAGCAGAAGAGACTAGACTCGCTCTGGGTGGTGCCAAAGCACCAGTGGGTAGAAATGTTAGGAACATATGCTTTGGTTAAACTTTTGAAGGAATCACTTTTTAACAGTTAGAATTCTCCAGAGACTCTGTAAGAGAGTGATCTCCTCTCCATTTGGGGGAAGCGAGTGGCAATAGTATTCTTGCAGAAACTGGATAACCATCTGTCAAGGATGCTACAGCAATGAAAATACTATTTACATCATCGAACACCACAAGAGTTTCATTTTTATCCTCTCTGCCATTTCTATAGAGAAAACCTTCTGCTGACATAAAATCAGCAAGCCAAAATGAAGGACTATTAACCATTTGAGGAGAGACTCTGAATAGCATGTGTTATCATGGTTCCCAAACGTAGGTACATAAAAACATCTGTGGCATTGTCACAAATAGAGTTCTGAGTCCCACTTGATCTCCTTTCTCTAGCCTACTTGGTATTGTCCTGGCAATTGCCTTCTCTCTTCTCTACCATCACCTTTTCCCTCCCCATTGGTCTCTTTGTCCTTATTGCACAAACATATTAGCTCCCACCTTTAAAAAATATCCTCAGTTGACCCCACTTCTCTCTCCAACTGCCACTCAATTTCTCTTCCTTTTAATGGAAAATTCAATCTGTATTCAACTTCCCTTCTCCACCTGACTGCTGAACACACAAAAATCAAGCTTTTGATCCTTGTCACTGAGGGTTCTAATCTAAGACACCAGTAACTTCACAGTGCTGACGCTAATGCAACAGAGCATTCTCAGTCCTCATCTGAGCTGACCCTTCAGCAGCATCTGTTGCATCCTCAGTTCTCATCTGAGCTGCAGCAACATCTGGGGCATCCCTCTAAAATGCTCCCCGCCTTGCCCTCCAAGATGTCATGCTCTACTTGAGTCTCTCCGACCTCACAGATCTCTTTTGGTCTCTTCCTGCTCTTAATTCTGACTTCTTAACACTGGAGTCCTCAAGGGCTCTGATTTAAACGGTCTTTTCTTTCTTGGGTGTCTCCTCCTCCTACGAGCCCCTTAGTGATTTCTCAGTCATGGTTATCTACTCTTTGTACACACAGGACTCTCCACTCTGCAGCCTGGTCCTCTTCAATGAACCCAAGACTGGCATCTGAATGTCTCCTTGAGGTCTCAGACCTTCATCTCGACAGATTCTAATTGAGCTCCTGTTCCTCTCCAGCACAGAGAATAATAACCTTCCCAGTGCTCAGACAAAACTCCATGGGATCTTCCATGACACTTCTTTCTCTCATACCCTACCTCCAACTCATCATGTGCAGTCAGCTCTATCTTCCAATATTCAGAAAAAGTAGTTGGCTTTCTACGTAACATTATACACAAAAATTAACTAAAAACCGATCAATGACTAAGTATAAGAGTTTTTTTTTTTTAAAACCATAAAACTCCTAGAATTAAACATAGGAGCAAATCTGCATGACCTTTGATTCCACAAGGTTTATGTTAGATATAACACCAACAGTAAAATCAACGAAAGAAAAAAATAGCTCAGTTATACTTCATTAAAACTACATAATGCTGCTGCATCAATGATATCATTGAGAAAATTAAAAGTGAACTACTATGGTCTGGATGTTCATGCCCCTGACAAAATTCACATGTGCCAGTTAGAATGGCAGTCATCAAGAATACAAATGACAAGACCTGCTGGTGAGGATGTGGGGGGAAAGGTACACTCATACATTGTTGGTGGGGCTGAAAATTGGTACAACCACTCTGGAAAGAAGGATGGAGATTTCTCAAAAGTCTAGGAATGGAACTGCCACATGACCCAGCTATCCTATTTATCCAAGAGAATTAAAATCAATATACTATAGTGATACATGCATACCAATGTTTATATCAGCTTAATTCACAATACCTAAGTTATGGAACTAGCCTAGTTGCCCATGAACAGATGAATGGATAAAGAAAGTGTCATACACACACACACACACACACAATGGAGTTTTATTCTGCCATAAAGAATGAAATTATGACATTTGCTGGCAATGAATGGAACTGGAGGGCACCATGCTAATTGAAATAAGCCAGATTCAGAAAGTCAAGTGTTTTTTCTCATATGTAGAAGACATAGATAAAAAAGAAAGGAAATTTTTTAAAAAGTGGATGTCATGGAAATAGAAGGGATACCAACATAGTAGAGGAAGGAGATTCGGAGGAAGAGAGGGAGGAGGGGAGGCCTGGGGAAGTACTGGGATGGAATCTATGAAATTATATGAATAGACCACAGTTAATTCAAGTTACATAGAATCATGATGCACTGATTAAAATAATAATAAGAGAAGAGATAACAGTGGAGTAGAGCATGACATTTGGGGAAGGGAGGAGGAAGGCACTGGGAAATGAGATTGGTCAAATTATGTTATGTATACGCACGTTTGAATATGGCATACTGAATCCCACTATTGTGGATAATTATAATCCACCAACAAAAAAGTTAAATAACATCACAGGCTGAAATCCTAACCATTAAGGTCATTAAGGAGGTGGGGCCTTTGGGAGATGAAGATCATGAGGTCTTTATCCTTATAACTGGGATTTGTGCCCTCATAAAAGAGACTCCAGAGAGCTTCCCTGTCCCTTTTGTCATGTGAAGCTGCAGGGAGAACACGGCTTCTGAGAGGAAGCAGACCCTCACCAGACCCCAAGTCACCAAACCTGCCAGCTCTTTGATCTTGGACTTCCCAGTCCTTAGAATTGTGAGAAACAAATTTCTGTTATTTGTCAGTCACCCAATCTATGGGATTTTGTTTTTGTCAGAGTAGCTGAAAAAACTAAGGCAACAATCTACAGACAGAACAAAGTATTTGAAAGTTACATCTGATAAAAGCCCTGGTATTCAGGGTATATAAAGAATTCCTAGGACTCAGGAATAAAAGAAGATAAACAAACTTAAAAATTGAAAAAGGATTTGAACAGGTATTTCTCCAAAAAAAGATGTACAAATGACACATAGAAGATACTCAACATCATTAGCCACTATAAACCATAATGAGGTACCACTTCATACCCAGTGGGATGGCTACAGTCAAAATGAATGTGAAATAGCACATGCTGGTGAATGTGGAGAAACTGGAACACCTGTCCATTGTGAGGGGAATACAAAATGGTCCAGGTGCTGTGGAAAGAAATCTGCTAGTCCTCAAAAAGTTAAATACAGAATTACTAAACAACCTCTCAATTCAAAAACAGGTACTCAAAAAATACCTATATTGTATGGGCAAAATCATACCAGCATCATTCTCAACAGCCAAAAAGTGAAAACATCTCAAATGTCCAACAACAATGGAGAAAGTAATTTATATGTATATAATTTCTTTATATGTTATTTGAATAATCATTCAGCCATAGAAAAGAAGTGAGGTACTAGTACAATGTAGACCATAGATACACCTCTCAGGCATTATGCTAAGTGAAAGAAGCCAGGCACAAAAGGACTGTGGATCTGGAGAGGAGACCAAGGAGAAAGTATTTAATGGAGAAAGGGCATTACTTTGATATAAAGGCAATGTTTGGATTTTAATATAGTTGGCAGTTGGCCAACACTATCAATGTACTAAGTGCCACCATATTGCTCACTTTAAAATGTTCAATTTTATGTCATGTGAATTTCACTTTGACATGTTACTTTTAAAATTCAGAATCCAGCCCCTTCTCCTATCTCCACTGCTACCACTTCGGTCCACATCGCCATCTTTTCTCACCTGGATTACTACCAACCTCCTGATGGGTCTCCCCTTCCTCTTTTGTCTCTTTAGTCTTTTCTCAACACAACAGCAAGAAAGATCCCATTTGAAAAGTAACATCATGTTCCTCCTCTGCTCGAAGCCCTCCAGCAACTCTTTACCTCTTTCTTGCAAAACCAAAGTCCCTGGAATGGTCTAAGAACCTCACACAAAGTGAGGCACCAGTCCTCTGATCTCAACTTTATCCTTGTCCTTTCTCCACCCCACTCAACCAGGTTCATTGCTGCTGCTCTTCGAATTCTTGGGCACACAAGTACTTCTGCCTCAGAGCCCTTGTACTTACTGTTTGCTCTGTTCTTAAGGCTCCTCCCCAGGTATCTACAGCTCTTCAACCAACACCAACATCATTACCTCTAATGCATTGTTGCCTCAACTGACCATCCTATTTAAATTGCAGAAGCACGCATTCTTTCTATTTCTCCTTTTAGCCTCATCTGATCCCACAACATTTATTACCATCTAATGCACGGTATATTATACTTATTTATCATATTTATTTTCTAATTCCCTTAAATGTTGATCAGAGAACTTGAAAGGACAGAGAGTAAGGATCTTTTAAGGACAGTCTTTAAACCACGTGGGTACCTGCTTGCCAGAGTTTCTAAGTATGGTAGATGTAGAACCATGAATAGCTCTCTTTAACACATGTTTCCTGGTTGCAAGTTTTTGAGGGAGCAAACCACAGCTCCTCCAAGTTTCTGAAGGCTAGGAACAACTGCAAAAGGACCTTAAAAAAAAAGTACCACCCAAATTGGCCTCTTAAGTTTCAGCATAGCATTAAGAAAGCTAGATCCCAAACACATCTAAATGAATAGAAAAATGTCCAAGTATTAAATAAGGTCTAAGTGATCATAATAAAAATAAGGATGAAAGTCCTTGGTTGTTTTACTGAATTTATTATATAGACAACTGTTTAAAGCAACAACAACAAAAATCCTTTTGCATATGATAAGGTTTTTAAAATGTCAACCCCTGAGAATATGTATATACCTGGCTTCATTTCCTTTGTTCCTTCTTAAGACTTTATCATCAACATCCAAGAGAATAATCTCTGTATTTAGTGCCATTTCCCACCATCAATTGGAAATCAGTAAAGTACAGGGGCTTGCCTGGCTTTATGATCAAGATGTTTATAAAACCTACCTTCCAAATATTTTAAAATATTTATACAGTCAATAACCACAAAGACTTATCAAAATAAAAAACATAACTTCAAAACCATGGCTCCATGAAGATTCATACAAGCTCCTTTCCCAATTCAGTAATATAAAACATATAAAAATTCTCATATTATTAAGAAATGGAGCAGCTGTACGGTCGTATTACCCTACCGAAGTAATAAAAACTGTTTCAGTACTGTTATCTAAAGATGCTGTGCTGCAGCTTCCATGTTAATGCAGTCAAGCCTCAATCAGTAAGCAAACTAATCTAAATCAAATTCCATCTAGTTGAAAATAATCATCATGTGCTGCCCAGAGGTGGTGAGTATGAATGGATGACTGAAAATATTCATGGTAATTGCCAGTTGCTATTTATGCTGACCAGATTTGGAGGAGTTTACTTAGTATCTAAGCATGCAGACCACCCATGCTAAACACACAGGAGCATCACTCAACCAGCACACTCAAAGCAGCCCAGGATCTTCTCTGCAATGTCACAGTGAGGCAGATATTTCACAGTGTCAGATACACTGCTGGTGACAGAATGAAAATTTATGATTGTAGTTATTTTATTTCCAAGTAGCATGCTACCACATCTAGCTCAATGGAGTGTAAGTTAAATATTAAGGACTAAGCATTCACTTCCAAAGCCCTAGATTTTTCTACATACAAGCAGGGAGGCACAAAATACTAACAGTGAAAACAACTGATTTTTTTTTTAATTATAGGAGGTGTTCTTTACTTGATAGTCCCCAATTCCCAAATATATGTGACAACACACCAGTCATAATATTAAATGGGGAAGAAGGCCAGTTCTTTCCACAAGACACTTAGGTTTTTAGGCTAATTCCCATCAGCCTTCACCTTCTCTGTGTTATAGACCATAATGGCTTTTGATCATCACCATCATCAGAACTAGAGTAGGTATCAGGAAACCTGAGTTCTAATTCCAGGTCTGTAGCTAACAATCTAAGGAGCTATATAATCATGGGGAAAGCCTATAATCTCTCTGAGCTCTAATTTGCTTGTCTGTAAAATGAGGGGGTTGGCAATAAATGCTTTAAAAACAGAATAGAAAAATGCAAGGCAAAAATGACTACCTAAGCACAAGAGAATGGATCCCAACTTATAAAGGCAAACACATAGATGCCATACGACAAAAAAAGGAAGGCTTCCCTCCAAAAGAGAAAGAGCGAAATGAGAAACCATTACAACATCACATGGTGATGAGGATGCTGAGAAAGAAATGACATACTTTTAGTCCTATGAACATTCCTACAAAATTTAAAAAAAAAAAAAAAAACTGTCAACTGTCAACCTCTATATTCCCTTTGACCTAGCAACTCTACTTTTGAACACAAATTCCCAAAGAAAATATCCCTAAAGAAAAATCAAAGTTCTCTAAAAAGAATCTCCATAGCAGCACTGAGGGGAAAATTGGAAACAACCTGTATGTTCAAAAATAGAGACACAGTGAAGCAAAATCTGGTTTTTCTAACAAAATAGAACAAGTCCCTCTATGGCCATTTTTTTTTAAATGCTGAACTGTCTTCAAACAGCAGAAGTATTCATGGGATATAACAGGAGATGTAAAGGTGGGTCATAAAATGCATTCACTGTCTTTATGATTCCACGAAAAGCATACTGGTGAAAACCAGAGAAGAACCTACAGGGATACAACGAGTTCTTCCGATTTGTTATTTCTGTAAAATTCATCACAACAGCAAAAAATTCAAACAGCACCAGGTAAGATGAATGCTCCATGAACTACTGTTCAGTTTGCACTTTTCACGCTTCTTCTAGGTCGTTTTTCTAACATGACTAACATCACCTGTACCTTTACCTGAAGTTTCGCATTTTCCAAGCACTTTCACAAGGATTGTTACTTGACTGAAAAATGATCAGAATCCATGCCAACTACACATCAGAATAATAAACTTCTGCACAATGTCTAGGGCACCAGATGTATCCTATGAAACCATATCATACAGATGGGTGAGCCTTTGTCCTCTTCTGCCCAAATGTCATTAAGGGGAAATTAAAGGAAACAGCAAGAGTTAGGATTCAAGTTTTTTTAAAATGCAATAGAAAAATTCAAGGTAAAAATGACTCTAAAGTCAACTTTATTAGGGCTGACTATGCCACGAAGCAAATGCCTTGGAAAACTATAATGTACAATTACTTCTTTCCTTAAACACTACAGGTCACTAACCCCATGACAAAAGTGATCACCATGGCTGACTTGGCATATCCCTTCCTGCTGTAGTGCACACGTATGACTGGATTTATTGCACCATACAGAATTCATAGATAAAATTATGGAATGGTATTCGGCTTTGGGGAACAGAGATGGCTTTGGATTATCATCCTTCTGAAAACTCCAAAAGAATATAAAACTTTCATAAAACCTAGAATCATTTTTAATTCACAATTCTCCTAAAGAAGCATTAACTGGTGAGAACACTCTTGGAAAGAGAAATGTTGATGTTCCATACAGTCGAAGTAAATTTTCTTCTGTTCAAAGTTATTTTTTTCTACTAATCAATATTGTTAAACAGAATGTTTTAAGCTTGAAGACACTAGCATCTTCTAACATCTTCTGAGAATGACTAAAAAAAGTAATGGTGTGTCATGTGCAAATGCTACCATACAATCATGCACATGTCTTTCAGTGATGGCTAGGGCTCAAGTCAAAAGTATTTTTAATCCATCACATTTACAACTTCGGCAAAACTCTAAGTTTCTAGGTTATACGAAACAGATACTGGCAAGAAGCTATGCCCAATTTCTTCTGTCACAAGCATCATCTAAAACTTAGAAAATAAGCTATCATGTTCAAAACTAGCCCAAAGTCAAAGTTAATCTAAGTCAATGGTTTCTAGTGACAGACCATGTGTTTATTTGTAATCAACAAATTATAAGCTTTTAGAAAAAGGAATTACCCATTTTAAAATGAATACCAAACGTATACTGCAAAAATGCAACAAATTCCACTGAAATTTTTTTATCTGCCCAAATTATTCCATAGAATCATATCAATATTTTTGCAATTCAAACCATGTTTACACATCATATAGGTTCTAGGAGGCCTCCTTATAATTTACAGATTTAAAGAAAATGACAAGCAGGCAGAACCTCAAGATTCACATTAAGTTAAACAAACTTTACACACTGTGATTTGAATTAAACCACCATCATGTCGATCGTTACCCACGAGATAAGATAGCACTTCTGTGTTTAGACAGACTAACTCAAACATTCACTCATTAAAATACCATGTAATGAGGCAGTGACAGGAGGTGGCCTTCAAGAAAATTAAAAACCAACTTCAAAGAGATCACATAGGTGTGAGCCCATCGTGATTTAAACAGAAATTAAAATAAAATGTAAGTTGCACCAAAGAACTTCAGTGGTTAAGAGGCCATTTGCATTGCAAAGTCCTCTGTCTACTGCATTCTTAAGAATTGTACCACTAAGGTTTGTCAGTGCTATGGAGACACTTCAATTAAGGCTATGTGGTAGAGCTCTGTGTAAATTAATTAGTTGAGGTTACACAGACTTTCTAAATACAGCTCTCGAAAACAGTCTCAGAGATATGCAAGATTTGAAAGGAATTAAAATTTAAATACAACTGACTAATCAATTCTTCTTGCTTTCACATTTCAATGACATTTGGTGTAATGATAAATAAGTCCATTAAAATACTACTAACCAAAATTTTATCTACTTTCAATTGGCGTTAAAGGAAAGGACTTTCAATTTTACTTTTGATACTCAAGTTTTATCTAGACTTGTTGGCAAGAGTTTTCATATGATAACTATAATGAACTTGATCCATATTTACACGGAAAATGAGTCTATATTTGAAATTCACATATGCTGCAACTAAATTAGCTAGCTAGTAATTTCTATAAACAATGTCATAACAAAAATACAGATTTCATGCTCCTGCATGAGACATTACTTATTAAATTTATTATAATTCAGTTGAATAATAAAGTTTGACATGTTTTATTTAAGATAATATAATAATTTCCTTTCTTTAATTCAAAATACTAAGAAGATGTTTGCTGTAAATAATTTTGAAACCTATTAGAACCAGATGTCTGATAAATATTACTCTTCAAAATAAGCAAAATGCATACAGAAAAATTGTAAAATGGTTGCATAATGGATTTTACTGTAAATTGAAAAAGGAAGAAGTCTGAAATTTTCAAGCTACCAGGAGTCTTCTAATTATGTACATAAGAGATACATGAGCTCTTCTGTAATCCTAAAATAAAGTCCCTACAGTCTCATTATAGTGATTGTGAAAAATTCATACTTGTTATACAGTGGAGATGATTCAGACATTTTTAATGGCTAATTTGTTTCAAGAGCATGGACACTGTATGTACAAATATATCTTTCGAGATAGTACCATTGAGAAGAGGCTGTCCTTCATGCACATCCTTCGATAAGACGGCACTGTAAACATCTTCAGGAAATCCAGTCTTGCATAATGCGATTTCACCAGAAGCCTCTACAGACGCCTGCAACACAAGAAAGAAAAAAAAAAATGTGTGCAATGATTGCTACCTCCTTCAACTGAGAAACATTCCACTTGGCATTCAGTCTCATTTTTTCAACTATCTTGTACAAACAGCCCCTTTGTTTCTGAAGGGTTACAATTAGAATGTAGAGGGCAAAGGGTTAATCTTTTTGATAACTGGAGTAGAAGAAACAAATCCCACTTGTCTAGTCCAGTAAAATCTAAATAATACACATTCCAGGTTCTTCTAAGGACTGCCCATTTCCATTAAAATGGTCATTGTGACTGAAGAACTAGCAAGTGGGCGTGGAGTTGGGGGAGGGCCAAACTGGCTGGGGGCCCCACATATTCTGCACTACTAACTGAAATTCTCATGAAAAATGTGTGCATTCAAGAATATATTTTTATATCCTCATTTAATTCTCAATGAAGTTTGTTTCCACATGTCCCCTTCACTAAAGAACAAAATAATAATAGACTTACTACAAGATATAGGGCATTATATACCAAGTCAAACCAAACAATCAAAAGTTTATGTTTCTCTAATTTGAAGGACAGGGATCTATTGAACAATGTCTATTATAAATAAAGAGCAGTACACTGGCCTTTCTTCTTTACACTTGAAATTAGAAAGTCACCAAGAATCTCCTGCCACCACACACAATCTCTCTGCACTTAAAACTCAGTCACACCAAGTGCTATAGTACTAATCCTCCAAGTCACTACTTCTGGCCCTACTGACAGCAGCACAAGACAATTAGCTTCAGCAGAACTCCAGAATAATTTACAATAATTACAGGAAGCACTTCCCTGCGCTGATGAAGATCCAACAGAAGGAGAGTGCAGTGGAGGCCCTCCCCAGGAGTCATTTCAGTGGCCTCTACGGCAGCACTAGAAATAGTGCAGAGAATCAGAAATTGAGAAAAAGAAAAAGAAAGGGAAAGCCCAGAAACAGAGATAACTCAGAACAGGTGTGTGGATGAAGCTATGCAGTACAGCTTCATAATTCAAGGAACACCTGGATTATACAGGTGAAATTTTGCAAATTTGTCACAAAAATTCAGACCATTTTCATAATTAAGTCGTTCTTCCTAAATCTGAGAAAATAAAGAAAATCAATTTAAACTTTATTAAATATCATACAGAGGTGACAGTGACACACTAGTTCAGATCCATCAAATTCGTGGACAGTTATGTACAAGAACAGATTATAAAAAGTCAAGGATACAGAGGAACCAATCCCCAAACACAGGGGTGAACAGAAACCGGTATGGTCACCTTTAGTACAATTTAGCAAATTTCAGTGAAGATGAATGTGGGTGTATCCTACACGGTAGGGAAACTCCCAGGGAAACTCTCTCATGAGTGTTCCAGGAGACATATGCAGGAATGTTCAATGAAGCATGATTGTAACAACAGGAATTGGAGTATACCTAAATGTCCATCACCAGGAGAGTGGGCTAATAATACATTTCCACAGAGCCAAAAATATGGAATATCCAGAAACATCGGAATTGAAGAATTGGGGCTACGTTTACCCACAGGGCTACCTCTCAAAAACAAAGCATATCTAAACCTAAAGAAAGTTCCTTTAAAATTTCCGTGTAAGACTGAAAGAGAAATTTAATTATAAATCAACCTAGGGATGACTATTATTTTTAGTAAGTGCAAAAGCCTATCTCTGTGACACTCCTAATTCAAACTGAAGAGAAAGCACACAACACAGGAATCTTGCCAAAAATTAAAAAAACTATGATTAATGAATCCTTTTATATAAAATTTAAACACAAAAGATAATATAGCGTTATGGACACATACACATGTAAAAAGAACATAAATACACATAAGACAGTGATAGTACCTACCTCGGGGAAGGGAAAAATAGGAAAAAATCAGAAGGATTGTACAAATGGCTTTAAATGCATCTGTACTAATTCATTTCTTTCAAAAACAATCTGAAGCAAACAAGAAAAAGTGTGAAGGTCTGCGTAGGTACAGGGATATAAATTATATTACTCCATACATGTGCTGTATGTTCTCTATATTTCATAATGAAAAAGAAAGTATTAGGAAATACCAAGGAATAAGAAATGAGGCTTCCCATGCCATCAACTTTGGGACATGAGAAAGCACTATGACACTGGTCACCTGCAAATACCCAGGCACTTACGCCAGTCTGGCACAGAGCAGGCACTCAATGAGGGAAAGCCTTTGCACTCAGCTAACGAACACAAATCCAATAAAGGGCACTCCCCAGTTTTGCCATATTAAATTCACAAATGTGCCGTAAGACTGTGTCCCACTGCCATGTTAGGGGTCTGCCTCTTCTCCTACAGCAGCAGATTCCCAAAGGGTGAGGCTGTGGCTGGGCCTAACCCAAGGAGATAGCTGACAGCAGAGCTGGGCAGGGCAGCAGGCCCGAAGCAAACAGTGGCAGGCGAGCTGCAAAGAGGGGTCACATTTCAACCTGGGCATGGGGTTGGGACAGCATGCTGCTTTACAGGGAAGCACTGAGAGCAATGAAATGCAAAGACCAGAGGAAGACCTGCAGCTTCCCTTCAACTGCACAACTGGCATCTAGCTTCCCAGTGGATCTGCCCTAAGGTAAGGAATTAGCAGCAAGGGGACCCTGATCCAAATCCACAGGAAGCGGATTTCCAGATCACGCAGTACCATCAGGAATAGGGTGGATGTTCTCTTCTGATGCTCAATATACCCTTAATCATTACCTATCTTCTCTGGGTTCATTTTCCTCACAATACAAAAGGGTACCTACCTGCCTTGGTTGACCATGAGAACCTCCACAACAACAAATTTGTAGAATACATCTCTAACAAATCTACTCCCAATAAATTCCCATGGCGGCCCAGTATTACTTTGAGATTTTGATAATCATTTTATGTAGTCAAAGACCTTTCTTAATTCTTCTTCCCCCAAACAAAAGCGGGTCCACAAAACAACATGCTATTATTAATCTATAACATGTTTTCAGTCTCCACTGAATCATTAAGATATTTATTTCTCCCTACTAATTTATTATTAGTATCTCCTCTTAGTTTCTCAGTTCAAAATAACAAAACTAACATGTTCAACAAACAGGAAGAACTCAAATAAATAAAACCGTAAAACTGGAGATAACGAAGGCTCGCTTTATGTCAACCACTGTGCTAGTAAATCTGTATCTCATTTAACTCCCCCAGCCTGGGACCGGGGATGGTACTAGGTCTGAGATTGGTGAGGAATCACAGAGCTGGTAAGCAGAATCTGCCCGGGAATGTTAAATCCACTCTAGAAACTTCTAATAATAATTGGCTTTTGGAACACAGAAAGTTTTCCAGGCAAACCCATAGCAAAAGTTCAAATACTCTACAATAGTGGTTCCCAACCAGGAGTGATTCTAACCCAGGGAACATCTGGCAATGTCTAAACCCATTCTCGGCTATTACGCTTTTGGAGTAGGTGCTACTGGCTTCTAGCGGGTAACCAAGAATGCTGCCAACCTTTATACCATACCAAAGACAAGATCCACAGCAAATAAGAAACCAACCCAAAATATCAATACAGCCAAGGTTAAGAAATACTGTGACCTAAGGAAAAGGAGTATCCACTTTATCCTTAAACCATTCACACAGGTGAGCAGTTCACTATTTCTTCAAATAGTTCATTAAATTCTTGCTGGGACACCCTCCTTTCTCAAAAGCCAAAACTCAGTCCCTGTGGTTTACTCCAACTGATCACTGTGAAGGCCCAGGATGCAACTCCAGGAATTGAAAAAAGAAGAAATCTCTCCCCTCGGCAAGTTTACAATAGATACAAAGAAGAGGTTGTGAATAACACACATTTTCCTATATTTGAAAAGCTGGTCAGTCAGCTTTTTCTGTAAACATAATAAATAGTATCTACTATTTTTTATAAAGCTGTGAATATTGTAGGTTTTACAGGCCATGGGGTTCCCTGTTTAAAGTACCCAGCTTTGCTACTGAAACACAAAAGTAGCCTTAGACAACCAGCAAACACACTAGCACAGCCAAGATCCTTCCAACAAAACTTTATTTATGAGTTAAGTGAACTTGAATTTCATTTAATTGCCAAGTGTTGAAAATATTATTTTCCTTCTGATTTTAAGAAGCATTTGAACATTTAAAAATGTGAAAATCCCTAGTGGCTCAGGAGGCTGAGGCAGAAGGATCATGAGTTCAAAGCCAGCCTCAATAAAAACGAGGTGCTAAGCAACTCAGTGAGACTCTGTCTCTAAATAAAATACAAAATAAGGCTGGGTATGTGGCTCAGTGGTGGAGTGCCCCTGAGTTCAATGCCTGGTACCCACACCCCCACAAAAAAGGGAAAATCATTCTTGACCATACCAAAATAGGGAGCAGGACTAGAGGTTACAGATGCTTGGAATAGTGTAAGTTTTACACAACATTGCAATCTTATTTAATTCTCACAAGAGTCCCCTAAGGAGGGAAAAATTATCAGCATTTTACAAATGAGTGAATAGGTTCTCACGCACAGCAAAATACCTGAGACCTCAGATCTAAGGAGAGAAAGAGGAAGGACTCTTTAACTGTGTAGTTTTTTCAAGTACAACAAATAATTATGATTTTCTCCAGAAACATATACTGAATGTCCATGCTACTAGAAACAGAACAAGACACAGTCCCTGCCCTTACAGAGATCAGGCTGAATGATGCAGAGGTTATGAGGTGAGCCCAGGAGAGAGGGTCAGGGCACCCCAAGCAGAGCCCTGGAGTAGCAAGGCAGAGGCCCGTGGGGTTGGGGAGGGAAGGTGGTGGCAGGAAAGCCATCCCAGGCACTCATTGCTTCAGTTAAAATGAGGCAGCAAGAAACAGGATCGTGCCCGGGGAATTACAATGAGTTCAGTGTCACAGGAGTCCAAGAAGCAAGGCAGGAAGTCAAGAGTTGAGGCTGGAGAGTTTGAAGGGGTTAGATCATAGATGACTGAGGGCTTGGGGTTATTCCACTGGTTAGGGGAAGAGAAAAAAAGAACCAGGAAAGTACAGGCAGACTATATTTGAGAGAGAATTCTCCGAATGCTTTGTGGGAAATGGGGTGGGTGACAAGTGACAGCCAAGAGACAGCTTAGGACACAGACTTAAATCAGGGCAGGGGCTGCAGGGATGAAGAAGGGGCAGATTTTTATCAATATGCAGACAATGAAAATCAGCAGGGCTTAGTGAGAGCAGTGAGTTGCGGGGGGAGCGAGGGAGGGAGGAAATGATGTCCTCCCCCCTCTTTCCAGCCGAGTGACTGTGAACATGAGTGCCACAAACCAGAAAAGATAATCGCAAAATTATAATGCCAGGAACAAAGTGCTAAAGAAGCAGAAAGAATGGGATGATAAATCTGCCCATGGAAATCAAAGAAGACTCCATAGCTAAAGTGACATTTAGGCCCTGACTTTAGAGATGATTAAAAATTTGCCAGGAGAAAGAAGAGGAAGTTGAAAAAAGCATCCCAGGCAAAAGGTAGAGCAGAACAAAGCCCCTGCTGATTTATGTGGCGCTTGTCCTCCACCAGAACACCACCGACCTATCACCAGGCAACTGGGAAGTCACGGCTTCCTTCTCTAGAACCTTCTACTGCTGATGTGGGGTCTCTAGGAACAATGGTTTTCATTTAACCCTCTCAAATTTGTTCTCAATAATTAATTCTAGCCGATTTTAGTTCTTCCTCCCAGTTTTCTGCAGTGAGAAACTCTAATGAGACACCGCAGTGTCTTCAGAAAGCTGCGATCCACTGCTGAAGACGGGCATATCACCTGCCAGACGTGGTACTTCCGACAGACTTGGAGCTCTATGCGGAGCTCCTGAGGAGGGGCAGTGGAGTGTCTGGAGCATGGACTTCTAATCCAATTGCCTGACTCTGAATCCCAGCCCATCAGTACTGTCCGTGAGTCTTCAGAAAAGCCACAGTTCCCCCATCTGTACGAAAGTAATAAAGATAGCACCTACTCATAGGGCAGCTGCAGGATTACATGAGTTAACATGTGTAAAGCTCTCAGGATAGTGCCTGGCGCCAGGTCATCCGATGTATCAGCTATTAGTCTCAGTGGTACCGACACCATTAGAACACCAGGGATTAGCTCGTGCTATGTATGTCACACAGCCCAACACTTCCCAGGCTTGTTCAGCCTAGCCCGCCACTGGGGATGTTTGTTTAAGATACAGATTCTTGGAACCCAAGACTCACTACCACTGGATCTCAAGGAATGTGATACAGAAGCTGCACATTTAACAAGGGTCTATGTGCATTTGGTGGCACACACCCAGCCCCCGTCTCCACCTCCAGAAATCTTTCTGAACTCCAGAAACAGCACACTAACATTTTGGCCCTGGTCTTCAAGTCTAATAACTCAGCAACCACAAAATGGAATAAAGATACGATTACTTGCTGGGTGCAGTGGCACATGCCTGTAATCCCAGGTGACTAGGGAGGCTGAGGTAGGAGGATTGTAAGTTCAAGGCCAGCCTCAGCAATTTAGCGAAACTCTATCACAAGACAAAAAACAAAAAGGGCTGGGTATGTGATTCAGTGGTTACACATCCCTAGATTCACTCCCCAAGACCCATTCTGTCGATTCTGTTGTTTGAAAATGATGCTTTTTTGATTTGTGGTTTTGTTTTTAACAGGGACATCACCTCATCATGGCTCATCCTTAAAATGATTCCCCTCTTCTGCACGACTGCTCAAAGATGACAGGCGGTGGGCAAGTCCTCACGGACTACCAAGGCGGAATTCCTGCTGGTCAGAGGATCTGAACTCATTTAGTGCCGCTCCCTGCTCTTACACAATCAGCTCACCTATCTTGAGTTTCAATTTCCTCTTACAAGTATTTGCTCTACTCTTCCCAGGCTGAAGATCGACCTCCTTGTCTAAAAAGGCAGGAGTGTAATAGGAGTTGAGGAGTTCTGCTTGCCTGTTAGTATTCTGAACTTGGCGGTGACATGGTTTCTTGTTCTTGTTAAATTTTTTCCACTCCCTCAATACTGTGAGCTTTAAAGCCCCGAGACCACGACTTCTTTAGGTTCCTATTATCGTTATTCTTTTTTATACTCCTCCATGGTCACTGGATCTTGCTTTCCAATTTCCTCCAAATCACTCCTAAATCCAACCTCTTAAATATTCCACGTGGAGCCTGCAATGTTCTGAGTCTTCAGTCAGCTCGCCTCTCCACTTTCTTCTTGATCAAGATCATTTATAACTATTGGTTAAAAAATTTCAGCCCGCACTGAAGAGAATCATTATCTTTTCTTTCTAGTTAGTATGACGGCCTAACTAAAGTCTAAACTATGTTATTCCAACTGTTCCTCATGAGTTTTCCCACAAAACATCCTTCTCTTTCTTTTTCCCTATCAGATATTCTATAGCCATAATCTAGTAACAATTAGGTTACGGTGCAGTAGATGATCAAATGCAGGTGACAAAGCTGAAGCTTCATTACAATGTGTTTGCTGTCCTTCCTCTTAGTCAAAAAGAAAGGCAGTTCTATGTGCACAGAATTAAGACTGAGAGGTGACGAATGATCTCACTGATAAGCGGATGAGGACATATAATGGGGGGTGGGAGGGGTTAGCATTAGGTTTAGGGTTAGGTTTAGGGTTAGGGATAAGGAGAGCGGTAAGAATGAAGGAAAGAAGGACTGTATAGAGGGAAAAGAGGGGTGGGAGGGGTGGGGGGGAAGGGAAAAAAAAATAAACATCATTGCCCTATGTAAAAAAAAAAAAAAAAAAAAAAAAAAATGCCTGAGAGGTATGTGGCAAATCTGCTTAGGGTTAAATTAGCCCCCAGCCCTGTATGGCCTTGACAAGCTATATCACCTTATCTATGCCTCGGCTTCTTCCTCTACAAAAAGAATAGCAATAAATAATAATTAAAAGTGCAAACTTTGCACAAAGCCCTGAGTTCAATCCCCAACACCACCAATACAAAAAAGCAAAGGCTTTGTAGGATTATGGTAAAGAGTATAAAGGGCTTAAAAATAATTCCTGATCCACCGCAAGACAAGGGATAGTTATTATCATGTTTTTGGTAGTCTTTTTGTTGTGGAGACTTTTATCTCTTTGCTTTGTAAGTACCTGAGAAATATTTTAGAAGGAAAAAATAGGGGGGCCGGGAGTGTACGTAGCTTAGTGGTAGAGCGTATGCTTAGCATGAGGAAGCCCCGGGTCAATCCCTAGTGCCCAAAACAAAAAGTAGGAAGATCATAAAGAAATCAAGTTCACAGAAAAATAAAAAATTAGTTCACAAACCTGAATAAGAGAAACACAAGTGGAATTCCTTTGATAATAAGTGATTTGTGGTTAAGAGAGAGGGGGCAAGTGTATGGCAGAACCTTTACTCTGCAGGGGTGTCTTCCAGATGATGTAGGTAAATGTAAACAATTAATGAAGACACTGTTAAAGTGGCTGGTTGGGTGCATGGTAACAGAATAATGGAACTTTTCAAGACCGATTCTGCATGGCTAATTTTTTATTTTTTAATCCAATTTATCATCATACAATTGCATTTGCCAAATTTTCTACATTTCACAGGATTCCATCCATGATGTTGGAGGCTGTGTTAAGAAGATTAGTCAAGAGCTACTGTCACTCTTTAAAGATATCCTCTGTGTCAGTAAAGCCATTGATGACACTTTGAATTTCATATCCCTGAAAACACGCTTAAAATGTGCAGCTTAACCCTGAACGACTTCAATATTTTTGTTTTGTCATGTATGATTCTGGAGGGAGAGTACAGAATTTTGCACAGATTCTTTGACTTTGTGCCTTCCTGATGCACCCTCAACAAGTTTAGGTGCAAAGAATACCTACCCAAGGCCCACCTAGTGATTTCCTACTTTGCTCCAACTGTATTACTAGGAGGTATACATAAATATCTCAAGTATTCTCTTTTTATTTTCCTGGTTATCATTTCTTTTAATCAAGTAGGGACAAAGAGACTAGTCAAATAACAGCATTAATGCTGGCACAGGAACCTGATCATCCTGCAGAAACTGAACTCTCAGCCAGTAGACAACACTCCAACATCTTAGTGAACAGATGTCTGAGTCCAACATACAGAATGTGATTTAGAGTGAAGCCTACTAAAACTAATAACTATATGCAAATATACATTAAATGCTGGTCAGGTAGATCTGTGCAATGTCAAGCCTACTCTGTCTAGGCGAAAGGAGGCTCCGTAGGCCTCCAGACTTCATGGAAAGGGCCTCAAAAGACAGGAGCTTACATTAAGTATAGTGGAAGGTTAATGGATTGGGTAGCAACAATGCACCTACAAGATTCAGCTGGCTTCAATGAAAGTTTGACACAATCATTAGTTAGTGGTGCAGACAGCTGTGCTATTAAACGGCCATTAAAAGTTCCAGAAGTGCCTATGGCAATTCCAGAAGAGATGGTCAATCCCCACTTAGATGGATTCTGTCCTATCAACTAATTACACTCACCAGAGAATGCAACATGCTTATATGTAATATTGTAAATATCATCAAATAGTACTTGGCATTAGACTGCACTTACAATCAACCTGGGAATCCCTTCAACTAAATACAATGAATATCAATAAGTGCCAATATTCATTGAGTGTTTATCATGGCATGAAGTGAACTACAATGCTTTCCATGCATGATTACCTTAAATAAAGCCCCATAACAACCCCATGAGGTGAGTACTATGAGTAGTGCCATTTCTCAGGCAAGGAAACAAAGAGGAAATTCCGCTCAGTCATTTAGGTAGTCAAGTTAGGGATGGTATTCAACCCACCACCAAATGACTCTGAGTATCACCTTTAACCACTGCATAGCCACCAAAAAAAAAAAAAAAAAAAGTCACTAGGAAGCATCCATGTACAATGAACATAATACCTAAGTGGCTGAGGGCTAGACATCATCCTTTGTGAATTGAGACCAAGTGAAAAATCTGCCTTCTTCCATGATTACTTGTTTGCCAGAATGTGATTCTGACATATACTATGTGATATCATATAACACAGGATATATGACAATAAAATACTTTTAATGTTCTGTTTACAGTGGAAAGAACCAAAGTGAAAAAGTGATTTGATCAAATCTTCTAAAACAGCTTCACTTTTAAGTGATCCAAATCAAATCCCAAGTATCCTACCCCAAAATTTCTCTAAAAGTACACTTGGAAAATTATGAGTAAGTATCTGTCATGGCTAGTGTATTAATTTCCAGTGGCGATACTGATGAGGGAATAATTACAGTTCGTTATACACTCTTTGTACACTTTCTGTGCTCTGGAGTTTCTCATATTCATGTAATTGGGCCTGATTCACGAAACCTGGAGCCTGGTTTCACTTTTTAAAAACAGTTGCAGATGTTTATAGTCCCCATAACTCTGATTTAATTTGAATAGCTAGCCATAGTGATGATTTACTTAATTCTGAGTCCTTGATAAGATAAACACAACACAATTATAACATTATTCTTATGAGAAAATATCTTTTATGGCACAGCTTCCAAAAATGCAATGCAGTGAAAGGAGGGCAGTGTCAGTAACTCTGGAGTTCAAAGCCGTTCCTTAACTTGCTCCAGAAGCAACATCCTGTCTAGAGGAGTTCTAATAGATCAAGCCATAAAGAAACAGATGCACATGCCCTGCATGCTAACTGAGGGTCTGCCAGGCTGAGTTTCACTTCCAGTTTCAACCCAATGGCCAAGGGCAGTATTTTCCATCCATGGACTTTGTGAGTGACTTAAGCTTGGCATTTCTGAGTGACAGTTCTCAAAATACGGGTATGTTCCTCCAGGAGTCCCCAAGATCCTTCCAGGGGATCCACAAAGGTTGAACTACTTTCATAATATCATAATATCACTTTCCTTTTCCACTCTCATAAGGATAAAGTAGTAGCCTTTTCTAAAGGCTACGTGACATGTGTACCTTAACACAGTAAATGCAGAAGCAGGTAAGACAAAAAACTTAACATTTAGCCAGACAATAAATAAGTTGAAAAATGTAGAAGCACAATGTTACTACTCTTCCTCCTAATTTTACATTTCTCTTTTGAACAGTGTAGTCATTTTTCATAAAAATTAGTATTTACATTACAGAGGGAATGGGTTTAATATTTCTAAATGAATTATAAGTATCATAATTTTCTCAGTTTAATTTCTCTATAGTTAACACTGATAGATATTACCCACATTATAAAAGTTCACTGAGAATTAAATAATTTTTAAGAGTATTAAAGAGTCTTAGACTAAACAGTTTGTGAACTCTTGCTCTAGAGAACACAGGGATGGGCTGAATTTGCCTGAAGGCTGCATCGGAAAGAACAATCTGGACAGCTGGTGCCCCAACCTGTCCCCTATACCTCCCACTTGGGAGTCACAGGCCCTCAGAAAGCAAGTGTGGTGATCTCATTTTCCATGCTGGGAGTTCAGTTTGCAGATCCCCTGCCGTGTTTGCCAGGAGAAGAATATCTGGAATTCTGGGATTCAGTTTCAGCAAGGAAATGTGCCCACAGGGAAGTACCCACACCCTCCAGCTTTGCACTTGTCCAAACCATGGTGGTATCTTCCTGTCCCGTCTGCTAACTCTTCTGGCTTACTTTTTACTTGGTTCAAAACTCAGACAGGGAGGAGAGGTCCTATTCATTGGGCCCCTTCTAAGACTCCAGTATTTGGTTAACTATCTGTGGACCATGAGAAGAAAAAAGGAGTCCAATGTCGGGGGTCAAACAAGTCAAGACTCCCAGAAGAGACTGGGGCTTCTGGCAGAGGACAGGGGTGCATGACTCAGTGCTGCATGTTTTTCAACTTGGTGGTTTGCAGTCTTGATTGCGCACTGTGGCTGGTTTTTATAGTTGGGCAGGTGGCTTTTAACATCAAGAGACTTTAATTCGTAAACCACAGGGTGTTTTGATCTTTATGTGTGACCACAACTTAGGGTGGTTTATTCTTCAGGAAAGTGGCTGTTAGAGAAGTAGGGCCTCAAACAAAAATAGTGGACTTTAGGAAAGGCCACAGGCCAAGGGTCTCGGAAAAGAGGACCACAGTAACCTTAGCCAATGGTACACAGATCTGGGCAAGAGCTGCTGCAGCCTGGCCTTGGCAAGGATCTGAGGCAGTTCCAGACTTCTGGAATTGCCACCAACCTGAAGCAGCATGGGCCAATGAGGTACAGAAAAACAGGGTAACTTCAATATCTACTGTCTAAAGACTATTGAGCAGTACAGTATGTACATTTTTTTAAATGATAACAAGCTCAGGAGCCCTCGCAAGAATCTCACTGTAAATTATTTCTGACAGGTTCTAAAAGAGCTGCAAAGCGTTGGCCTGCCTTTGTTTCAAAGGCCACTCTGCATTTAGGCGGAAAAAGGGTACATCTTGAATTTTCATGGCTTGACCACAGGCTCAAGGGCCAGCACCCACCAAGTGGTCTGGATGGTCTTTATAAAGGAAAGAGAAATCTAGTGTTGAAGAAGGCTTGCTTTTGGCCAAAGCAAACTCATAAATGGCATGGAAAGAGCCAGTGTGGCAAGAGATCAAAAAAAACCTACTCCCAAGAGGGCTTGTCACCAGTCACCCACAGATGGAGCCCACACTGGTGCCAGTACTGTTGTCAGACTCAAGCAGTTCAAAGCAAAGGAGGTCTGAATATGCTGGTTGTGAACTGAAACTCAACTGGGAGAGACATCCAGTGGGAGGTCAAGTTTAGGACCTGGGTTGGGTGGGTGGAAGGGAGAACACCTGTGCACACTGCGTTCTCTTTCAGAAAGATGGCATTTGGGTTATTGCAACCAGGGTTCAAGGTTCAGAAATGACTCATGGTACCCATCTTCTCTGATGCTTAGACCTTGCAGCATCCAGGAAAGGCTGAAACAGAGAATGTTTCCTTGGCCCACTCTCGGGCCTTCCCCCAGATAATCAAATCATGGGTTCTCTTTCTACTAAGGTTTCTGAAACATGTAGCACAGGCTCTAGAAACCAGTTGGGTTGCTCTAACTCTTCCAAGAGCCGGAACTGATTTGCTTTCTAAATCTGGAGGCTATTAAGACAATTGCTGTGATCATCTCACATACCCCATTAGGATTTGGGACTCTAAAAAGTGAAGCTTTAGCTCTTCTAAGACATCAGGAAGTTGGGAGCAAGACTGCCTTGACGGACGTGCATCTCTACCCTTGGAGGAGTCGCCTCACTTTTGCATGAGCCAACAGGGGATGGTTAAAAATCATGGGCTCAATGGCTAATTCAAGATCTGAGCCCATTGGTATACCACTCTTATTCCCTACTACCATGTAATAGAGATTACACTAGCAATAACAACCCTGAGCTCCATCTACCTCTTTGGTGAGTCTGGATAAAACAATGGGCATACAGAATGCAGGCTCTTCATCAGCTCTTTTCTGCAGGGAGCAACCTAAAGCCAATCAGTTGAAGTAATGTTACACTGCAGGTCTTACAGGGCAACACACCAGGTAGGACAGTCCAAATCCTGCAGTCAAAAATGGAAGACAGTGGGTAATTAATTGGAAACATCTATGCCACATCCCCCAACCTTGTCCTTATCAGTTATTAAAAAAAAAAAAAAAGTTACATTTTTGTTCTCATTTGGTAATTCTTTTGTCTCATTTGCCCGGAATTTAGATGGATGAGAAACACTATTTTTAATAGCGCTTCAAAGACAACAAAATTAACTATAAAAATATCACTATCTTAGTGCTCAAAGGCTAAGGCTTAAAGATTAAAAGGAAGTCATGCCAAATAGCATGGTTGTATCACCAGCAAAGCAACAGCCATGAGCCCTTTAGGCTGGTTTGTCGCCGAGGGCCTGCCAGCAGACAACCAGGACTTTGCAAGTGGGTGGGGAGGCTGAGAGCTGGGAACAGACAGTCACATGTGCCCCCGGATTACCAAGTGAGCAGACTACTACTACTGTGAGATCAGGAGGAACAGTAATTTATAGAAGGAACCACAAACATAGCATGCATGAGGTCCTAGCTTCCATTCGCAGCACCACAAACACAAACAAAAAGCATCCAAATCCTTTTGCTCCCACTGGGTTTAGTATTTTGCAGATTTTCAAGGAACTCCTTGAGTAAATACCAGAAAGGTGTAACTCAGTTCAAGCCGTCTGCCACTTCTCAGCTAGCAGTGTGCTTTGCTGTAGTGGTTTAAACCAGGCTCTATTCAGATGTTTGTGAAGCAGATAATGATAACAATGACCATCTCTAACAATACCTTCCTATCTGCAGGGGACATAGGTGAGTTTAGATTACATGAAACAATGAAGGTAAAATGCTTGTTCTGGCACACATTAAGCATATCAAGTAAATACTATATTTAATCAGCTTTCAAGAAGACTCACAATCCTCAGAAATACCTTCATACAAGCCATGACTGAAGATGTTAGGTGAAGAGAATAGCCAGCAAGGCCAAGCTACAGGGACGCCATAAACGTCATTCAAGAAGCTAGTGTTCACTTGACTGAGGAAGAAAAGGCCAAAACAAACATAAACATATCCTCAAACTCAGTAAACAGAAAAATTCAAATTAAACCAAGAAAAGAGCTACCACTATACAGTCCAGCAGAGTATAAAAAAATATTAGTTTGACTGTAACAAGTATCTAAAATTATGGGGAAAAGTAATGTATGAAGTGCTGGTGGACCAACTCAGAAAACACTCTTGCACTGGCTAGTAAAGATGAACATGTGCATGGCTTGCAACCCAGCCATTCTACTCACACGTACAGGTACGGAGCAGAACAGTGTTCTCACACCTGAGCTAGACACAGGAATGCTCAAGAATGTGGACTTACTGTGGACTTACTGAGTCAGAAGCTCGGCAGGGGGATGGTGTGTTTTAGCAAGTTTCCTGGTGATTCCTACATAAGCTAAAGTTTGAAAAACCCAGCCCTGGAGTACTGCAGGCATTCCTGGTATCCCAGGAGGCATGTATAGGAATGTTGATAGCAGCGGAAATCTGAAATTACACACTCAGGTCCATCAACAATAAACCAAATAAGAAAGCTGTACCATATCTGTAGCAAGCAACGCTCTTTCTACATTAGGAAAATGAACGAATTATAGCTACATGACTAGGCTGAATAAATCTTACAGGCATATGCTGAACAGAAAGAGTAAATCATAGAAAAATGTATGATTATATACACATACACACAGGTGCATGACATGTTTATACTTCTATGCATGAGATACATACATATATGACATTTCTCTATATCTACATATTTAAAGAATTATATACATAGATGATGAAGCTATAAAAGAAAGCAGTGAATAAATATTAGAAAAATCAGGATAGTAGTTATCTCTGGGAGGAAGAAGGGAAATGGGAGCAGTATTCTGGGAACTTTTCTTCAACTGGCTAGTAGTTAATACAGATGTATATATATACACTATTTTCAAGTGTATACATATGCTTTATATATTCCTTTACTGTACCATATTTCAAATAAAAGTTTTTTTAAAAGGGTTAACTTAGAATATACAACAAAATAGAAATATGTTAATTTACTTTAGTTTTTTTTTTTTTTTTAACTTGAATTCAAATGCACATTAAGCCCAGGAGTGCAAAACGTGGACACGTGAGCTAACCCATCCACGTCTGATGTCTTCATATATATAATGGGTATGATGTATTTGAGAATTAAATAAATTGATACACACATGCTTAGAACAGTGCTGAGAACATAGGAATATGGCAAAAATAATAGCTATTATTAGGGAAGAATTATACAAAGCTAAAAGCAACATTTTCTGCACTTAGTTTTGTCAATAAATTATCAGCATCTATAAGAATGATGACTCCACCTTCACTTTTTGCAGATGCTGCTGATACCATCCAATATGGTAACATCACACTCAACCCTCTCCTCTATGGGGTCCTCAATGTCATGTTAAATGTATTCAGAGATTCAGTAACTCTGGTTCCAGGTTAGTCTCAATACAAACATACACTCACATGTCTACATGTATGCATGAGTCCATACCAGAATATTCAAAAATTAAATCAAAGAAGGAAGAGATCTAGGAGAAGACACCAGAACACTCCCTGCCCAACTGCCTGCTACTTCCAAATCAAATCACTAGCAGAATAACCCTGCATATACACAAATCCTTTTCCCTAATTATAAAGATGTTAGCATTGTATCAGCCTAGATAACCTCTGTTAATTTAAGGAGGATTGTTAAAATATGTGGCTTTCAATTTTGGTTTCCAAGGGTGGTCCAAGGAACACTGGTGGTAGATCATCCATGTAGAATGTAAGTCATTCAGCTATAACACTGAACATAGAACAAAGCCTTGCACATGTTAAATGCTCAAACTTACCCAAATAATTACATTTTCCCTTGACTGTGTTTGTGTAAAACAATGGTAATGACTAGGTTTCTAAATTTTCAAAGATCTAACATGTCACTCATTGCATGAAGGCACTTTTCTATACACACATAGAGCCATTTACTCGTCACAGTAACCCCACAGTAGTACTGATTATCCCCACTTCATAAACGGGCATACTAAGAGACAGACATGTCTAATAGGTTGACAACATTCACACAACAAATAGGGGTCGGAGCCAGGGAAACAATGCAGGATCTTAACTCCAGGATCCTCTTTCTTAACCACTATACCACACTGACTTTCTAGGCCTTCACATCAGGGTAACTGAAGACAGAAGAAAGAAAGAGATCCCAAAACACATAGAAATGTTATGCTTGATAAAGGAAGTCTTTCAGTTCAGAAAAATAGAAATTTTATTTGACCAATGAGGATAAGTATGATGTTATGTGCACGTATGTTTTATATATACATACATAATCCTGGAGGAAAAAGAAGACCCCTCCATTTCACACCACAATCAAAAAACAAATTTCGGGAATGTGAAAATATAAATAGGTAAGTAAAATCTGACATAGCATGAAGTTTCAGAAAGTTGTCAATTTATATCTTGGCTCACCTACTAGAGTAGTATTCCAGAGAAAAAAAATCATATATATATATATATATATATATGTTTATTTTATTTAAATTTTATTTAAATATGTATGTTTATTTTAATTATGAAGAA
Organism: Sciurus carolinensis; assembly: GCF_902686445.1. Taxonomy (NCBI): domain Eukaryota; kingdom Metazoa; phylum Chordata; class Mammalia; order Rodentia; family Sciuridae; genus Sciurus; species Sciurus carolinensis. Next base: position 38,036,531 of record NC_062227.1, read on the forward strand.
TCGAGATTAAAGAAAATAAGAAATTGAAATCTTGGCAATATCCATTACATATGCAAATACAGTAACGAAAACTAACCAGATTTCAAAAATTCTTTTATTTTCCATCTTAAAATATTATACATGATCTGCAGATCCATTATTATCTACATTTAAATATACCACAATTTCCCTTTAAAACAAAGCCCCATCAAGAAGATCTCAAATAAAGGGAAAGACCATAAACCAAACTATGTATTTAACTTTGTTTCATTTACAAATTACTGAAATCAACTTACAAATTACATCAATGGTTATGATATTTGTCCCTAAAGGTTTTTATTTATTTGTCAGAGAATACAGAACTGTAAATAATATTTAATATTAAAAACATACACACTATATATAAACAATTACTTCTATGGTTAAAAAAACATAAAAAATGTGTTGGGGCTAAATAGGTTAAATACAAATTATGTATCAATAAGCTAAGTCCACAAGAGTACAATCTTCTTTAATATAGAAAAAAGTCTACACATGTAAAAACATAAATAAATTAGAGTTTCCCTAATGCAAACAAACCCCTGATGGGCAACTAACTATGGAATTTAATTTCTTAGTCTTCATCACTGTGCACAGACTCCTCCATCTACATTCTAGACCTAACATGGACCTATTATAAACGGAAAGGCCTCAAGAAGGAAGGATCTTTGTTGGCATGGTAGCGCACAACTGTAATCCCAGCAGCTTGGGAGGCTGAGGCAGGAGGATTGCACATTCAAAGTCAGCCTCATCAACTTAGCAAGGCCCTGAGCAACTTGGCAAGAACCTGCCTTTAATTTTTTTTAAAAGGGCTGGGGATGTGGCTCAGTGGTTAAGTGCCCATGAGTTCAATACCCAGTACTGGAAGGAAAAAAAAAAAAAAAACAACTTTGAACAAGAATGATCACTCTGCAACCCTCCCAGACTCTCAGATCTTTATTTTTGTTCCCCACTCTGGAGGGATCTAATGGGGATTAAACCTAGGGGTGCTTTACCACTGAGCTTCTTCACCAGTTTTTTTTTTTTTTTTTTTTTTTTTTTTTTTTTTTTTTTTATTTTCTGTTTTGAGACAGGGTCTCACTAACTTGCTGTGGCTGGCCTTGAATCTGTGATCCTCCTGTCTTGGCCTCCAATGTCACTGGACTATAGGTGTGCACCATTACACTTGGCTCACTCGCAGTCTTTAAAAAAGCTACACAAATGCAAAAGAGGGTCAACTGTATCCAAATGTATGCTGAAAAGTCAGAAAACCAGCAGTGTGAGGCCTTATAAACCCCTTCATGTAAGCTTTTTAAAATTAAAAGCCTGAATAAAAAACGGGGTAAGGCCTTGCTGAAAAGTGGGTCACCAGGAAGCTCAGAGAAGGTATTAAGAAGCATCATAAAAAGATTAGGATCTGTTAACACCCAAGTCTACTGCATGGAAACTTATGAAGAGAAAGATATTTAGTGCTTTGCTTCTGCCCTCCTTCTGATAAATGCAAGGGCAAGAAAGGCTGTAATTCCAAATATCTTTGGCTCTTGACTTCAGCAATATTGGCCAATTACCAGACTACAGAAAAAGATATCTGAATAGGAAAACACACAAAAGGTGTTAGCATCTGGACACCATCAATGTACAAGTGACCTTTAGCTGCAATGAAACGATTTTATCTTTTTTATTATCAATTTCCAACTTCCTTAACTTCCCAGATATTTCTACAGTGCCCATGAATCTTTCTTAATTTTGAGACGACTACAAATACACATGACATAAATATATGATTTTATGCATTACGTGGAAGATACCTGATATAAAACAATATGGTCTATGATTTCATAATTACAAGAAAAAGCAACAAAAATCTATGTTGTTAGAAATCAAGTAAATAGTTATTATTGGCGGATGGCTATAAGTTGGAAAGAGGCGCTCCTAGGTTATTGGTAAAGGTGTTCTCATGCAATGCTGATTAAACAGCTTCTTCAGTACATTTAGCAGAATGTCCATTTATATGTGCAATTTCCTGAAATGCATCTGATGTTTCCATAAAATAAATGTGTGTGTGCTTGCATGTGTATGTGTAATCTGAATTCCATTAAATATGAGGCAGCAAGATATTAGAACCCAATCTTTGAGATGTTGATACCAAATAGCTTCTATCAAGGGTGGATGTCAAGAAGCTACAAAAAGTCAATATTTTGGCTATACACAACAAATTCTATTTACTGAACCAGAAAGTCACAAAGAATGAACTTCAGACTTTGAACCTTTGTGTTAACCAATTAAGACAACAAAAGGCAAAAAAAAAAAAAAAGTGTTCACAATCTCTACTTTATGAAAGATTTATGTTAAGTAGGCATGGATTACATCCACTTTTAACTTAATAAAATAAATGAGTTTTTTTTAGGTTTCACTTAATAGCTTCCCAACCAACTTAATAAACATTTTGGGCAAGATTACAGACAAGTCAAGTGTATCCACCCATCCACAACAGGTCAAGTTACAAATAAAACAGTTCTAGGCTTTCTCCACAGCAAACAAATCAGTGCCTGTAACTCAGTTACTCCACAGAATACTCACAGGAAATATTCACTATTTGCAGTAAATCCTGTTGAGATGCAGACATACATATTTTAAGATACCAAAAAACTTCATTTGGGGGGAAAACAAGGTAATTCAAAATAATCAAACATGGAAAATGTGCCATTCAACATAAACGCATTTCAAAAATTGGTGATGGAGTCGCCTGAATTTATTTTCACAGTTGAGAATATGGAAAAAACATTTTCAAAAGAAAAACATGGGCAGTCTATAGACCAAGAGTTTATAAGCTCTTAGAGAGTAGCTTCAGTTTGTGGATTCACAAATATATATACACATTTTCTTTATAAGCTGGGCACAGTGGTACATGCCTATAATTTCAGCTACTCAGAGGCTGAGGCAGAAGGATCTCAAGCTCAAGGCCAGACTCACAAACTGAGGAGACTTGGTCTATAAATAAATAAAATAAAAGGGCTGAAGGTGTATTTCAGTGAGAGAGTGACCCTGGGTTCAATCCCTAGTACTGCACAAAATAACAAATTTATTTTTGAGCACTTCTCATCATAGTACTTGTTGATCAACACAATTTGAAAACTTTGCAAAATGTTCATTTTGTTTTTTCTTTTTCTAAGAGAAATTATAAAAGGTGAATGAACATCTTAAGCATTACATTTTGGTTTCAAATACCAGAAGAAAGTGAAGTATATAAGGTCAAGATTAAATAGAGAATGTAACTCAAGAGTTAACTACAGAAAATAAAATAACCAACTCAGTAGAAAGGAACTGAAAACGTTCGTGTGATATTCTTCCCTAAGTAGTAGATAAAAAGGGCTGTCGCGTGATGAAGAGGGAGAATCATGTGCTCTGGAGTCGAGTTCAGCTTTACTGTGACAGATGCGGGTGTATTATGAATTTCCAAACTGACTCAGTTCCAGTTTCACCATCTCTAAGACAGAAATAAAACCATCTATCTTAGAGGGTTACAGAAATAATGAACTGAAATAACAAGAAATTGAATATACTTAATTTTTAAGATTGAATACTAATAATTTTAAAAATGTTCTGAAGTGGTAGCAAATATCTAAAATTTCAATGGTTTCTGATATATGTGCTCTTCTGAATTATTCAAATGGCTTATTATAACTACTAAATACAAAATACACTGGGAAATGCTGTAAAACTGCAATTGTGGGAAAAATAATTAAAATGGCAGTCCTTACAACTCTTACTAAAAATCAAAAACATTGAAGTTCAGTATCTGATGTAAAAGAAAGTTGAATAACCAGGTACAACATGGTGGCACAGGCCTGTAATCCTAGCAGCTCAGGAGACTAAGGCAGGAGGATCACAAGTTCAAAGCCAGTCTCAGCAATTTAGCAAAGAAAGACTTAAGCAACTTACCAAGACTCTAGTATGGGGGGAAAAAAAAAAAAAAAAGTTGAATAAAACTCAAATTTTACTTTAATAATGAGGAAAGAGTAGTCATTTGACTTTCCAATTCCCAAATTGCTGAAAAAGTAAAGATTCCAATTTATGCTTCTTTTATTTTTTTTATTTTTAAACAATTCCTTCATCCACCAAAACATTAAATAATTCATTGGAATGAGCAGAGAATCAGAGTATGAATGTTTTAAGTTATGAGGGCCAAGTACATTTTTTAAAAAAATTAGCTCAAACACTAATGTTGAAATTTTAACTACAATATGTAATAGTATGCAAGAGCACTACTAAGCAACCTGCCTACCTTCCTACCTCCTTCTTTCCTTCCTTCTTTCTAGTGCTATGCATGCATATTTTGTGAACAAAAACCTTAGAACAGATCATAGATCAAGCATCTCTCCAAGTTACTTTATTATGCATGTCATATTATATTTATAATAGCACCTCCTTTTAAGTAACTCAAGCTGTTTTAAAAATATTACATAACGAATTCTTCTTAATTCTCTACTTGGAAAACTCCAAGTTGAATTGTTTACTTGAAAATCAAGGCAGTCACTAGACGAGAATATCTGTTCCTATACTAACTATTCTTCTGTATCTCAAGTTCCAGATGCTGGTAAGAGCCACATCAGACTACACATACACCATGAGAATAAATAAAAATAACATATTCCCCCAAGTAATCAGCCAGGAGAACTATAAGAAATATCACAATGGTTTAATGAAAAAACAAAATCCCCCAGGCACAGAAAGTACAATATGGTCCTTCCAAGAGGTCAACATGGAAACTTATCCATTATTTAGCCTATCTTCCTTTGAACCTACTTAAGAGTCCAGCCTACTACTGGTTCTTCTAGATTAACTTCAGAGTGTTCTAATGATAGTTTAGGTCATCTTCAGTTTACTTATACTCTTCTTGATTTTCTATTCTTCAATTACATCTGATTATCTGTGGTTTTATCCAGTTGGTTGACATTCAGAAGCCTGAAATCACAGTGATTATTTTGGCTGGCCCCCTGTGTAGCTTTTCCAGGTGTGCAACTATTCTGCAAACATGGAGTGATTTCATAATCATCTTCTTGAAGCCAAAGTAGTAAATCTAAATGTGCCATTCAGTAGGAGTTCTCAAATCTGGCTGAATGTTACACCGTAATTTATTAAATCATTTCTAACTGATGGACATTTAGTAATGAACTAATCCAATCTTGTGATCAGAAATAATGCCTCAATAAATATTTTCCACAGGAATACCTGTAGAAAAATAACTAGAGAAGGACTAGAACAAGGGGTGATAGATTTATTGCTGACCATTTCACTCAGTTCAATGGGTTCTATGGAGGCTATCTTCTCTCAACATGGAGCATAAAAGCAATAAGATAAGTAATTTCTATTCTCAGTAACATTATTTTCTTTAAATCTACTTCCCTTCCCCCAATAGTTTAACTTTTACCAGTAAAAGCAGCACAGTTAATGCAGAAAATTTAAATGAAAAAGAACATAAATCGCAGATGATTTTTAACCCACTGTGTATAATAAACTATTATTAATTGTTAAGAAGCCTTCAAAAAATCACTTTCTACTCCTCTGAAAATCCTTACATTTTAAGTGAAAATTAGTCAATACAAATTTTTTGAAGAGATATTTGAAATATTTTCAGACAACTCCCAAATCACAGAAAACTGGAAAATCCATTAAAGAGCAGCTAATTTTACCAGGACCAAGATTTTACTGTTGAGGAAAATGAGGTCACAGGAGTTTAAGAGAGGAGATCCCATCAGCACCAGATTAGAAACCCGGGCTTCCCACCCTTAACACTAGCTCTTGCCCTTGAAACTATAAGAGTAGCTCATTTGCACCAGTTAATTCATTATGCCCAACCCACATGTCATCACACACACACAATAATCAAGTGTTGACTCATGTCAAACTGTACTGAATGTTGCAGGAGACACATATGTAGAAAGCATCCCTCAACCTTAAACACACACACACACACACACACATGCGCACAAACCTACATACACATACAACCCAAGAGCTCTGAATGATGTTATTTCATCTATTCTCATGGGGCCTGTATATTCTGAAGTGGTCTACACATAAGGAAGATCACGTAAGGAAGTAGAATGAGTACTTAAGATTAACTAAGAATAAGAAACTGAGCAAGACTACTTACGTGTAACCTAAATTTCCTTTAAAAACAAACTCTAACATAAGTCATGATCTTTAAATTCATCTTTCAAAAGGTTCCATTTATCTTCTGAATTCACTTTATTTTGCCTACTCTAAGCCTATCACTTTATATATATGTATATATATATGATATAGCTATTAAATATATATGATATAGCTCTTACTAAAATATTAATTCGTATATGCCTCTTCTACAGCATAAAGTGTTGTTTAATTAAAATGTTTTATGATATCTCACTAAACATAAAGATTAGCAGTGCTTAAATGGATATAATTTCTTAAAAACTTAAAAATAAAATTTTAGTAGGAAAAACACAGAAACATGGGGCATAGTGACTTGTTGCTACAAATTATATTTCAATTTATAGTTCTTTACCCAATCTGAATATACTTAATTTCTAGAAGGTGGACTGATGACAGATATAAAATACTTATTCAAATGAAAAAACCCAAATTTCAAATCCATCATACTTTTAAATGATTGATAAAATTCACTGCCAAGTCTGAGAAATGCTTAAACTTGATTACTTTTTGTATTTGAGCCAAAAGAACAAATTTGAATAATGTTAACTTGGGCAAAAATGGTAGCATGTATATACAAACACTACACTTCTTAAATAACAGCTCTGATTTTCCTTGAAAAATCACTCTTCTAACTTGAGAATATCCCCTTGAAAACAGGATGGGGATCTGAGTCACTTAGGATTAAAAAAGAAAAAGCAGCAGCAGCATTTTAAAGCAAGATTAACTATTGCTTTAAGTCTTGACATTTTCCGATTAATAACCCTAAAGCTTAATGAGGCACAACAGATTTTAAGAATTGAAAATTTTTAATGAAAAAGAAAATTAAGGATGATTTGTTGCAATATATTGTCACCAAAACAATCTTCCAGAAAGACTTATCTATATGCAAAATTTGAAAATATTAAAAAAGAATTTCCTCTTAAAGTCTCATTTTGAATTTTTGGAAGAAAGTCAGGGCAGTCTTCCATGCAAGTACAAAAATCAAAAAGTATACTCTGTATATTCTGAACTTGTTTTTGAAGACTGTGTGTGTGTATATCATCTGTTAAAATCTGCCCATAAAATATTTTAGGATATGCTAATTATCATTTCTCAAATCACACCAAGTGCATTTGTACTGGACCACCTATTAGGAATAACTAAATACCCCAAGATAAGAAAGTTCCATAGTTCCACACATAACTATGTTCTATATAAACTGTGAAAACAAACTAAGTTAATTCTTCTTACTTTCACAACTTAAGTTATAGAGACAGATGAAAAACAAATATGAACACTGAGAATAAATACATTTTGTATTTCAAATGATTACTCAGTTTCATATTTTCACATCCTGAAATAAAGCTTTTCTTTTTTATGTGTTCCCTATGTCTAATAGCAATCTCTTTATAGTCTGCATGTAACAGGTGGAAAATACATATGGTTTATGCATCTTTTTTTCAGGGGCCTCACAAGAATCAAAACTAGGACTTATATAAGATTAAGAATCTAAAATTTCTATGAACACTCTTGTCTCAAACCCCATTCAAGTATATTTACATTAGAACAATGGGCTAAGCAATTAGGATGTGAACTAGAAAAACAAAACAAGTTTCTAATCTATTAATTACTGGGTCAGTAGTAGAAATAAATTGATTTTTTTTTCTCTAATGATAAACCTATGTAAGGATGTGAAAATCATATGTATAACGTAAAAGGAAAGCTAATCATAACTGTCATATAAAGTTTTATCATGTAACCAGTGAAGTTTAATGTTCAAAATCTTTTTTAATGTAAAGGACAATGGTAATAAGTTAAGCTGAGGAAGAACAGAGAAAAGCTTGAAGCTGAATATCAAATGTAAAATTGACTAGAATTATGAATCTAGATTAACAATTAACTAATAAAGAATCAAAGTAAAACAAGGATCATGGACACTTCAGTTAGCAATTAAAAGCACAGTCCTCTAAACATTCAAGTATGTTTAACTTGTCTGAAGGAAAAAAACTAGTTCTGAATCTACACTAATAACCTCCCCATTCTCTTTTCTACAACTCTTGGCTGCTTCGTCTGGACTGAAGAAAGCTAGACTTTAATAGCATATATCATAGAGGAAGCACGTTCACCTTGCAGATAGATCTTTGTGGTGCTCCTGTATAAAGCAGACTGTTAGCTTAAAGTCATTTCTAATCTCAGTTGTACAAAACACATGGAGCACTTAACCCCCAAACTCACCTTACATAAACTCTCCTGTCTCCATTCTTAATGATCTTTCAAGTCATTCAATGTTACTGCTCACCCTGCACTCATGAATTAGAAGACTGACAAGAGACTTAACCAAGCTACAATATCCTCCCTTGTGAAAATTTATAAAAGTCAACATCAGCATAGAAGAAACCCAGAAGGAATATGCATGAAAAAGATAAGTCTATTTTCTAACGTTTACATACAGTATTTTTAAAATGCTTAAAGAAAAAATTACATCCAAAATTCACACCTGACTTCAAGGCAGATAACTAAAAGAGGAATTGAGATTGCTCTACATTTTGACTTTCCATGGTACTAATGACTAATAAATACCTCCCACCCTAACTTCACTGCACAGTATTCAATAAGAACTTACACTTGGATAAAACTTTGTGAAAATAACCATGTACTGCTGGATTCACACTCAAGATCTGTTGTCTATGAATAAACAAGACCACTCAATTATGTATGAAAAATAGTTTTCTAAAGTAACCCTTTCTTGATTTATGATATCTCCTTTGTTAAAGGGAAATATGATACACATAGGATTCTTAACTTTGTCTTGCCTTCCCTTTAACTTAAAACATTCTGAAGTAACACTTCTTTTTTTCTTCCCCTGCAGCTTAACCTCTTTCAAAAAATCCCATTTTTTTAAAGAAGAAACAATAAATGAAATGACAGTAGGTGAAAGAATGAGGAGTGTGCGCTGGAAGAATAAAGGGCGGTTTTATAACAGGAGGTACTTTTGTTAGCAAGTGACTGGCAGGTCTCCTCCTCCAAGTTAGAAAAAAAAAATTCCCATCCACTCCCCAAAACTGCAGAGGCCAAAAATGTCTGGTCTAATAGTTCTAAAATCCCAGAGTCAGAGTCAGAGGGAGTGGAGGGAAGGGGGAGATGGAGATTGTCGAGTGGGGGAAGCGGGGAGAGAAAGACCAGCAGGAGACCAAGGAACAAAAGGAGAAACCCAAGAGTGGGGAAAGGAAGGATCGGACCCTGCGGCCTAGGAGCGGGCGCTAGGGAGAGCCGAGCTGCAAAGTGGAAGAGCAGGACTCCAGGAGCAGAAAGCGGAGTGGGGCAGGGCCTGGCGAGCCGCACCATGGCGCACCATGGACAGGGCTCAGCGCGACCGCGGCCCACACCCCTCTAGGGGGCGGTGGGAGAAAGCTCCAGAGACCGCGGGCGCCGTTCCTGTCCCAACACGACGCCCGCGGGTCCCCGGCGGCCCGGGCGAGCCAACCCGTGACCCAGGAAGACCAAGAAGGGGGCGATCCGCACCATCTGTCCCCACCTCCCACTCCCGCCCCCAACCCCGCGCAGTAGCACTTCCGAGCCGCGCCCGCACTTGTATGGGCTGCCACCCGCCAGGCCACCCCCTCCCCCAGATGGCGGCGCGCAGGGGGCTCTAGGGCAGATTTCCCTGACCCGCTGCGAGGATGGACACACCCCTCTCCTTCAGCCTCCTCCGGCCTCCACTGCAGAGGAGGGCAAACAAGAGACCCCAACATAGCCCCCGCCCTGCACGATGGTCGAGGCCGAGACTGAAAAGTGTCCTCCCGGGATCCGCCTGGCGGCTGGTAGGGGGCTGGCGGGGGACACGATCTGGCCGGACCCCTCGAAAAAGTTAGGCAGCAGGCCGGCTGGGGGCCAGAGCCGCGGAGTGTCAAGGGAACCTGCGACCTGCCTGGAGCAGGTGCTTCCTGCCGCGGAGAAGCCCTCCAGTACAGAGTCAATGAAAAAGGCTCCGCGGCGCTCTCAAGAGTATGAAAAGTGCGGAAAGCCCCAAGCTGTGCGCCCCCGGGACACACAGAGGCATCCGGACAGAGCTAGAGAAATAGTACCCGCGTAACCGAACTTCGCCCCGCTCCGCCCGCTACCCGTGTGCGGGTCCGTGGTCTGGGTGCTAAGGCGCCGGCCCGCAAACACTCCTTGGGGGTCGGGGGCGAGGCTTTCTTTCCAGGTGGACCAACACAGAGAATTGTGAGGGCAAAAGAAGAAAAAGAAAAAGAGGTTGGGGTAAAGACAATAGGACAGCAGAGCCCTTAGGCACCAGGCTGCGCGCGGGTGCCAGGGTGGGGTGGGGTAAAAGCAAGTCCCGTAACTAAGACACCAGAGTGAGAATTCCTATTGCAAACTCGCGACCCGTCCCTGAAGGAAGAAAGATTTCGAGCAAAGTGCAATGCGAGGGGTGAGAAGCACAGAAGACTGCAAAACCTGGGAGTTATCCTGCCTCACGCTTGGGCTGCCTGGGGACATCCCGCAGAAGCTCTCCTGGCCCCGAAGGAAAAGCAAAGGGGGCCCGCGACCGACCCCCGCCAGCCCTGCCAGAGGAGGCGCATAAGACCAGCTGGCCCCGGCAGCCCTGCCCCTGCACCCGGCCGGAGCCTCGTGCCTGCGCAGTTCCCGGCCGCGCCGTGCGGCACCTCCCTTCCCGGGTGCGCAGCCCGGCCCCGCAGCAGCGCGGGGAACAAAGGGACCCGGCGCCGCCCTCCCCACCCCGCCCGCAACCCGACCCGGGGGGACCGCCGCGTACCTGAAGCAGGGCCGCCAGCAGCGGCAGCAGGGTCCGCGGCGCTCCCGCTATCCGGCACATGGAGGCGGAGAGGGGCCGAGCGAGGAGCCGGAGGCGGCGGCGGAGGCAGCGGCAGCACCAACAGCGGCGCGGAGAGACGGCTCCAGGCAGTTTCCACCCCCTTCCCTTCCCCTCCCCACCCCACCCCCTTCTCCGCTGCTCTCCTCTCCCCGCCAATGGAGAGCGAGCTGATGACAAATAGCGGGCCGCGGAGTCCGCGGGACTCGCACCAGGAGTAATAAAACAGACCGAGAGATCAAGGAGCTGGGGAGGGGGCGGGGGAGAAGGGCGGGGGTGCGTGTGAGTGTGTGTGCGCACGAATGTGTGTGTGTGTGAGAGAGAGAGAGAGCGCTGTGTGTGTGTGTGTGTGGATGTGTGTGTGTGTGTAGGCGGCCGCGGTGGCAGCGCAGGCAGCTCTGCTCCGGCCCGGAGCGCAGCGGAAGCCGCTAGGGATGCAGCGGCAGGGACCTTGGCCGGTGTTGGATGCGGAGGTGGAAGTGGAGCGGATGGCGCTCCCCAGGAGCTCCTCAACGCGAGGTTTCGGGCTCGTGGTTTTGCTTCCTCCGGCTCTCCTCTCCAGGGCCGCTCAGTGCGACGAAGATGCGGGGGAGAGCGCGGCGGGGAGGGCGCTCTGGGCCGTGCGCTCTTTGCCCACAAAGGGCAGCAATCCGGCTGCCCTTGCCTCTGCGTGGGGACCGAGGGCCTCTTTTTGGCTCCCCTTTCCTGTCCCCTGGCTAGTTGGAGACTGTTCTCCGGCCTCGGCCGCGCAGGGGTGACGCCGAAAGCCGGCACCGCTGATACCGCCGCGGCTCCGTCCCGCGCAGCTGTCGCTGCGGCCGCCCCTGCTGCCTGCGCGCCGGCACCCGCCCGCCGGTCCTCGCCCAACGCCGCTCACTCGCGCGCGCCGCCCCCCGCCGCTGCCAGCGCACCCCGCTCGGCCTCCGCCAGCGCGACCTGGGCGAGCCGCCGCCGCCGCCGCTCTCCCGCGCTCGCCGCACGCGCTGCCTGGCTGCGCGGCCCGCTCCCCTCTCCTATCCCCTCCCGCCGCTGCCGCTGCCGCCGCCGCCCTCGCCCCCGCCTCCCTCCTCCGCTGAGCCTCCCCGCCCGCGTCGTGGCCAATGGGAGGCCACCAAGCTGCGGCGGTAGCCGGCCGGATCCGCGGCAGCCGTCCGCCCCCGCCCTGCCGAAGCGCCCCGCTTTTGCTGCAGCCCGCGGGGGGTCGCCGGAGTGATGCCTGGGGTGCACGGAGCACCGCCCCGGCAGGTGGAGGGGCTGCGGGAAATAAAATAACTTGCGCAGGAACTTGATTGGTGGTGGGTTCATCTTTGGTCCGTGGTGGGGAATCTGATGGAGGTTTGGAATTGGGAGGAGGGAAGGTTGTCTCCTTGGTAGCCTAACGCACGCTTCTTTATTTTGTCATTCTTTTGAGATTGGTTATTTTTCCGGGTAGGGGCAGACACGCTAACTAGCGACGCAAGCTAAGCCCATCCTGGCCATTGTTGTCTGAGGCGTTCGCCAAGAGCAACCTGCTGGCCTGGGAAAGCGGAGGCCAAGGCTCTTCTCAGGCGCTTGCACTTGTCCAGTCCCCCTACCCTTGAGGATATACTGGAACAGTCCAAGTTTTTGTGTTCTTGTTTTGTTTCCGTTTGTCCCCTCTGGGAGTTTGAGAGTGCGTGCTATTTTATTTTAAATTTCTGGTTTCATATTTTTATCAATTTGTGGTATTGTTCACATTTTGGTGACAGTTTTAAGGACTTTGATTCCCCCTACACCACCCCCAACAACAATTTAAGAGAGACCTAAAGCCAGAACTCGCGGTGAAAATGAGATTATCTAAAAGATAAAATGACTGGTACGGAGTTCGCACCAAGTAAAGGATTTTTGCTTCCTTCCTCTAAGACGTGAACTTGAAAGAAAACACAAAGAGACTTTACAAGTTTGTGCCACAATCCTTTACAGAATGGTGGGGGTGGTGGAGAGCAGTTGATTCCGGTGAGGTAATAAATTTTTTCAGAAACCCTTTTTTTTAAAAGGTTTTACAGGTAAATACGCTTTATCTCAGCATTTCAACACTTGGGAGGTCGGTGAACTTCGTTTCAGTAAATGAACATATCTGCCTTTAGTACTTACTATGACTTTGAGCTACTGCAGCATTACATTAATATTATTTGAATTTGAGTTTCGAGATACTTAAGAATTTGATGATGAATCTCGAAAAATCAAGTACTAATTTCTTTGACATAACTGATGCAGCTTTTAATAATGTAGTATTGCTGGTTAGGCTTTTAAAAAATTAATATTCATTTGGAGACATTCAATTTTAATTAAAACAATACTGTAAGCCTTTATTTTATGAAACTCAAAAATTTTCCTGGATTTTCTTTTTTATCAAAAGAATAAAAAAGCTTATGTTAATTAAATTTAAAAGATGAGATGAAGGGCTCTGCTAATATACTAATCAGAACAGCTTGTTCTTTTTTTCTTTCTTTTTTCTTTCTCTTTTTTTTTTTTCCCTAGATGTTATTGTCACACCACTGCTAATCACCCTAAAAGTTACCTTTGTGATAGGATACTTTTAAATTCCAATTTCAGGGAATCATGCACAACAAAACAGTAGCAATAAGGAATGTGTTTGTGAAGTGGGATTTATGCATCTTATCTCCACGTCTAAGAGTTAAGCTGTGATCCTGGACATTGGGGCTTACTTGCATCCTTGCCTCTCCCAACAGTAGTCACTGATGTTTGTTGCCATTCTGATTAAAGTAGAACAGATTTTAACATCAGTGACTCTATTGCTTGTTAATGAAACTTACTTAAATCTTTAGACATCATGTCCCCTGTAAATCAAACTCTTAAATTATGAGTTCAAAATCTGCTTTGAAATAGCTGTCTTGAACTATTTCTCTGACTCTAACAGTTTTTGACTGCTCAGGTAAGCAATTGTAGCACTTTTTAAATCCAGTTTACATGCCTGCCACTTTTTAATAGTTATGAATTGTTTTAGAATCAGAACTGATTTTAATCTGATCACCTGGTCAACTAAATCTTGCTAATCAACCTTTGACTGCAAGAAGGAATAGTCTGATCTAAAATCATGTTGGAGATTTTGTGCATCCATGTAATGCTAAAAAGTAAGTAGACCTAGTGTTGACAGTGGCATCTAACACAGCTTTACCTGTGTAACACCATACTTAACATCATTTGATAAGGTCATGAGCAGGTAGGTGGTGAGCATATCCTCCCACTTTTAGTCCCTGCTCAAAGCATTGCCTGTCTGAAGACTGGTTTTCCATCAGCCTATAGTACTGCACTGTTGCAGGGATTTGTTAGTGACTCAGAAAAACAACCAGCTGGGATGCAGGAAGACAAGAAAAATAATATATATTAAGGCTGGGCTCATCTGCCAATTTAATCTAATCATTAACTTCTGACTGCTAGGCTGCTACTACTTTACTACAAGAAGTCTGCAGATGTGAATATACATCAGGCATTGTGGACAAACAGAAAGAGTGACTCCAGCACACATGTCCAGTTTTCATATGTATGTAGATATCATCAGGATTCACTTTAAAAAATCATATCAAAACAGAATCATAATAACATTTTGCTCCAGACAGATGTTAAATGTAAAAAAGGTATAATGTGGCTGTTTGTATAAGAGGCCTTCTTCATTTTGGAAAAAAAAGGTCAAACAGTAGTAATCTAGTCTGTACCCTCCTTTTCCACACATGCCCTGCAGACACACCTCCAAGTCAGGATCAAAGTTTGCCTTTTTTGCTGACATCTAGCACAGTGTTCTTCCCAACTGCTCAGTGAAGACTTCCTCCTTCTCGTTCACTCTCCAAGGAAAACTAGGATTGTCCCTTCTTCCTTAGAAAAAAATTACATTTTTTTTTCTCCCAAGTTAATTTTAGTGTACCTTAAAACTGTCCTTCCTTGGGTAATATCTCTTTCATAGTCACTGAATGTTCTAAGTAAATCTTTAAAGATGGTCCATGCAACCCCCTCATTTGGCAGATAGGGGCACCCAAGGCTTAAAAACACAGAAGGCTACAGTCTGGCAGGTAGGGAATACAGAATGGAAGCCAAGATCTCATACTCCCAGTCTTACTTAGCCTCTTTACCTTATTCCAAGAAGCCCCTTTTTAAAGTTAAAATGAATTTAATTATATGGGACAAGAGGGAGGTTAAGAAGAAAATGTAAAGAGGTTAAGAATCATCCCCTCTTTTCTCAAGTATTTTGTTCAAAGTATGTGTAAAATTGGGGACGCATGTAACTCCACTTTTCCTTCCCCTGGTCTCAGTTCTCATGTGCCTCTCTTAGTGTTTTCATCACACCTTATTTAGTGTGATTCTGGCATTTGAAGATCCTTCTCTTTGATACAGTCTGGCTGCTAAACACAAGTCAGTTGTTCATCTTATACTCAACCACAGCAGCAGTGATCTGTTCCAATACTACAAGAAAAACCTGGCTGTTGTTTTTTTAATTCACAATTGTTCTGAGATTCTCTTTTCCCCCATTATTTGAAAATCAAACTCCATGTCTTCATAGACGATAATAAGGAAGTAAATAACTTGAAGTACATTTGTTTGGATGAGTTGTAAATTTGCCTGATGAGCAACTCAGCAGAGGGAGATAATTCATAAGCAGACCCTGCATTCATTACAAGGAACCTGACTAGAAAGGAAGAAAAAAAAAGGAATTTCTTCTGGAAGGTAGATGTATATTTTAAATAGGGCTTTGGATTCAAATAGACCTAGCTTTATGGCCTTCAGTAAGCTTTCTAACATCCCTGTGGATTTTCTTCCCTTATTTTGAAAATGTGAATACTACTAGTATTTTGTCTCTGTATTGACCATTGAACCCAGGATCTCTTGCATACTAGGCAAGTGATGTACCAGACTGGCCTTGAAAATTTGTGATTTTCCTGCCTCAGCCTCCTGAGCAGATGGAATCCCAGGCCTTGTGCCACCATACCAGGCTAATACCAATATTTTAAAAAGTCTGATATGGAAACAGTAGAGCCAGTTGAGACTCTGCATTTAATTGATGTATCAAATATGCTGATTTCCATAGAGAATTCAAAGCAGTTACCCAGGAATCTCAGTGAATGCTTTTTCCCACCTCCCCCAGTTCTATGTGTAATATTTTTTTTTTAAAAAAGTCTTTTAATAAAAATTTTATTTGGGAATTATTTTTATTTGAATATTTATTTGTTCAAGTTTTATAGAACAACACAAAATGTCTAATGCAAAAAGTAATGCTGAATAAATGATCTACAGACAGAAGAGATGAAAATTTGGTGGCTTTGTAACATGCAGAAAATCAAGTCTGGGCATGTGAAAATATTTGTAAGAAACAATATATTCAGGATCAGTTTATTGACATGTATTGGAAAACATTCATTTTTAGTTACTCATCAATTAATCATAGCAAGACTAGCTCTTTTAGAACCTGACTTTTGTGAACATGACTTTTGTTGTTTCTAGAACCACTTTTTGTTCTTAATACCTGAATTTGATCCCCAGCTTTGACAAAAACAAAAAGTTCTTTTACCCCTTCTGCCCATGTGCTCCCAGAGTCTGCATAGTTTATCTCAGGCGTCCTGCTTACCAAATAAGCTATATTTGAGAAAACATAATTTGCATAGTATCCAAGAAATGTACCTTCTGCACAAGAAAAGTGGGTATTTATGGGGTAACACAGGCATTTTGGATAACTTTAAAGTCAGAAGGACTATTTCTCAAGGAACTTGAGGAAATAAACCAAATCACATTAAAGACATCGGTAATGTTTAGTTGTGCCAAACTTTTGCCCTTGTGTCCTTTTAAAAGCAAAGATCTGCCTTCCAGAAAGTTCTGAAATACAACTGTCAGTTTTTAGAGGACAGTAAAACATATTTAGTATCTGAACTTCTGAACTTAAACTGACTGTTCCCTATAGTCCAGTGCAAACTGAGGTTGAGAGGCTGGGGTTGTAGCTTAGTGGTACAGCGCTTGCCTACCACGTGCGAGACACTGGGTTCAATCCTCAGCACCACATAAAAATAAATAAAATAAAGGTATCCATTTACAACATATATATGTATGTACACACACACAGACACACACACACACACACACACACACACACACACACACACACTGAGGTTGATGAAGTATTGGTGTGGGCTCAGGAGACCAGTATTTTCTTTGCAGATTCATGACTGGTTGAATAATCTTTAAGCATGCCACTTATTTGCTTTCCATGTTTTCTTATCTTTAGGATGAAATAATGGCATTTTTCTCATGGGACTAAGAATTTTCTGACAGGACTAAGAATATAACAGTAAAACTTAGTTCTTTAGAGGGAAGTTCTAGATAAAGACATGGTATGATAGTCTAGCATCTAAAACTGTCACATTTTAATGATCTAGCCCAATCAAGCCACCAAGTGCTTATTAAATCTCCCCACATCACAGATTTTTAAAATAACATATTTATTTTTCACATGGCAAAGACAACATATTTAAGAAAATTTTGTTTCTTCTTCCTTATATTGCAGTACTAGCTAGGTAGGGTCTTGAGCTTTTATTTTAAACAGTAAATGTAAAAAGTTAGTGATAGTCCTCTTTATTACAGAATTTGTGATGTATGTCACTGTGATTCATTCTTCACATAGTAACTCAAACCCTTAAAGTGATTATCAAAGATAAACCTTTTCTTTCTGGGAGGTCTATTATTTTTGAGTCATCCTAGAGAAAACTTTTTCAAAGACACCTTTGCAAGAGATGGGAATATTCTCATTTCTAAGATTGTTATGACAGCCAGTAATAAACATGTATTTGTATTGCAAAACTAATATGTACAAGTTAGATGAAATATGAAACTCTTGGAAGCTTCATGGGACATGAGAGGACTCAGTTTGAGGGGAGAAGTCTTTGAGAGGCTGTTTACAGCGCAGAGAGGGAAAGGAGAACAGAACTGCTGACCAGGAAGGACAAAAGCCTTGAGGTTTGTGCTGTGCAGTAACAGAGGGGTTCATGGTGCAGTTGGAATGTGGACTACAGCCAAACAACATGATTTAGGTAAGGTCATGATCTTAGTAATTGCTCAAAAAACATTTGCCCATCTTTTGGAAATGAGTCAAGCAAGAAAACAGGACTTGGAATTTGAACAAGACCATAGGGACAACCTTTCATCATCCATAAGAGATAGGATGATCCACAGGATGGGGGCGACTCCTAGGTAAGAGTTCATGCAAAGCAGTTCGACCTGTTCTTTCCCAGAATTTGTGCATTACTCAATAAGGGCAAGTCATTGACAGGAAGAAGATTCTCAGCAGATGCTTGCTGGGGATGTGTTCTACTGTCCTCAGCTCTCAAACTACTAGTCCAACAAATACTAAATACATACTGAAACTTCAAAAATCCCTGTCTTAAGCTGTTTTTGTAAGAATGGAAATGATAGAGAATTTCTGTTTGGACTTTGTACCCTTTTTTTCTTCAGTCAAAATAAACACAATCAATATGGTAATGGGTAGTATAAGCTTCACCTGAAGATGATATAAATTGGCTTCCTCGTTTTGTTTTCTGTCACTTTCTGGAATTCTGTTTTTGGAAGCAGAACATTTTGTCACTGAAAAAAAAAAGTTTTATAACATTTCTGATATTTTATTCAATCATCTTTCCAAAGAGCAGTTCTCAAGAGGTCAAAGTATTGACTGTGAATTTCTCCCAGAGACATTGAATGCTGACAGTTTTAATGAAGCAACTACCATTAAAAATATTTCACATTATATTAAGAATTGTTGCCCAAAAGCACAGTCATATTCTCATATTCCTTTTTGGTAGTGGGGATTGTACCCAGGGGTGCTTAACTACTGAGCCACATCCCTAGCCCTTTTTGTATTTTATTTAGAGACAGGATCCGGGTGAGTTGCGAAGGGTCCCGCTAAATTGCTGAGGCAGGCTTTGAACTCCCAACCTTCCTGCATCAGCCACCCCAAGCCGCTGGGATTACAGGTATGCAACACCGTACCTGGCAAAGGATCATTGAATCTTAATTTTCTTCTCTTTCTGATGTCCAAGCTCCCCCTCAGTGTCATTCTTTTTGTCTCTTAAGTAAATTTTCAGGGAGATTTCTTTAGTTTCATCTTCTGGATTTTCTGAGACTCTGGTAATATATATATATTTTTTATTTTCAAGTGCTTTGGGGACTTTCTAATGGTTTCTTTTATACACTTTTGCCCTTGTTTCATGATTGTAAGAGCTCCTCTCATCTGTTTGTACATTGTTCAGAAGTTTTTACCTGCTTCCTGCTTCATCTCAGTTTCCTCTTTTCCTTTTCTTGCAGTTCTTGTCTCTTGTATGTTCAAAGTTTTCTTGGGGGTGAGATTATGTTTACGACACTGAATTTCATTTAGGCTTTCCATTTCAATCAGCCACCCTACCCTGTAGCAATTTATTTGAATCCTGTGTTCAGAGCCTATCTCTGAGGTTTTTTTCAAGAACCTTTTTCTCTGAACCTCTTCTAATGACTACCCTCTCACCTTGTCATGATACTGAGGTTAGTACTTCCTGGCTTACACCAGATGCCTCCTGCCCATCTGCACCTGGGACTAGTTCCTATCCTCAAAAGTGTATGAGACAAGCTCAGGTCACACTGCACTTTGCGAATGACTTGGCCTTGCTTACCTCTGCCAAGATCATCTGTGATTTATTCATTGACAAAGGAAAGAAGGAACCCTACCTGATTTCTCTGGAGGTTAAATGACCATTGATTCCCCTGTTTGAGTTTGTCATTCACCACTTTCCAAGAAAGCAGTGCACCTCAGTCTCAACAGAGGCCTTCTAGGTACTGGAAATTTGATGGGGTTTTAGTTTAGGAATCTCACTGGAATTCAACCCTCCGGAAGTTGATGAAGGATCTCCCATATTTTATGTTCTAAGAGAAATAGTGTCACGAGTACCACTTACCTAGTCCCAAATTGTTATTTTAACCTTTGCAGGTTTCAACTTTTAAAAAATCTAAATGCTTTTTTTTTTAACATTACATAATATTAGTATAAAGGCCCATTTCAAGATTTGACATCATGTTGAAGCAATCCATGGGGGAGCATTCCCTTTAATGTGTTCTGCTAGAACTCATGTTAACAAAACCAATCCAGAATGAAGTACCTACTTATGGACAAGACTCATGTTTCCAATAGACAGTAAGAAATGTAAATATAAAATATTAGCAATATAAACCTGGCTTTTGTAGTAGATGGGAAAGACCTCAGTAACTATAGTATTTCATATAATAATCTTTGATTTTTTTGTTACTATTGTTCTTGTCATATTTGTATGTGTGTTAATTTGTCCTGGAAATAATATCTTTCATTGGGGAAAGTACACTCTATTAATATATGTTGGTCAATAGGTGTTTTAACTACATTTTACCCAAAAT
The DNA here is from genome assembly GCF_902686445.1 of Sciurus carolinensis. Lineage (NCBI taxonomy): Eukaryota > Metazoa > Chordata > Mammalia > Rodentia > Sciuridae > Sciurus > Sciurus carolinensis. Next base: position 38,056,950 of record NC_062227.1, read on the forward strand.
ATTCTGACATGCTCTGGTAGGGAAGGTCATTGCTGCTTTTCTCACTAACACTCTTGCAGTTGAGAATGGTGATTTAATATTTAATTTCTCTTCATTTTCACTTAGTACAAACCTTCTATTATTTATTTGAAGCCTTATGAAGTTGAATTTTCAGCAGGGTCACATCACTGTACCTTATAGGTATATAAAGAATTTAGCCACACGATGATTTCAAACTTGGAGTTGAAATGCTAGGATTCATTCAACAGATTAGAATATTAGGACTGTTATGGTTTGGATATGAGGTGTCCCCCAAAATCTCACATGTGAGACAATGCAAGAAGGTTCAGTGGAGAAACGATTGGGTTGTAAGAGTCTTAATTCAGTGACTTAATCCCCTGATAGGGATTAACTGAGTGGTAACTGAAATGGTAGGGTGTGTCTGGAGGAGATTGGAATTGGGGCAAGGCTTTGGGTATATATTTTGTATCTGGGCAGTGGCGACCTCTCTCTCTCTGCTTCCTGATGATGTGAGCTGTTTCCCTCTGCCACACTCTTCTGCCATGGTGTGCATCCTCACCTTGAGCCCTGAGGAATGGAGCTGGCTGTCTATGGATTGAGATCTCTGAAACCTTGAGCCCTCAAATAAACTCTTCCTCCTCTACAGTTGTGCTGGTTGGGTCTTTTATTCACAGCAGCGAAAAAGCTGACTAAAACAAGGACCAACTTAACAGATACATAGAAGTTAGTCACTGTTTTACTAGAAGCTAGATTTCCAAATAATCTGTTCCAAGAAGTGTCTTCACTTCTTAGAATATCCAGTTTACCTTACAGTAAATTTGAATACTTTGACCACTTAAGGAAGAAAAGGTCTATATTTGTATTGAAAATACTTTTTCTTATGAAGAGGTAATTTCTTAAATTACTTAAAATTTCTTGAAAGATGGTGTTTGAATTAGAGAATTCTAATTTGAGAGGTCATCTGAGAATGAGAAGGAAATAAGAGACTAATGTCACATCTTTTTCTTTTACCCTCAGCTATAAGAAGGACAAACCAACTTCAGAGCAGCTCTTGTAGGGTTTATGGGAAAAGTAACTATAGGGCCACCAACAGGTGGGAGGGCGGGGAAGCACCCTAGTGAGCAGGAACACAAGTTCTGGAAGGCTTCAGTGAGATTTTTAAACTTAATGTACTTGGCAGCAGTTAGTGCTGAAGTGAATTTTCAGCTCCCATTTGAAGGAAAGCAACCTCCTTAGATCTAATGAGCAAGAAATTGTTCAGGTTGGTCTACAGAACGTAGAAGTGCTAAACCAAATTCCTAACTAAAATCTTAAAGGTATCCATCCCTCTGATATGGTTTAGATCTTTAATTATAACCTGAAGAGCTCATGTGTTCATGCAGGAATGTTCAGCAGTGAAATGAATAAATTATGAGAGTTGCAACCTAATCAGTGGATTAACCCATTTAATGGATTAATAATGTGAATGGACAACTGGGTGATAACTGTAGCAGCTAAGGTGTGCTGAAGAAGGTAAGCTCCGGGGATTGGGGTGTGTGTCGTGGAGTATTTCTTGTCCCTGGCCCCTGTCTGTCTCTCTCCCTTTCTCTATTCCTTCCTGTTTCCCAGCTGCCATGAGCTCATGACCTGAGCAGTTTTCTTCTGCCATAATGCTCTGCCTCAGAGCAATAGAGATGGCCAATCATGGAAACTGTGATCCTCAAATGAACTTCTCTTCCTTTAAGTTGTTCTTGTCAGGTATTCTGGTCCCAGCAATGAAAAGCTGACTAATGTATCTCCCCAGAACATATATTTTTGCTTGTTTCTTTGTAAAGTCAATTCAGTGGCTTGCACAGTGAAGATCTTCAGGAGGTACCTTTTCATCCTAAGTTCAGCAATTCAGATTTCTGACAGCATCTCCTATCACTGATATAGTATAATCAGATTTATCAACAAAAGGTAAAGTAGTACATTTGTTGTTTCATGTTTTTTCACAATTAATAGTTTAAAAATCTGAGTTTAATAATCTTCACTATCTCAGTGAAAAAAATGGTGTCCTCCTAAATGTTTAAACAACCAGTATCGTAATTAATATTTTACTGGAAATCAAATTCCTAATTACTTCTGCAAAATTTTAAACATAAAACTAAATATTTTGTATCCCCGCTTACCATTTTCCTAATTTTGATTTTCATTTAGAAATGCTGGATTTTTACTACAATATTTAACAGTAAGTATTATTCCATCTTTGTCCTACTTTGGCTCAAAATTCACACAGTTAATACCATGTCTTAATTCTCTGTGAAGGATGTAACCTTTCAAAAATTTCTATTTACTCTGAGTCAGGTTTCAATATCTTAAAAAACAAGCAAGAAAAAATAGGGAGGGAGTAGATGGGGAGGAAAGAACAAAAAGACCGTCAGTTATGTGACTGTTGACTTTTTCCATGCTTTGTGTAAATGTCTGCACTAAAGCCTACGGGTATGGTGGAACCCTGCTCTTTGAACCAGCCATTAGGAGGTGCTCATAGTTTGAACAAACCCTTCAAACCTTTAAAGCTATTTGTAGTCTAGTTTTATATTCTGTAGAACTTATCTTTAATTTTAGAAATTTTATTTCACTTGAACTTACCACTTGTAAAAATTGTTCAGCTGACAGCTCTGGGAGCCGAAGTCATCCAATTAGCCCAAAAAACAAATGTTTCTGTGGCATCTTTCACCACAGAACACCAATAGACCTTCAGACAAACACATCAGGTTAAAAGAAAAATACGCATTTGAGAAGGAAAACCTTCTTGGCTACATTGCCTTGGGAGGACCACAGTGGAGATTAATCAGTGTAAAGCAGTGATCTTCGCCAAGTTTTCTCGAGGGCCATATCTAATTTTGTTAAATAGAAGGGTGCATTTGTATCCTGAATATACCACTTACAGAATAGAGTCCACTTTCATAAACAGGTTCTCAGCTATATAGTTTAGGCACATTCATACAGGTACCAATTCATTTTTTTTCCTGCATTATTGCTTTTTGTTTCCTATAACAGACCCAAACTGGAAACTTGACAAGTGTTTGGCACTAGTATGAACATATATGGAACAAAGAAGACCAAAAGACAGTAAGTCCTACCCTTGGTGGATTTCCACTGGCCCCTAGGGCATTATTTGGGGGAGAGTTAAAGGTTTTTAGACAATTTTTTTTCTTTTCTTTCTTTCTTTCTTTCTTTCTTTCTTTCTTTCTCTCTCTCTCTCTCTCTCTCTCTCTCTCTCTCTCTCTCTTTCTTTCTTTCTTTCTTTCTTTTTCTTTCTTTCTTTTTTCTTTTTTTGGTCCTGAGGATTAAATACAGAGGTGCTTTACCTATGACCAATGTGTCATACTCCCAACCCAACTCTTTTTATTTCTTGAGACAGGGTCTCACTAAGTTGCTTAGGGCCTCACTTAGTTGCTGAAGCTGGCCTTGCACTTGTGATCCTCCTACCTCAGCCTCCAGAGTTGCTGAGATTTTAGGCATGAGTCACCATGCCTGGGTAGGTGGCTTATTTATAAGAGAAGTTATTGTCAAGGGATTATAGCTTTTTATACAGATACCATAATTAAAAATACTGTGCTTAAATTACTTAGAAGATTTTATGAAGGCTTCAATAATCCTGTGTCAATTGTCAAGTTCAGTGTGACAAACATTGACATTCTATATATATATATATTGTTGTAGGTGGACACAATGCCTTTACTTTTATGTGGTGCTGAGGATTGAGCCCAGGGCCTCACGCATGCTAGGCGAGCACGCTACCACTGAACCACAACTCCAGCCTCCACATTCAATATTAATTTAAAAACTTTTCCCATGTGGGAGGAAACCAACGCAAAACATTTCAAAATTGTACAACTAAGAAAATAGGAAGCTAACATTTTTTAAAAATTACTATCACTTGCAGTCAACTCCTAGAGAATAGGAACACTTTTCTCACTTGACTGTCTTTGGAACCCAAGTCAGGATAGGCCTAAATCCAAGGAATTTGCCTGGAGTAGGAAGAGGCATTTTGCCTGCACTGGGTGATGAAGATGATGCCACCTACTGGCAGCCTACGATTTTGCACCCTAGAGCCATAAGACACTGAAGCCCCTTGCTGCTTGTCTGAAATAAAAAGAGTTCAAATCACTGCTTGTAGGTTCACATTAAATCTTCCTGGAAAAGTCACATTGGAGCATGACTAGCAATTCATATAAGCTAAGTATGCTGTACTGAGAAAAAACTCCCTTAACTCAGCGGCTTCAGTTAACAAAGGTTTCATTCTTGCACACGCTACATGTGAGTTGTAGATTATCATTGATGAAAGAGGAGAAGTGAAAATGGAAAGTCAATTCTGCAACAGCATCATTAATTACAAGCATAGTATCTCAAGGATATTCATTGAATAATTCTCCCCTTAGCCAATGATTTCTGATGTGGTTGTATATGAAAATCTGCATTTGGGGATATCTTTCTCTATTGAGCAGGGTCTTTCTGTATTTGCAAAACATGCGTACTATTTTAATTATAGCTTTGTAATGCATTTATTATAGTAGAAGACTCATATCTTCATTTTATTATTGTTTTAAAAATCCTCTGTTATCCTCAACTGATCACTATTCCAGGAAATGTTATTTTGTTAAATTACTCCAAATGACATTTGATTTTTCTTTGAATAGCATTAAACCAAAAACTAATTTGGTAATAACCAATATCAATAAAATATCATCTTCCTATATGACTATTTTATATCTCTCAAATGTATTTGGAATTTCATCCACATGTTAAATGTGTTTATATTGAAACGGGCCCTTGGGACTTTATATTTTCACTGCTGTAAGAGTTCTTTATCTGATTTTATTTCCACATTTGCTGTTACCTACATATGGGCAGGGTATTGTTTTTGTGCTTTCACTTGTAATAAATCATTTTATACATTTTCCATAGAATGAACTTTCGCATTTTTTAAAACGAATGAATAACTGTTCTTTTATGTCTTGCATTTATATCTCTCAGATCTATGTCATGTCTTGAAACATTGACCAAAACTTCTAATACAGATGTTAGATATTTTTATTGCTTTTTCCAGATTTAACTATAGTCTCTCTTGGGTTTTACCTATTGGAATGTAAGATAGTGACTGCTTTTTAATCATGTTGATAGCATATTCTTGCTTATTAGTGTTTTCAATAACTGTGACTATTGAATTTTATTTAAGGGTTTTCTGAAAAATCATGAGGATCATGTTTTTCTTAGTTAACCTAATAATTTAAGGTATTATAATAATCATTTACATAATAGTGATTATTTTTGCACTCCTTGAAATAAATCTTACTGAATTCTTTTTAATGAAGTGCTAAGTTCGGTTTCTAAGATTTAAATTTTTCTTTAGTTGACATAATTTGATATTTATGTGTAAAACATGTTTATATCATGGTTATCACATATATTATTTCATGTGGTCTAATATTGTTATTAGACATTTGCTTTTATTCTATTTTTTAACTATTCAGATATATTTCTTTTTAAAAATGTCCTACTTGCTAATTTGATTTCTTATTCCCTTTATTATAAATTACTCTTGTTTTTTCTTAAAATTTAGTTGGCTTGCATTCTTTAAAACACATAGAAAAGTATTTACTTATTTTTTTCCTCAGTGGGTGTTTACTATTTGTATTATTTTGGGGTTGACACATAGAGATTATACAAAATTATGGAGTACAATGTGGTATTTCAACACATGTACAGTGATCAAATCAGGGTAAGTATCATATCCATTGCCCTGTGTATTTATCATTTCTTGTGATGAAAGCATTCAAGAATCTTCCCTTCAAGGTATTTCAAAATATTTGATACCTTATTGTTCATATTATGAAAAATGTTTATATTTATGAATTCCCTTTTTTGTAATACTTTTGCTTTGATCTTTTTGTATATGAATTTTTATCTCTTCCTTGGCCTTCCAGTTATTTTAAAAGGTGTGTGTTTATTCTCAAGTGTTTAAATCTTTTTCCTGGTAACAGAAAAATGTGTATTTTACATCCCATTATTGAGAGTTCGTAGGGTACATGATTCCGGTTGCGTTGGATCATTACTTTGCTTTGGATTTGGTACCAATTTGCATATGTGATTTTTGGATATCTTACATGAAGTTTGTTACTGGTGAAGTCTAGAACTGTGCAAGTCGGAGACTTATAAGTCAGCTTCCATGGCTGAATGGAAGATTTCACGTCCCAATTAGTGGGTCAAGGGGTTTTATGGCTCACAGTAAGAGTAGTAGCTACCGTATCATCAGTTTGTGTCAGTTCCCCATGCACCAATTTTCCAAGGAGGGGTGAAGAGGACCAGAGGACACCTGCCCACAGAATGGGTATGTTACAGAAAAAGGATCCTGAGCTGAGGGAATCTGAACCCTCTTTGTTCTGGAGGGAACTGTTACCTTTCTTATGCTGAACAGAAAGCATTTCTGATCTTTACTGTGGATGGAGACAGCATCTCTATCTTCTAAGACTATGAGCAGATCAGCTTTTTGCTCCAGAGGGAAACATTATCTCTCTTCTCTAAGCTAGATATCTATACAAATATAATCTGGAACAAAGAAATACAGTGCCTTTGCTTGCAAGATTTGCAGAATCCAAGAGGCCTGTGGATAATTATGTCCCAACTGGTGAGTAGGAGATAAACTTTCATATACACATGCATATGTGTATACATAAATATTTGTACATATAATAGTTCTACCCTATTTAAATTCCTTAAAAATGTTTTTGTCAGCTTGACATAGTTATTTGCTATCAGTCTCTATATCTGTGTATGTATCTATTTATTTAGATATAGTATCATTATGTTTAACAGGAGGGATAGATTGGCAGGCAGACAGTTGGAAGCAAAGGTTATGCATTTTAAATGCCATAGCTTATGTTTTTGATAATTTTATGCATTTTAAACTATTTGGTTTTATTTATTTCTTTTACCATTTGTGATTTTTATCAACATCTAACCACTCTTTTTTTAAAAAAAATATTTTTTAGTTATAGATGGACACAATATCTTTATTTATTTATTTTTATGTGGTGCTGAGGGTCGAACCCAGAGCTTCGCCCCTGTGAGGCAAGCACTGAGCTACAACCCCAGCCCCTCGAACCACCCTTTTTAGTTCCATTTGTATAAGTTGCCACACTTGCTGGAATTATTATTATTTAGATTTCTCCTAAAATAATAAATCACAGGATTGTTTTTCATTAAACCGGTACATTTCACCTTTGTAATACGAGAGTTGAGGCTGTATTCCTTAATTGTTAATCTGACTTTGACAACAATTTTACCTGCTTTTTGTTTGCTGCCCATTTAGCCTATCTTCTGAGGGTTGTTTTGTTTTCTTTTGTCTTTTCATTGCTTTTGAAATCAAACATCTTGTGTTTAATTTTGTTGGTGGTTATCTTCTGATTTTTAAGATATAGCCATAATTATTTATTTACTAATCAAAATCGTACAAAAAGTAGCTCTTGTTTATTAATTGTGCTTCCCTCACACATTTCTTCCTGCTTTGCATTCCTTAGTGATTAATCTGGTTATGTAAACCGGAAGATCAATCTCTTTCTGTTCCTCTTTTCAACAGAGTTTTTAAGATGTCGCATGGGTATGGTGCCAGTTGTTCTGAGCTTTCAGCTTTTGTCTTTTTACCCACACTCATATATTTTATAACAGCTGTTAAAACACTGCTCTCACAGGTGGAAGGTCAAGAGAAATACTCCCAAGTTCTTCCATTTCTTTGTGCTTTGGAGCTAACGTGGAAGTGAACCAGAATTCCATTGGGGTTGGGCAGCAGGTTCTGGGGAATGAAGTTCCCTCATGGTACGCAGAATGATGAAGAAAAATGGAGCCTCTGGATCCCCTGTGTGGATGCTGAAATTTCTTATAGTCTTCCAAGTACCCTAGGAATGGTGTTCTCTTTCCCCTTGCCCAAAGCTCCTGTTGGGGTTGAGCCTGTTTCTATTCTGTTTCCTTCTCTTGCCTCTCTTCCTTCCTTATATATCTAGTACTGTCTCATCCACTACCGGCCTCAGACTCTACAGTCTATAAATATACTTTTTCAATAACCCAAACACATCAGGGTGCTTGTCTTAGTGCAATGAGGCTGCCAGAACAAAATACCATAGAATGTGGAGGGGTGGGCTTACACAGCAAAAGCTTCCTTTTCACGATTGTGGGAGTTGGAAGTCTGAGATCTGGGCACCAGCACGGTCAGGTCCTGGCGAGGGCTCTTTTCTGGCCTGTAGATGCCACCTTTGGCTATGTAGTTATTTTAGTCAGCTTTTTGGCTGCCGTAACTAAAAGATATGACCACACAATTTTAAAGGAGGAAGAGTTTATTTGAGGGCTCGTGATTTCAGAGGTCTTAGTCATTAGTGGCTCCATTCCACCGGGCTCAAGGTGAGGCTGAAGGTGAGGCTGAACTTCGTAGTGGGAGAGTGTGGCAGAGGGAAGCAGCTCACATCATGATCAGAAAGGAGGAGGCAGAGGGAGGAAGAGACAGAGTGAGAGAGAGAGGGAGAGAAAGAGACTCCACTGCCAGATAAAAATATATACCCTAAAGCCACGTCCCCAATTCTTACTTCCTCCAGTCACACTCCACCACTTCAGTTACTACTCAGATAATCCCTATCAGGGGATTAATTCACTGATCGGGTTAATACTCTCACAATTCAATCATTTCTCCTCTGAACTTCTTGCATTGCCTTGTAGGCAAGCTTTTGGGGGATATCTCAGATCCAATCTATAACAGTAACTTACATGATGTTTTCATGGTGTAGGAGTGGAACACTCCCCTCACCCTTATTATAAGGCCACTAATCCTTTTGGATTAGAACCCCACACTTGTAACCTTAATTAAACTTAATTTGCCTCCTAACTATAGTTCTATTAGGAGATAAGGATTCATGTATGAATTTTGGAGATACACTACTATAAGTCTGGAGGACTGACTTCATACATTAATCCAGGCCTAAAAGAATACAAAATAGATGCCCTATTAGAACCTAATAGAAGCAACCTAGATGCCCTTCAATTGATGAATGGATAAAGAAATTGTGGTATATATATACAATGGAATATTACTCAGCTATAAAGAATAATAAAATTATGGCATTTGCAGGCAGATGGATGAAATTGGAGAATATCATGTTAAGTGAGATAAGCCAATCTCAAAAATCCAAAAGGCGAATGATCTCACTGATAAGCAGATGATGACACATAATGGGGGGTGGGAGGGGGGCAAGAATGGAGGAAGGAGGGACTGTATAGAGGGAAAAGAGAGGTGGGAGGGGTGGGGGGAAGGAAAAAAACAACGGAATGAATCAAACATCCTTACTCTATGTAAATGTATGAATATGCAAATGGTGTGCTGTTACTCCACGTACAAACAGAAACAACATGTATCCCATTTGTTTACAATAAAGTAAATTAAAAAAATAATAATAATTCATGCAGTTATTGAAGATATCAATGAATTCATTTAAAAATTAAAATAGTGCCTGGTATAGGGAAGTGCTCAATGAATGTTCGTTAATATTAAAACCTGCCAAACATAAAAAAAAAAAAAGAATACAAAATAAAATAAAATACTTATTGATTTTCCTGAAATGGAAAATTTGTCTTCCTTCATCAGCACTAGTTCAAGGGTCATTCCCTCCAGGAAGCCTTGATGGAAATCCTAATTGAATCTACAAGCTCTGGTGTGGTGGGTATGGTCCCACTCTGCCTTGGGTATTTCTCCCTGGCCTGTTAGTGTTCAGACTAGCCCCAGTTTACCATAAACTCTTCAAAAGCAGGGCTGGTTTCTCGGTTACCTTGGGACTCTAAATGCCTTGGGCAGTGTCAAGCTCAGAGTAAGCCTAAAAGCAATGCTGGATAAACTGAAAGTACAGAAACTAGATCATCCAAGTCAGAGGATGCAGGTGGGAATTTAGGAGAAGCAGGAGGAAGAACGGTTGGCAAAGAGGCAGGGAGTGGTACTCATACCTGAACCTCGGGTGACTGAGGTCTGTATCCTACTGCTTGACCATTAGGGCTTTTCAGGCCTCTGGTGATGCGGGGAGGTAGGTAAAAGAAGTGGGGTGGGATCCACACATTTGTTCCAGTTGACGTCAGCCTAATCCCCTTTCAGAAATAAATATTTTGTGAATTAGTAAAAATTTACCACAGTCTGACACCTGGGACATTCTGCTGCATAGCTAAGCTGCCCAGAGGACATATACTTCATGAAGTAGTAGAAATCAGTATAGCAAAACTGTCAGGGGTCTTTGGGGAATAATGTTAATCTCCCTGGGCAGTCTTTTTTCCTAAATTCCTTTTGCAGTAAAGAAGGCCTCATGGTGATAAACTTGTCCTTTATAGATTAAACGGGAAACCATGACCCTTGAATTTAGCTAGAAAATAATAATAAATTTTAAAGTCTTGTAAGATCAAAAAGATTCGATGTGCCTTTTAAGAATATAAAGATGGAGAAATTATCAGCAGCCTAATTATTTCCACCATTGTTTTGCCTGCTATATACATACATCTTAAGAAAGAAAAAAGTCTGTGCAGGGGTCAGATCTTCTAGCCAGATTTAACTTACTTTCTGGAACATACTGAACTCAAATAACATGCTCTTTTCTGAAGGAAAAATAATACTAAACCTTTGATCAACAGCTTCTCACAAGATGCTAAACATTCGGGGTGAAATGAAACTTTCTTGCCTTCACTTCACAGAGCTGCTCTTTTGGTTGGCTTACAAGATTTATTTTTGAAGTCTGTACTGCCGGCTAATTTCCCAATTACAAGCTCATGGGATTGCCCCATTAACTTCCTCCTCTAGAAAGCTCTCCTGCTCTCCCAGCTTCTGTGGTGACCACCCTGGGAATTTTTCCTCACCTCCCAGGGTTCTCACCCAGGACCATGTTGGTCACTGATCTCCAGGTCCCCTCTCCAGATTGTGTGGCTGCTGTTCCAGGGCACCAGCAACAAGAGCCCTCCCTGTGATTTTTGCACACCCCCTCTCTGACTTGCCCTGAACCTTTCCTAATCCATTTTTTTTTTTTAATGAAGGGACATTTATTTACTCTATCATATATTAAAATATGCTGTAAAAACTGTAATGATTAAAACATTCCTAGTTTAGGAATTAGTAAGTAAATCTATGGAACAGAGTAGATTTTTAAAAAATTATATTTAAGAATTCATTATATGAAAAGGAATTCAGTAAATAAAAATCTGAACCATTTTTAATAGTACCATGTGATTTGCTGTTTATTAGAAAAAGAAATTAAAGTCATATCCTCACTCAATATTTTATGTGAGAAATCAAAAATAAATTAAAAAAAGAAATCAAAATAGTAAAATATAGCTTAGCGGCAATATAGTTTTTTTAAAATTTGTTCTAATTAGTTATACATGACAACAGAATGCATTTTGACACACTGTACACAAATGGAGCACACCTTTTCATTTCTCTGGTTGTACATGATGCAGAGTCACCCATTTGTGTAAAAATACACGTACATAAGGTAATAATGTCCATCTCATTCCACCATTTTTCCCATCCTCATACCCTCTCCTTTCCCCTCCTTCCCCTCCGCCCTATCCAAAGTTCCTCAGTTTTTCTCTTGCCCCCACTCCATTATGAATCTGCATCCACTTATCAGAGAAAACATTTGATCTTCGGTTTTTTTGAGATTGGCTTACTTCACTTAGCATGGTATTGTCCAACTCCATTCATTTACCTGCAAATGCCATAATTTCATTCTTCTTTAAGACTGAGTAATATTCCATTGTGTACATACACCACAGTTTCTTTATCCATTCATCTGTTGAAGGGCAGCTAGGTCCAGTTTAGCTACTGTGAGTTGAGCTGCTATAAACATTGATGTGGCTGTGTCACTGTGGTATGCTGGTTTTAAGTCCTTTGGGTATAAACCAAGGAGTGGGATAGCTGGGTCAAATGGTGGTTCCATTTCAAGTTTTCTAAGGAATCTCCACACTGCTTTCCAGAGTGGTTGCACCAGTTTGCCGTCCCACCAGCAATGAATGAGTGTACCTTTTTCCCCTGGCCAACACTTACTGTTGCTTGTATTCTTGATAATTGCCATTCTGACTGGAGTAAAATGAAGTAATTTTGATTTGCATTTCTCTAATTGCTAGAAATGCTGAACATTTTTTCATGTAATTGTTGATTGAATGTATATCTTCTTCTGTGAAGTGTCTGCTCAGTTCCTTAATGCATTTATTGATTGAGTGAGAAGGGAAACTGAGAATATTTCCTAATCCATTCTAGTTCTACTCCTGAGTAATATGGGGCTAAAAACAGTTAAGCTCTTTCTAGTCAGCAGAATATGAAGAAGACTTTATCTTGGCCAGACCCACTGTCTTTTTGCTTGCATTGACAACTCAAAGATTTAAAAAAATTTTAATACAAAATATCATCATCTTTTTAAAGTATACTTTTGCACTTTAATATTTCCATTGACTGCTTTAATGTACCTTCTTTCTTCTTTTTTCTTTCTTCCTCTTCTTTCTTATGATGCTGAGGATGTGTTTTAGTTAACTTTTTCATTGCTGTGACCAAAAATCTGACAAGAACAACATAGAAGAGAGGAAGTTTATTTGGGGCTCAGGGTTCAGAGTCCATAGATGATCAGCTTCATTGTTCTGGGCTCAAGTTGAGGCAGAACATCATGAGGCATGCCATCAGGACATGGCAACAGGAAGCAGAGAGAGATCTCTTCTCACCCCAATGACTTACCTCTTTCAGTCACAACATACCTTCTTATGGTTACCATCCAGTTAATTCATATCAGTGTATTATAGGTTACAACTATAATAATCTAATCATTTCCATTCTGAAAATTCTTGCATTGATCACCTATGAGCTTTTGGGGAACACCAAATATAGTTATATCCAAACGATAACGGATGGAACAGAGCTTTGTACATTCTAGACAAGAGCTCTACCACTGAGTTGCTCCAGGCTGTCAGTATTTTTTTAAGTCAATGACCTCTTTTTAAAATGGGGAGGTATATTTGTTTACATTAGAAATAAATTTTTTAAAATAAGCATTTTAATCTATGACTTCTCAAATAAACATATGCATTTCAATTTATAATTAACATCATTAAATAAGGTATTCTAGATCTTATAAGTCTACTGAATGTGTTGATTGCTACTTTTAAATTTAAGTAGATTCTTTAGCTTTAATATTTTTTTTCTTTGGAACTAAAATACTAAATAAATATAAAGGCCTTGGGGTGAGAAGACTGATTTCATTTCAGCAATTTGAGCTGAACAATGAAATGGTTTTTGATGACATAGAAGACTTGTAATTATGCATTTGATTTGTGCATTTATTTTTTATTTGCATAAATTAAAAGCATACATTTCTTTAAAAGTTTTTTATCACAGTATTAGTTATATGATGCTATATTCTTAAAGCAGATCAGAAAAAAAATTATATAGTAGTTTCCTAAATAGAGGATTAACAAAAAAAAAAAATTCAGGAGTAGGTAGGTATTCTTTTCTATATATTGCTATAGTAATGACAAAATCTGGACCATTTAGAAATATTCCAAAGTATGAATGGATGCCCAGGAAAAATTGCCTTCATTGACAACTGAGTTAATTATAGTAGTTCTGTTATTCAAAGCCCTATTATTTGGCTGTAAAAATCATTGCAGGTTAAAAATGGACCTACATTAGCTTCTCTATAGGTATAGTATTTTACATACTTTAAAAAAGGCTTGATTCTTTTCCAAATTCACTGAATACAAATACTCTAAAAATACGTACTTTCAAAATGGTTATTCTGTGACATGAAATTTGAGTTGTTTATATTTTAGGTACTACAATATTTTTATTTCAGATTTTTAAAACAACCTTATAAGAATTAGCATGACCAGAACAGGAACACATTTCATAAATTATGTTTATAAGAGAGTGTTAGCTAATTTATGTCTTTAGTTTTCCATGCAGCTCTCTGGGAGGCCAGAGCGTGGCTATCATGGAGCCCTTCGATTTTAACAGAGATCCTTTCTCTAAAACTAATTCAACGCATGGCTATATGGGTAATTTTGAACAAGTGGATCTTTCTCCAACCTGAAAGGCTGCCAGGACAGAGAGTGAGTGAGAAAAAGAGGGTTTCAAAAGGAGTCACAGAGAACCACAAAACAACCATGAAGCACCACTGTATTGCCACAGTCCCCCTACAGAAGTGCATTGAGAGGTAGGGACATAGAACAGGGAGGACACAGCATTATGATAAAATGGGACAACACTTGGAAATGATTTTGTCATCAAATACAACACCTGAAACTGTAGAAAGTCTGACTGTCTCTTCTGGAAGGAATTTTAAAAGAATTATTATGGCTCTCCTATCCCATTCTTTTACATAATTTCACTTAGCTGTGAAATATAAAACACAGATTTGAAATGTAAAACAGGAACTGCCTTTGCAACCTTCATATATCACATTTAATGAAAAAAAAAACCTTTTAGACAAATACGACATTTTACAAGTATATAAATTATGATTAGTTATTCTAAATTTAGGTATGACTATTTAATTGAGTCCAAGGTGTTGAAATAAATTATTAAAGAGAGCTCAAGCATGCCGCCCTATGAAATCCTGATAAATGGAATACATTCTGGATATTATCATAGCAATAATACTGCAAGAAATGGGAAAAATTTTATTGTGTGAATGGCAATGGAAAGACTTTTGTAGTTCCGATGAAATTTTTAAAAAGAACAACAAATTAAGATAGTATCTTTGAATACTTCACACATTTGTTGAATTTTAGCAAAAATTAAATTAAAAAAAAACTAAACAAGTAACAACTGGGGATGCAGTCAGGAGTAATTCTTGGGATAAAGCAGGAACCCTACTATTTTTGGGAATAAAGCAGGACCCTAGCCTGATGGCCCATGAAGGTGGCTTATTTTTGAGTCTAGACCTTTGATCTAATGGTGCTTAAATATTCTTTGTCAAATATAAAATTAATACTAGGCCTTGGAGTCAGGCAGAATACACAAATGGGAATCTACTGGGAATATACTCCCAAGAGATGGAATAATATCATAAAAGTTCTACATTTGGAATGTGACTCTCTTTTTATATAAATTAGGCTAAAAATAATGGGAGTAAGCAAAATGTTAAAGCCAGGGATGGATCCGAATTCATGCATTCATTTTAAAACATTTTACATGTGTCCAGACATGTTCATTTTGGAATAAAGAATTATTTATGTTAAAAAGAAACCTATAAAAAAAGAACCTGAAAGGGAAAATCATGTTAACATAAGTCTTTATGAGAATTAGTTTAGTAGCAGAAGGATTTCAGTGTGAAGCAATTAAAATCAGGGAGTATACTTCAAAAACTACCACAGTGTAAGATTCAGGTAATATCTTGAAGTTTTAATTAATGTGTTTGCTTTTCCACACATCCTTGTGCTTTTTCTGGTTCTATTCACCTGAGGTTTTAAGGGAAATGAGAGTGATTAAGGAAAGGATGCAAAGAACCAATAGATGCTAGGTTTTTAAACTATTAAACAGATTTTTGAAACTTGTTAAGAGGTAACAAGTTAAGTCTTGCAAGTTAAGGTATTCAAATAAGAGTAGACATCATTAGAGAAAAAGAAATAATTTGTATAGAGACCAATGGTCCTTCTAGAAATTTAGAAGTCTATGTGCCTAGTCAGAATATTTTTTTTTTCTTTGCTGAAGAAACAAGAGACAAAACACAAAACAACTTCTTTATTGTGGGGGAACAGGAAAGCAGAGGTAAAGAGAAGGATGGCAAAATAAGTTATATCCACATAACTTACATGTGTGCCCACAGGTGGCCAGTGAGCAGAAGAGGACATTTCATCTGTAGATGTGATGAGGTGGAAGCCACACACCCCGGGACTAGCAATGATCATTCTTCTCACCTGAAACCAAGGTGGGAGGCTGCTGATGGCTTTAGATCTGTGCTTCATAAATGCATCGGAATCACATAGAAGCCTTTTGAAAACAAAGACTCCTGGGTCCCAAATTTTTGACTCAGCGAATCTCATGTAAAGTCTGAGGATTTGCATTTCTAAAAATGTCCCTGGTCGTACTGATATTGTTAGTCCAGAACCTCATTGTGAAAATCACTTCTAGGTGGAATGGTCTAAAACAACACATGACCCTGCTGGCCCCTGCAACCCTACATATTTACCCAGGACGTGGATGGTCCCAGGAGAGAAGTGAGGAAGGAGGAGGGGACACACCCTGATAGCTGGAGAATTTACCCAAAAGGGAGTGAGTTTACACCCAAAAGTACTGAATAATCACTAGTTTAAGAGAGAGACAAAGGGAGTGGGGGAGAGAGAGAGAGAGAGAGAGAGAGAGAGTGTGTGTGTGTGTGTGTGTGTGTGTGAGAGAGAGAGAGAGAGAGAGAAGCCTTTGGTTTCTACCATCATCAGAAATGGGGGCTTTGGGGTTAAACTCAGCTCAGTTATAGAGAAGTAAATAAGTTTACCATTTATACACCTAAATTTCATTACTGTGAAAATTAGTACCCAGACTTATTTACTATAAACATTGTACTGAAATTTAAATACAAATTTAGACCTCTTAGCAAGGAAATACTCAGAAAGGATGTTTTCACCCTTTGTTAGAAAACTCTGTTGTATGCAATATTTTGCTTTTTAAGCTACCTAGAAGTAAGAGGTTTCTGCAGCTCCCAGAGCACTATTCTGTTATGCATCCTCTGGTCCTTTTTGGAGAACAGAGAAAATAGGAACTGCATCTGAGTGGACTTCCCTTCTGAGAGGTTTGAGAGGGCAGAGAACATCTGTGTGCTTGGGAACATGGCTCCCATGTTTCTGGTTCTCCATCTGGTCCCTATATGAGCAGGCTTAGTGTCCCATTTACAACCTGCCCGGGAGCCTCATGTACCCATGGAAAATAATAACCTTCAGTGGGGTGGAATCCTCTCCTTTCAAGGGTCCAGCATTAAAAGTAAGAGACCATTATATGGCATTTAGTCATACTGGAGTGTTAGTCTCTTCAGTTTTGCATTGGTTTGGCCCAAAATTGAACTGCGCATCTTTGATTTTTTGCATTTTCCCTATACTAACGAGATCTGTCAGTAATTTAAAACTTTTCACCAAGCAGAGCACATATTATGAGATTTAGCTGAAATGCATCTGTTATGCATTACCTAATATCCCAACATGTTCAACTTCTTGAAGTCAGCCATCCCAAATAACTGGAGGACCAATGACTTTCTCTTAAATCTAAGGTTCCTGCAATGGATACAGGGTTTATGTGCCCAAATATGTAGTATTATCTACACTCCTTTCTCTTTCTCCCCCAACCTCTAGTTGTGTGGATGTGCACCTAACATTCTTTACTCCTCACAGTTCATTCCAAGTACAAACAGATCATCTTGTGTACATTTCTAAAAACAGCAAAATCTGTTCATTTTATCTAATTTTTTTCCTATTACACATCGACTGTATGCCAGGTGATGTTTTAATCCATGGATATAGCACTGAATAAAAATAGCTAAATTTACTGTTGTGATTCATACAAAGTATGAAGATTTTTTTTTTTTTTAACTATAGGAAGTTAGTGGATGAGGGTTCTAGCAAGAAGCAGTAAATAACCTACTCCTTCCCATCAGTATCAAATGTCAGGACTTCTAAGCCACAGAGATTCCTTTTATGGAAGCTGTCTTTTGAAGGAGCCCAACCTTCTGTCTTATAGTTAACTCCTGACCTCTCTCTCTCTACAGAGGTCTTTCTCTGGAATAAGTTTCCCCTAAGTACAAGGACCTCTCTAGAACTTTTCTCCATTAAGCTCTCCAGAGAACATGGAGAGCTGATTTTTAAAAAGAATGGAGCAATTTAGCTTCTTATGTCTCGTTTTAGTACCCAAGACCTTATAATTTCATAACTGAAAGTTCCATTTCAATATTTTCTCAAACAAAAGTCATGCGCCTTGGATAGGATTCATCAGTGGTTAAGAGAAGCCTACACAGACCATCTTCCATCTTGATGAAAAAAAAAATGCAATTTCCCACAGTCCTCAGTGTATTGGATCAGACAATTTCCTATGTGGTGGTTAATCCTGGTCAATTAGAGGATGATGGGATAGACAGTTGACATTGTCCTGATGTGAAAGGGAGATAAAAACATACTGCTGTCCCTACAAGGCAGAATCAAATGTCTTTATGCATTTTTAAATAATAGCATAAGAAGCAAAAAACATTTTCCTGATCATTAGCTGTATAACATATCTCAGTAGTAATGTTAATTTACTTAGAGAAAAAGAGAGAAAGAGAGAGAGAGAGAGAGGACATCTGGAAAAGCAGCTGCAATTGAGTTCTTCCTGATTGTGTTGACAATAATTTGCTATCTTTCTCAAGGCCATCTATTTCCAGCCTTGGTCAAATAAATTAGTTAAATGCAGACATGATAGGAATCCTATATCTGCATACTTCTAGTTGTTTTCAGAGGCATGAATCTGTGCCATCCCCAGTTTAATTTACTATTTAAGAGGGGGAGGTAGTTCTGAGGGCCAAGAATCATCCCTTCCTAATAGCTCATGAGTCAAAGAACCAATATGGTATCCTGGCATTGGATGTCTATGTTTGCTCACTATACATTTAGAAAGTAAGGAAATTACCTCATTTTGCAAGATGCACACTCACATTGATCATTGACTATAGTCCCTTTGAGAAACCTCTAGGAATGCGTAGAATTCATTATTTCCACAAGAACCCGGGCACTTCCTCAAAAGTTTCCTTTTCCTCCAAGGAAACTTTTCATCCCAGGTGCTCTTAATTTGGCAATGGGATGAGAGTCATGATTCTCTATTGTGGCAATAAAATATAATGATACCTAAAATGTTTAAATTATGAAAATCAGGTAGCTAATAGGCAGTACTTCCATTTCAGTCTAATGGTCACCGTTACCTATTAGCCAACACCAGTAATCTCTGTGGCATAAGTCATTTTGATTACCGTTGTGCCTGCTGGCCCTCATGGCAATCATGCCCATCTTGTTCCTGGCCCTCTCACTAAGTGCCATCACTTGACCTCTGTCACTGCCAGGATCCTGTTATCCCCACTGAATGTAGGAAGGAGGATTAGAGGAGTAGCTCCTCTAATCACTATTGGCCTCACCAGTATATTTCTTAGTGCTTTGGTGGAGGAATGTCCTTTGGTTCTTTTCTGGTTACATAGTGAGGGAATGGGGAACAGACCTTGTTTGATACACCAGCACTAGATTTCTGTCTTTCTCTGTAGCTCTTCATTTGCATTATGCCATGGAAATTCTAGCACATCAATTTTATTAGATCTTATTTATTTATTTATTTTTGCAGTGCTGGGGATTGAACCCAGGGCCTTGTGCTTGCAAAGCAAGCACTCTACCAACTGCGCTATGTCCCCAGCCCATTAATTTATTTAGCCTTGTCTACCATGGAGTCTAAATTTCAGTCTATTGACCAAGTAATGTGGTAAGCCACAGTGGTATATTCAGGTATCTATACCTTGCCTTCAGAATATCTGGAAAGTGCAATTATATTAATAAATGTGGTTTCATTTAATCTTTTCTTTTTGTCTGCCTGGTATTAGACCCTTAAAATCCATTTCTAGCATCCCTTTCCAGGTTTCTGTCGATGTAAGTTAGCAAAACTTTTTATGTGTAAGTATCCCCCCAAGCTTTTACTTCATATACATCCTCCTGTGACCCTGACTCCAAGACAAGATCTGGAAGCAAAGTAAGGTGAAATGTGATGAGCACATTTGCCCAAGCAGGATAAATGCCTCAAGTGCAGCCCCTCCAGCTTCTTCTTGCAAAGAAGTTCCATGGAATTTAGAAGTTCAAATCCATCAGGATCCCCCCACCCCAGATTCCCCACTCTTTCCCAGTAAGTGCCTTAACCTTCCCCTACAATACCAAGTGAGGCTGTGGATTAAATGTGCTTTGTAATTCTGCAATATACATCGTCAGTCTTTGAGTCCAGTTTTTAAGCACCTTAGTTCTATGTTTGGCTACAAGATTAAGATAGATTTTAGAAAGCTCTTTTGTTTACTGCTCATGACTTGAGCTCAAAATTTAAAACCCTGAACTCCTCAATTTCTCTATATAGAAAGATGTTGCAATTGGAAGTTGCTAGACTACTCATATATAGTCATCATATAACAAAATGCTTTATTATAGCTGTATTTTTGTTTCTAAATCCTTGTCTTCCATAGATACTTCATTCAAACAACTGTGATAATTCAATGCTTTAATTTTTAAATATCACAATCCCCAGTAACTCCTTCTCTACAGGTATTGATGTATTTTTTTTTTTTAATCTCTAAACTTAAGTAGGTAGATAAACTATCTTAGGTCCTCCTCATTTTCAGAGTCTTCTCCCCTTAGGACCCCTTACAGTGTCAATTTACTTTCTCAGAGGGTCCTACCTGGAAAAACAACAACTATTTAAGTTATTTCACGTAGGAGAAGATTAAGTGGAAGGCATTCGATGCTTTCCTAATTGTTGGAATGTCTGTTGAAGCAAGGATCATGGAATATTTCTGGTAACTCTCAGTTTCATCACTAAATTACAGAGGGTCTGGGAATTTTCAAAGCTACAGAAAACTATTGGCAGTGATCACTACCATCATGAGAACCAAAGGCAATTTACCAGGAAACACTGGAGGTTACTGTAAAACCTCAAATGTGCTGAAGATCACCTTTCCCCTCACTACAGGCATAGAAACAATAATATGGATTGTGCTTTCTCTTTTCTGTCTTTCAAATCGCTTACAAATGTCCCTGATTTTCAAAATATAGTCTGAAATCCAGCTGGCAAGGGATTTTGAGAAATGCAATTTCCATGCTTCTAGTCACTGGGAACAGGGACAGTCAAGGTGAGGAAGTAATGCTGGATCTACAGACAGAATAGAGAGCTGAATTAGGTACTGATGGACTGATGAACCTCTCTGACATAGTCGCTGAGTGTGATTTTTAAAAAGTGATTTGGCATAAAAAGAAACAGTTATAAGTACTTATGTGTTACATCTTTATATGCTACAGTTTGTGTTTCAAACTAATGCAAAACAAGAGCCATCAGAGTCTATAAACATTCATTCTAAGGTTGATTTTTGCTAATATAATTTTGTCAAGGACATAAATGTAGAAAGAATATCTTGACTGATTATGGTGATTAAAATCTATGTTGCAAATAACAAAAAATAAGAATAGCACAATATAAGCAAATACTTTTGAAATTTAGTTATGACCTTTTGAAAGAAAAAACAACATAAAAGAATAAATAATTAAATATTTCAATATAAACAGAATAAGCCCTTAACATTCAAGATAAAACTTGTTTCTAATCAGTGAGATAAAGTCTCTTTTGCCTGGATATAACGTGAAATTCAAAGTCTTTCACAATTCCATTTTTCCTTCCTATCTCTCTAGGGAAAATAGAATTGAAATATTTGTTTTAATAACAAAATTAAATCACTTAATGATATCTTTCACAATTGCTAGTATTCCTAACCTATGAAGGGCTATTTTACCAGTTTATAATCTTTTAAACTCTATGATAACATCTAATATAGTACCTAGAAAGGTAGGTACCAGATAAGTATTTGTTGAATCAATGAGTAAGAATGCAAACTGTACATTTTAAAGATTTTACAAGAAAATGCTAAATAGGCATGCTAATTCACTTAAACACTGAGCTAGGAAACAAGAAAGAAGTGGTTAATTTTAGATGCCATGAGTCACTTCATTGTGGGAATTTGGGAAAATCATTTCAAATCTTGTGGCTTGTTTATTTTCATGATAATGAACCCTCTTGTCTCCTTCACAGAAATACACCTGAGAAAATTACTTTGGCTTGAGCTCCTTGGAGGAAACATGAGCTATGAAATTACAATGTATAGAATCACAACATTCATTGATAACAAGGCTAGAACTTTTAATAATATACAAACGTTATTTATAAGTGGGATTTCATTGTTAACTAAGTCCAATTATGTTATACTATAAATACTATATATTATACTGTATATATATATTATGCTATATATTATACTGTATATATTACATATATATATTACATATATTATGCTCTAAGGGAAAGTTGAGACTATAACAAATTTTAAATGTGCAGGCATTGTTATGATTTGGATCCGTACTGTCCCCGAAAGGCCTGTGTTTTGAAGGCTTGATCCCTCAATGCAGTGAAGATCAGAGGTGGGGATTCCCTGCTTCAATCAGAGTACTTTGGGCTGGAAATACATTAGCTTAAATAATAAAGGGGATTTATTAAGCCACGTGACTAAAATATTCAGAGAGGAGCATTCAGGCATGGTCTTGCTTCTCTCTGACACTTTGGGATCTGTCTTCCACTGTGAATCAGCTTTGTCTTCAGGTGGGCATGAGTCACTGCTAGCACTAACTAGGCCTCGTTCAAGTCCACGGGAGAAAATACCTGACAGGACCAGGGTCTTAGGCCACATGTTGAGATCCACGTGGCTGCAAGAAATACCATGACCTCACTCACTGGTGAAGGCCGGTGGAGTCCAATTGGTGCTCCCAGTCAAGCCTCACAAGCTACCACCCAGCAGAGAAGGGGCAGGAAACTTCTTTGTCTGATGATTCCCAATCGTGAGGAACTTTTCCTTTGTAAATAAACAAGGAACTGTGCCCTAGCTTTCCTTGAAGTTCTGAAGAATTCTGTCTCAGAAACACAGGTCACCTCCTGTTTTAAGAGGTCTCTTGCAACTGATCTTTATCTCCATACACACCTGGGGACATGGAACTTACATTCAAATTTGTCTGAGTGAGGCTTGGACTGGAGTCATTTGCTCTGTGGTTTTTCAATGTTTCTTTGTGTCTTTCAAAAGATTAGATCAAGATGTTGTAGTATTTCCAAAATTTAGAGTTCATCAAGATTTTAGATCAGTTTTATTTTTATGTGTCAAATACTTAATGATTATCATAAGCTGTAAAAGTTGTAGGTGATTTTTGCCTGATTCTAGTTACTTTGATTTATCCAACATATTACTAAGGTCATGGCTGTGGATGCTTGGAAATGCTCCTTAGATCATACTGTCTACAGTTCAAGAAATCTACTTTATTTGGCTAAGATTTATTAGGTTTTAATTAATTGATTGGTATAAATAGGAACCTGAGGCAGCTTCATATAAACAAAATTATTATGATGATTTCTAATATGGAAATGTGGGCTTTTATCTAAGAGTATCAGAAGCTTAAATATATATTCAAGTTTCTAACTATAATTTTAATGATATAAAATATAATACTTGAACTATACTTCAATCATATTTAATTGAAAATAAGGCATTTCTTTAAAATTGTAGGGTTCTTGTTTTTTAAAGCTGAATTCATTAATAATGACCCTCCTTATTTTGGAAAAGCATTTTCTTTAAGAGGAAAATTGTTTTCTAAACATTTTTTTGACACCCCAGATTTTTGTTGGTCTGATTTCTCTGAACTTTTCTTTTTCTCCATATTGGCTATAAGTAAATATAACAGCATATAATATGGAAGGAAAAGGGCGGGGTGTGGGGGAAGACCACTAGATCACTTCTACAACTGAGCACAACAGGATCAGAATGAGTTTAATGTAGGCAAATGTAATCAGGCACAGTATAAGAAAGTTTAATTTATTATATCCTCAGGGAGAAAGAAAATCTAAATCTAAAGATCATTATAACTATAAGAGACACGATGAACAAATTAAACCAAGCAAACAAACAAACCCATTTTACAACAGTTTATGCCTTAGAAAACCAATATATTAAAATTTGTAACCACCAGTATTTTTCCCTTGAATGTTACACTACTAATTATCCATGAAACTGAGCTCATTTAATCAATTATTTTATTTTACACTCCACCTTTGTTTTCATATGTAGCGTAATCAGTGCATTTTTACAAGTTGATCTACAAATTCATCAACCCCATTGTCCCATACCTTGGCTCACTGTTGATGGAGAACCATAGGATGATATCAGTAGAGACAGAAAGAGCAATTAGCTTTCTCATGATATCAGAGACAATCTTATGCCTTCAATATTAATACTGATAACCCACCTGGTAGGGCTGCAAATTGCCACTTATTCTCTAAAAGATTCATTAGCAAACAGTTCCTTATGCTAGAAATGCTGATGCTACTCATACCTGACCTTGTTTAGCCCTTAAAAGAACCTTGGTGATCCAGCAGGTATTACCCCCATTTTATAGATTAGACTATTGAAGATTAAAAGATTAAATAAAATTTCCCATGTTGCATGTATAACATGGGCTAAGATTAAAACCCATGTATGCTTAATTATGAAATCCTTGCTCTTTCTATAACACTTTGCAATTTCTTTCTAGTTATATTATTCTTTTAAAGTAGATTATTGATTTCACTTTTCCAGTCTTAATTTATTCCTAGTCATATAATCAGGTTTTCACTGATCCAGAATAGATTTGTAGATGAACTGAAGTGAAGATCCAGGTGGGAATGGGATTGTGTAATATTTCATTGATTATAATATATTCATTTGTTCACATTTTAATCCCTCTGAAATCAGGACTGCCTTATAGTTAATGATAAGGAGGTATTTGTAATTGTTCAATTATAGTAGTTAAACTTTTCTTTCTTAGTGACTTTTAAACTAATGGAGAGTTTTCAGCCTTTGGTTTCTCAGACTAGACAAAATGTAGAATTAGTTCTTCAATGAAACTCAGTAAAATTGGGAAAATCAGATTAATCCTGACTCATACCCAGCTCCACTCCACAAGAAGATAGATGCTCTATTTAAAAAGTGGGGTGGAGTGTGAGAGTTTCAGTTACTGAAATTCCCTTGCTATTAGAAGCTATTTCTCTCCTGCACAACCCAGTTTTAACAAGGAAATTTCTTTCTGTTTAAAAATTTGCCTTTGGATAATTGAATATGGTATTTATTTTATTGTAATTTTATTATCTATGCTCTCTTCCTCCCACCTCTTATAGATATGCTAATCAAAAGTTGTCATTTTGTTAAGTTTCTCTTCTTAAATTGAGAATTCCTTTAAAATCTAAATAAATATGGGAATGATTTGGCCATGCTCTTTGTACAAAAAAATGTGTAGAATTTTAAGCAATTACTATGTAAATAGTCTATCCCAGTTGCTTCCTTGTTATTATCCATTTATATATAAAGATATTAGGTTTTTTTCCATTATGTAAATTCCCACTTTCACTGTAGAGCTTAATAAGGTATTAAAATCGATATGATTTTTATTGTGTCAGTTATTATTCTTTGGAAGATTCCCCAAGCCCTGCCCACTCCTTTACCCCTTCTGAAAACGTTTCACTCATGTTTCTTGAAAAAATTGATTCTTTTGTCCTCAGAATATCTTTATGGGTTATGTTATAGAGATGTGTGATTTATTTGTGTGTAAAATAGGGAATAATGACATTACCTACCTATCATGCTTATAGAATAAATGAGCTAATACATATGAAACTTACAATAAATGTGTCACCTAACAAGTGTTCATAAATCTTTGTTATTATTAGAAGTCATCTGATAGACATCATAACATACCATTCTAGTCCTTTTTCTGGAATACTTTATAGATAATAAATTCCTAGAAGAAAGAAGGCATGTATGTGTCTTGGTTTCACTTTTAATGCCTAAGATTACCCCTAACGTATTCTGACACGCCAATTTCTTATTAATGAACAGAACTTCCCACTCAGCATCCACCCTAATTGAATCAGAACAGGTTACCCAATGCTTGTGGGAAACAGGCTCATAGATTTCCCAATTTAAGCTGGGAATTGTGGAAATAATTTAGACTTTGGACACAGGCCCAAATTTAAATACCAGCTGCCTTTTGTTTTGATATTTGGGATCACTTGTAACTCTCTGAGGTCCAGTTTTCAACTTCTGAAAAACATTATTTATCATGTGCTCTTCTGGGAAAATTAAGATTATTACCTAGGTGATGCATGTGTCACCTAGTGCACAATTCCTGATATATAATAGGTTTTCCATAAATATTAACTATAGGTAACTATCATTTTGCTATTTTAAAAATTAAAATTCCTGGGGAAGATTATTTAACAATCATTAAATCTTGATTTCTTTAACCATAAATGGGACCCACATTGATTTATTCTTATAAATAAAAAAGGATTAAGTCATACATATAATGCTCCATGCAAGGTCTTCACAGAGTAGGTGATGCTATCCTCAAATCCTGCTCCCTCCTTTCTCACATCTCATTTCTTAGTATAGCAAAGGAACAAGTTCCTTGTTCTTTGAAAAGAGATATTTCCCAAAGTTCTCCAATCTTGAGTGTATTGCCCTGTTATGGAAAATTTAGCAGTGTGAAAGCTTCTGCGACCTTTGAGTCTTCAGTTTGGAAAAGTTATGGGAACATTGGGATTAACCTTCACCCATCTCCCACCACCAGTACCCTAGAGATTTTCAATGGTACCTGGAGAACTGGCCCTTCAGCTCTCAAAAATAGCATTGCTGAGGAGTCCTTTTGCATTATTTAGTTTCTGTATTTGGTTCCTAAGGGTTTGTTTTTTTTTTTAAGAGTTATATTTCCTTTGTCTGAACAAAGTAAAAACAAAGACACATAGTGATGGGCCCCTCTCTTGACCTTCATTCCACAGGAGAAGTTTTTGATAAAGCCCTGGACATTTGTTTCTCCAACATTTCCCAAATAAGATAAGAATTCTTGTGTAGGTCTGCAGACTTGTCTTGGGCACTGCTGTTATTGGGGATGTAATTCTATATTGGTAGCATAATTTGACAGCAAATTATTACTATTATCTCTTTATTAAAAGATCAGGATTCAGAGCACAATTGTCATGCTTGCCAATTTGACCATGGAGTTCTTAACAATACTGACAGCCCAATTATATTCATGCATATTTCTTTACTGATTGGAGTCATGGCCATTTCTTCAGGTGTGAAAGCACTGATGTACCTGTAAATTGATTGGGGCTGCCAATAGTCTCCCATAATCATGAGCTTATACAGTGAGAGTGTCCATCTAAGACTGTAAATCAGGACTGTCGAAACATTTGGGTGGTTAACACAACACAGGTCCTGAGAACTACAATGTGTGACCACATATACAGTAAACAACTCTAACTATAACCATAGCACCAGTGAATTTCTTTTCTGTACTCTGCTTTAGGGAGAAAGAAGCAAAGCACAATGAAATTAACCAATATCTGGTCAGTTCAGATTCGGAGTTCAATATACTACAGCTTATTACCTCAGTAACAGTTCCTACTGACCTCAAGGCACTTCAGAGTCATCAATCATAAAGGAAATATTAAATTAGCTTTGGTATACTGTACTTAGCAAGGTTGTAAAGTAGCCTAATGTATTTTGCAAGGTTTTTTCTTTTCAGCAACTTAGGTTGACACAAAACTGTTTTTTTTTCTATTTCCCAGTTATCCAGAACATTCTAATCATGAGAAATGAACCGAGGTTCCCTTCATACTGCTAAAATGGGTTCTGTTGGGGCTTTTTGTTTTATCAGTTGGTATAATGTGTATAGTAAAATGTAGAAAACGCACCCCTGATGGGCTCACCTTGCAGCATTCATGATGTTGTTCCTATGTCACATTTGGATACTGAACAGAATGTCAAGTACCCAAGCCCTTTACACCAACGATGCTAATGTCAGGGTGAGGGACATCATTAAAGGAAAAGGTAACCCTACTCCCCGGAGAGCCCTCACAATGAGAATATAATTAATCACTCCCAAGTCTCCCAACATTGCATTTGTAGCCCCTGATTTAAGTGGAATGTGCCTATCATTTATCTTCATTACTGGCCAGCAACATTAATAAAAATCAGCTTAAGTTCTGAGCATGGAATCACTTCCTATAGATTCCAATTTAATTTAAGGATGCCTAAATTGAAGGAAACATCCTTTCTCTGTCTCTGAGAAATGAGTTGGTTTTTCTGTGATACCCAGCTACAGCAATAAACAAAGATGATGCAGACATGAAGGTCCACAGCTAGTTCTTCCATTGATTACCTCCAGACATTAATTTCCAGTCTAATTGCTTTGGTTGGCACTTTCACCTCAGTGGTACTTACATATGCCTACAGATCTGTTTGATCACAACTCTTGGGTTTTGAATTATTTAATACCCAATCAGTTTTAGAAATGTCCTTCATACCCTATCCAGAATTTCTGCAAAGGAATAAATATAACGTGATATTTAATAAAATGAATTTCTAACCCACAGATCTCCTTAATAGTTTACCATCTTTGTAGTCCTGAATTATTTCCTTTGTTCATGAAACAATTGCTTTAGTAAATCAAAATCACAACACATTTCCACATTTCATCTGGGTTCAATGAGCAATAAGACTATATTATACATAAGAGATGATAAAATTATATTTGCTTCATCATGAAAATTATAGCTTTCAGAAATTTTCTTCTTTCTATTTAGCTGCATTTTTGTGATTCTTTAATTCTTAAGTGTTATTTTATACATTTTAAAAAGAGTGCATGCCAGTTTTTCAAAATGTTCAAATATATTTGCTACTTAATTTAAGACTGAATGTCTGATGCTGGCTAGTTCTTCCAGCATTGTGCAGGCATGAGCTTTGGACTGCTTAATCTTTGTACTGCAGATGTATCAAACATTACTATCTTAACTGTGAGATGTCATCTTCTCAGGTCTTTGTTCTCCCCCCAAAATTATTTTAATAGCACCATTAACTGTTAGTTTCTTGATTTCTGTGTTTGAAACATGACATCATATTTATTCAAGGTTTTCAAAAGCAGAAAGCAAATGATCCTAGTCACGGGGCCAGTCCTTATGAATTAATTTTAAGCAACCCTTTTCCTCTTTTTAACAACTATGTATTTTAATTGAGTTATTAACTGTCTTACAAGATATTGTTACTTTTTCTAGTTAAAATTTGCTAGCTTTCAGAAAGTGATTTCAAATTAAATACATATAAGCACACATATCTAATATATAACACTCTAACACCCAAATCCATTCATATGTACATAGTAAGTCAGATCCAACAGAAGTTTAAATATGCTGAGAAAGCCACAATTTTTTTAGATCTCTAAGTCATTCTTATTTATACAAATATGACCAGTGCTCACATTTATCAAAGACAGTATTACTAAAGTGATTGCTTTTCAGAGAAATTAAGTAGAGAATTATCTAGAGAATTTGTTGAACTTTTTCAGAAAAACAGATTGAAGCTACTTCAGCCTGAGTTATCCAAATAATTTTTAAACTCTTTATTCTACCATTCCTGTAGACAGCCTCATATATTAATCAGTTTGCATTGATAATCCTTTGAGAATGTTATCTTAGTGTGTATTTAAGTGCAATAAATAAACCTGACATTTATAGGAATAAAGGAAATAGATGTAAGTTAGGCTGGAAACTGTAGCTGAGTAGCCACAAGCCCAACTAAAAGGCAAGGGATGCTTCTGTTAAAAGGAAGAAAGGAAGAATGGCATAACTGCTGCATGCTCAGCCACTGCTGTGGTCACTCAGTCTGTCCTGTGCTTCCTTTACCCCACAGAGATCACATTCTTATTCTAGCCCCAAGCAAGAAAGACCAAAGTCTCATCTAGTTTCTATAAGTTTCTGATCAGTGGGTGATGTGTTTTTCATTCCAGCAAGTTCAGAAGTGACTCTTTGATGTCCAGTGGCCCATCAAAGGTCCTTTCCTACCTCCTGCACCATACTTGATAAAAAATGGCAGAGGATGATCGGAATCATGCTAGTGAGATTTTTTTTTTTTTTTAAACTTGGAAGATGGAAGATTGGGAAACCACAAGTCACTGATCCAGAGCAGTAGCAAAATTCTGTAGGTTAGAAATTGGAAAGATTTTGTCTTGGCCATGAAAAAAATTCCTCATTTGGGAGCTGGATCTACTGTCTTTGAGGAATTTGTCTATTGTTTCTATGGTGCCTACATTTATCTTTTAGGAATTTTTTTCCTTACTGAGCTTTTGGGGGAATTGCATTAACAAAGAAGAGAAACCACAAGCTTGAGTGACCAAAGCTTTAGGGGTGATTGATTGACTCCTAAGTCAGTCCTCAGGCACTCCAGCCTCCGCTCTGCAAGGAAGGAAGCTGGAGACAGCTGCATGAGCCCAGGAGGGCACACCTGTGATGCCAGCTGGTTCCTCACATGCACACATTGGGTCAAAAGCTTTGTGTTAGTTCTCTTTGAGGATAACCATGGTCAAGGATTTTTCCTGTCTTGTTTCTTGATAATATACACTTATTTTTTGTTTTCATGCTATTGTTTACCATTCCTCAATTTAAGCCTTGCCACTGTGAGACCACATGAAACAGTGGGTATTGTGAGAAGGCAACCCTTCAACCACCTTTGCCACTGAGTGACTCACACTTCAAAATACTTATCCTGAATCTCCTAAGAAGTGCTCTATGCACGTAATGGTATCACTGGCTATTTGGGGAGAAGAGCAGTTGGATTTTCTATTGTTTACTGCCCCAAACTCTTGAACTCACAGTAAATTGACAGAGAATTCCCTTTAGCAGGTTTTTTTTTTTTTTCTTGGTTGTCTGCTTGGGAAATGGGAAGTGATTAATTTATACTTGACTCCTTTCTTTTTTAGCATTTTGTTCCATGGCATGGATGGTGAACAGCATGCACCAGCACCCAGACTTTTTCTAAATCTCTCTCCCAGAGCCACAGTCTTAGTATGGAATGGGTCTGTCTTTCAAGTTATCATGGTAAGCAGTTTTTCAAATTCTCATTTTGACATGATCATAATAAAGTCACTGGATTCATGACCTTACCATTTCACCACTGCCACATAATTTTAAGTTTTCGTTAGGGCAGTACCAAATGTCCAGTGTCAATTTGTGTCAGAGAATAGGTCAATGTGCTCTAACAAGAAGACCAAAGGTCTCAAATGAGTTGGAGAGTCACCTCTCTTATTTTAACAGCTCAGGGGCAGCTCAGGAGCAGCTCTGCCTGTCAAGGAATGCACCCTGCAGGTGGTTTCCATTTCTGTATTCTCTAGCAGGAACAGAAAAGGATAGGGCAACTTTGTGACAAATGTGTCTGGAAGTGGACCATGTTGGTTTGCAGCCCAATAAAAACTATAGTCAGCAGTTGAATATTTTTTCTAATTTCAACATTCTGGATTTAATATTCTTCTTTTAAATTAAATCTAGACTCTAAAATAATGAGCTCTATAATTACTTGAATGTTTTGGGATATATTTACATAAGAAGTATTTATCTAACTTCATTACCATCTATTTCCAAATCAATTTGCAGGGAAAGGTAGGTGAAATAATAAGGAAAGAAATGCAAGATAAAATTCTAATTAACCTACACCTCTAGTAATGATTTAAAATATTAAATACATTAAGAATATCAACAAATGATGTAGGAACAATTGGGTATTCGTATGCATAAAATGAACTTTGATCTTGCTTTCCTTCCATTATCTATACAGATGAACTAAAATAGATCATGAACCCTACATGTTAAAATTAAAAATACGAAATCTCTAAAAGTGAACATAAGAAAAAATCTTTGTGACCATGGGTTAAGCCAAGATTTCTTAGATATCACAGTAAAAGCACAAGCTATAAAAGAAAACAAAATTGATAAATTGGGACATCATTACAAACCAGAATGTCTGCTCCTTAAAAGACACTGTTAAAAGTATAAAGACAAGTCACAGATTGAGGGAAAATATTTGGAATACCCACATTTCATAAAGAATATCTATCTAGAATATGTCAGTAACTCTCATAACTCAAGAAAAAGCTAAGTAAAAATTTGGACACTTCATTTTACCTAAGAAGACAATGAATGGCAGACAAACACATAATGAAATGATCAGTACCATTAGCCATTAGGGAATTGCAAATGAAGACCACAGAGAGATAACATTATATGCCTGTTACAGCCAAAATTAAAAAGACCAAAAGTTAGGGAGCATGTTGGAGCAATTGGAACTCTCATACAGGGTTGGTAAGAATAGGTAAGTATGGAACCATTTTGAAAAATAGTTCTGACAGTCTCTTAAGAGGTTGACTACACATTAACCATGTGACTTGGCCTTTCCATTCCTAAGTATTTACCTAAGATAGATGAAAGTGTATGTTCACACAAAGATTAGTACATGAATGGTCATAGCAGTTTTATTTTTTATAAACCTAAAATTGAAAACAATTTTTTTTTTTTTTTTTTTGGTACCAGGGATTGAACTCAGGGGCACTCAACCACTGAGTCATGTACCAAACCCTTTTTTTATATTTTATTTTGAGACAGGGTCTCAGGAAGTTGCTTATGGTCTCACTAAGTTGCTGAGGCTGGCTTTGAACTTGTGATCCTCCTGCCTCAGCTTCCTGAGTTGCTGGGATTACAAGTGTGCACTGCCACACCCTAAAATATTAATGGTTGTATAAAGGCAAAAGGCCTTAGTTAACTATAGTTTGGTTTTTCAAAATATCCCTTTGAATAAAAATAGGCATACAAGAGCTATTTTTGTAGGGTAACTAACATACCCTAGTTTCTGCAGGACTGCTCAAGTTTGATCTGCATCATTTCTTTCAGCAACCATTTAATAGTTGTGTGAACTTGGAAAAAATGTTTACCAATTTGTTTACTTTGAGAAAGAAATCGAATAATATATGTACTATCATGCCTGGTTCATAATAGCGATCAAATAAATGTGGGTATAATTTCTACAACTATCATTTATTGCTCTAAGTCAGGGGGTTGTTATTTACTAAAATAGACCTCATTTTATACAGTAGTGAAATATTTTATGCAAACAATTTTAGTTGTTGGTGTCAGATGTTCATATTAGATCAATTGTTTAATGTTTTTAACACTTAGTGGTCTTCATTACTAGAACTTAAACAAAATTATTCTGTGATCAATTAACCAGCAAGGTAGATGTTTTCCATGTAGGTAATGACTGATAAAGGATAAATAAACTTTTCTAGATTTCTTGTCTTCTATAAGATCTCATCTGAAAGCTGAAACTGCTTAATTATTTCTCTTAATAAAGACAGCAGAATCCCATTGACAACTTTAACTGCAGTCATCTGGACGTGTTGATTTTGTTCTTAGGTCAGCCATATATTCAGACCTTCCAGAACAATCCATAGCCAAGCTGTCATCCTGCTGTTCCCCGTGATGTATACTTAGACTTGTTATATCATGTGTGGACTTGGAACATAAGATCAACATGCTAATACTACTTATTTAGCTTAATTTTTGCTCTTTATTTTGATCTTGGTCCTGAATTCTAGACCCTTACTCTGATGCTCTTTGCTTTAGACCTTGACATATTTTCCCATCTCAGTTCATTCAATTTTTTAAAAATCGAAGTTAATTTATAATTCCTTACATTATAATATTAGCAAGTTCATGCTTATTTTGTGAAGTTTTTCTTTTAAAAATATTTATACAGGTACTAAAATATCTTGAAAAATATCTTAAGAACATTGAGCTAAACATGAAAGACTAATCGATGGGTCACAATAGTCATTTGAATTTCCATATGAGAATCAATAATTTTGTGAAACTAGAGTTTTAATTTCCTCCCCAAATCTACTTTAAAGTAGGCAGTCTCACCAAAAATGTATTAACCCTCACTCTACCTGAAGTTCACCCATCATTTAATAAAAACGTTCTTAAATAGTTCATCTATAGGGATTAGAAATTAGGTCTTGCAGTTCTTGGATAGAGTTAATTAATGTTTTCAATGATCTGAAATCACCTACTATTAGGTCTTAATATCTGTGACCACCAAACACACACACACACACACACACACACACACACACACACACCACACACAATTAGCCCTTGAATTTTCTTTTTTGTTGGCTATAGTGGCTGATTTATACATTCTACAATGGAGTGGATGTACCCTGTGGTAGCATGAACTATCAATTGAACCTGCATCCAATATGGTCCTTTATCATGCCACATAATAATTTCTCATTATAAGCTCTGCACTGAGTTTGGGACTGGGGATAAAGAGACATTAGGAATAAGACATTGCTTAAATTTAGGAAACTGACATTCCAGAAGACTAACCGGTTTACTTGATTTATTTGTCAAAGCAATCATACTAATCAATGGGAAAAGCCATTATCTGAAATTGGATAAATATAATTGTATAAATCCAATTGCATAATTATCTGACTAATTTCTTCATTTTTAATTGGTTATTTTGGCAATATAAACAAATAACTAAAGGCAATTAAAAACATTGGAAGAATTTTGTTTTGGACCATTCTTTTTACCTTTGTCCAAATATGGTCTGTTAAATGAATAGAAATGATGGCTGAGTGATTAAGGGTGATAGCAAGGAAGATAGAGAAGAACAGATATGGTTAGAATAAATTTTGGAAGATATTAAAATGTGTTGATGGATAGGATATGGGTTTGAGAAAAGTGAGAAGTTCATGAGACATCCAAATAAATATCTTAAGAAGAAAGTTCAATATAAGTCTGCATCTCAAGGGAGAGGTAGGGTCTGGTCTGGAAATGATGTTAATCAGATTCTTAGTGAAGTACCACTTTTCTCAATAAGATTGATGTCCATGCCAAACTTAAGATGAGTTTGTTTTACCATCTGTAGGACATAGGTTAAGCACTATGTTCATGTTGATAGATTGGGAAGGAGTGTGAACTTTGGAGTCAGACATTGTCTTTCGCCTAGTTTTGCTTCCTTTCTGGGTGACCTTATGTACTTAATCCCTCTTGGATGCTAATAAAATATCACATTTGCTAAACTTAAATGAAATAATGCAGAAAAGCATCTAGCATGTATTATATATACAGTAACCTCACAATAGTGTAAGGTGTCAGTAATCTAGGCTATAAGGCATGTAGGTCTTAAGAGGAGTAATGAATACAAAGAAAGCACCTATAAATAATGTCAAAATCAAAGGGTATGTTTCTACATTAAAATATGTAAGGAAAAAAAGTCTGAGACTTTGAAATGGACAAAAAATGACTATAGAGGACCCTGTGCTCTTCTGGGTTATCTCTACCTTTCATTGTCTTTAAACTAGTTTAAGGCTGTGTGAATTGTAGAAAAAATAATAATACAAATAATTCTTTTTTTTTTTTTTTGGTACTGGGGATTGAACCCAGGGCCTTGTACTTGCAAGACAAGCACCACAAATAATTCTTGTCCATAGTCACATCAATGATTTTTTTTTCCAGTGGAGATGCTGTTATTTCATCATTCCTTATCGTCTAGGTGTATCCCTTCCATTCTTTAAACTGGTTGCAACATCTTACAGGTTCTCTGATTCACTAATGGGTTAAATAAGAACATATTTTTATTTTAATCCCTGCATAAGAATTCTGACTTCGCCTTTAAAAATTATTTTTTAACAAAAATAAAGAGTGATTCTTACCTATTACTTTTCAATTTGATAATGAAAAATCATAAGGAATAGGAATATAAAAAGAAAAGTTACTAAAATAATTAGAGGGTGGGATATCAGTAAATGCTTTAATGTTATTATACCTGCATCATATTAACAATATGATAAAAATATTCAATGCTTTAGCAATGTCTTTTAAAGGCCTCTTGTGAAACACTTGTCTGTTAAGACACATTTATAGGTGTTCTAAGAAGAAAAAAAAATATCAACTTTGAATTGGTTTGGGAGAACGGTAAGTTAATATCAGTTAGATAGATTTATTTACTATATAACTTCTTTCTTCACTGAATTTGATGCATTATAAATATCAAAGAGAGAGGAAAAGAGGGGAAGAGGAGGAGGAGAGGGAGGAAGAAGAAAGAGGAGGAGGAGGAGGGGAGGAGGGAATCTAAGACAAGGAGAATGAAGGAGAGGGTGGTGGGGGAGGGGAGAGTGAGAGAGAATGTACCCATATCCCAAACTTACTTGATGGTACAATATCTCCTTCTTTTTGTTTCTCCTAAGTATTGACACGAACATTTCCTAAGGTGCATATTTAAATAAATGGGTTTGTTTAAAACTTTACTCAAAGGAAACTTATGAAATGCCTAGTACAGAAGGGGCAGTCCGACAGCAGAGAAGAGTGGGGTGGGATTGTCTCCTCCAGTCATCTGGGTTCCATGGACCTCCTTTGCCTGTCCTGTGAGGGTGAGCCCCCTCTCAGTGAGTCTCAGCGGGGAGCGACAGCAGTGGCAGGGAGCTGGCCGGGTGTACCTTTTCCTTGATAGGACCACCTGGGTACTGCTGTGACTCTAGTATCAAGGCACTATCACCACAACAGACCTTTTAAAAAGTGCTCTTCAGAGACCTTCATATTTTAACATTTCAAACATAACTTTGCCTAAATTCAGATTTCTCTGTTAGAGCTAAGTTGCATTAGTTGTTTGATATTTAAATCCAGATGCTTCAAGTAATTTAGGGAAGCATTTGATGACCATAGAAAACCACCACAAAAAACAGTATTTGATTTAGGACCTAGGCCCTAAAATGACTTGTCCTGGGAATCCCTAAACATGTTGAGATTAAAAAATAATAATAATTCTATCTTTCAGAGAATCACTTAATTGTCCCATAATGTATCATAGCGCTTTTGAAGCTCTCTAATTAAGCCACTAATTTGAGGAATCTAAAAGTGTTTTAGTGTTCTGTTTCTTAGGTAACTTTAAAAGAAAAAAAGTTTTATTTTAGGCTGTTAAAACAAAACTTAAACCTTGGTCATTTTAAATGAAACAGGCTTGACTTCCTCTTTAATGCCATGTTCAGAATGACATCGCTATGAACTCAGCTCTGATGACATGTTATGGAATGTATATGAAAAATGTAGGAGCTGCTCTCTTCACTTAAAGCAGCCTCTAGTTTCCTAAAGACTTATAATACACGTTAAAGAAAACTGGTGGAAAACAAGACAATAGAGCCAAATGAGAAATTGGTTGACTATTATAAAGGAGCCTGCATAGGTTGGAATAACAAGACAAGAATGAGGAGCCAGAAAGTAGGACAGTGATGTAAGGTAAGGGAAAATTCCAAAGATATTTCCTGGGCAGGTGACTTGACAGAGGTGTGATGGAGAAGGCAGGTAGCAGAGATCCATATAATATACAGTTTTTTTTCTATAACAGAGGGTTGGTACTCCAGAATAATAGCAAATGATCAGAATAGGGCACAGTAAAGGCAGATAAGAAATTTTAAGGAATTTTGACATAGATTCATTTATTATTCTAATAAGCCACTAAACTTTAGGATCTTTGGTAAATTCTATGGTTTTGAAAGGAACATCTTAGGTTCCTTTTGTATATTTTTTGGTCTATGCTGAAACCTCACTAATTCAGGTAAACGGAGAGAGATTCTAGTTTGTACTAATTAGATTTATGAATTGTGGAGAATTTATTTTTTAAAGCATTTTATTCTTTTCTGTATTTTTGATTACAGTAACCAAATGATGGACATGTTTGTCTCATTAAACTTCTTGAGACAGTAGTTTATTTTTGAAGAATGATTCGAAATTAGAATCTTTTCCCTAAATAATGCTTTTCTAAGGGAAAATGGTTCTTTAAACAAGTGATTCTTAAGTGCTTTTGATTATCCTGTGTGCATCTTATTTTTTACTGTTAATTGGCTAAGCAAATCTTTTCCTTATTATGTGGAGTTCAAGGTGAATTTCATCCTAGCTGTGCTAGGTGTTGGATGCTGGTTCCTGGAGATGCTTCCACAGTCCTGCACCTTCTCTGTGTCCAGGGTTTATTCACTGGCCCCACCCTGTCTTGGTCAGCTGAGTCCCTGTGTTCAAGGCCACACTCTTTTTGGGATCTCCTATGCTTTTTGGGGTTTCAGGAGCAATGTGTTTTGTCTTTAGGCCTAGTAAGCAATGGTTTTCTGTTCTTGCTAGTCTGAGTCCAGCACCATCTCTTATTGGTTGCTCTTCATTACAATAAAGAATTCCCCTTAACAAAATGGAACCAGGAGGCACGGTGGTGCATACCTGTAATTTCAGCAGCTCAGGAGGCTGAGGCAGGACGATCACAAGTTTAAAGTCAGCCTCAGCAACAGCAGGGTACTATGAAACGCAGTAAGATCCCATCTCTTAATAAAATATAAAACAGGGCTGGGGATGTAGCTCAGTGGTTGAGTACCCCTGAGTTTAATCCCTGGTACCAAGGGGGAAAAAAATCAATGAGGCATAGTGGCCTACACCTGTAATCCCAGCACCTGGGAGGCTGAGGCAGGAGGGTTGCAAGTTCAAGACCAGCCTTGGAAACTTAGTGAGACTGTCTCAAAACAGAAAATAAAGAAGTCTGGAAATGTAGCTCAGCAGTACAGCACCCTGCATCCAATCCCTAACACCTATCCCCTACCTCCAAAAATTGGTTCAATGGCCTTTTTGAGTGTGCTGCCTGTTTCTTGCTGGGACCCTGAAAGAGAATATCTTTCACTCAAGTGGATAAACAAAATAAAACAAAACAGTAGAGTCCACACTATGTTTTGCTGAATGTGTGAATGTATTTGAAATGTGTTTAATACAATATTTGTGAACAATTCATTTGATTACTTATTAGAAAACAGTGAAATATGTAGGACATTGATATACGATAAGAACCAGTTCAAGTTTCCATTACATTTCTATTTCTATTATATTAATTAAGAGAAATATTAATATTAATATACTAATCACATTAGTATTCATAACACAAGGGGTTACATATTATCAACCATTTAGATGTAGTAAGGTAGACACTTTAAAAGTCTTCATTATTAACAGGTTCATATAGATTATTTATTATATGCAGAGTATTGGACTTACAGTTCCTAAAAACATCTTTTAATATTATTTTCTTATGTGAAAGAAAAATGTACTAAAATTCTGGTTCCTAGCTTTGAATTATTTCATGCTTATTATGTATCATAAAGTGTAGGGTTTGCAGCTTATGTAATATTACAATGTTACATAAGGAAACACTGATTCATATAGCACAATGTATAAAAGGAGATAGGGACAAAGATAAAAATGACTAATAAAAAACTATTGAATTATAGATCACTCAGGGTATTAGTTTTCCCTTATTCAAGCATTTGAGAGGTATTTAGGTTCTTTTGTAAAGGGCATTAGAATAGCATATTAATTACAGTTACACTAATGTAAAGTGCAAAAATTACGTGAATTATCTATTAAACTCATTTCAGACATGGTACTCCTAATATTACTCCTAATTGAAAATAACAAATATATTTAAATCACTTTGTTTATTTTCTTGGTGTAAAAATATGAAAACAAGAATCCATTTTTTTTCAAATACTTATTGAAACATTTTTGTCTGCTTCTGACTCTGAAAATTTGGAGGAGGAACAGATGAAAATGTAGATTAAACCAGGTATTCATTTTGCAAAATTTTCAGAAGATTTAACATCAGTGCAATCTTAGTTCTATCTCCCTTATAAACAATATGGATCATTGCCTTTAATGGATCATGGGTATACTGACTATATTAGTTCGATGTCAACTGTACAGATGGAAAGAAAAATAGTTTCGTTACTTGTTTCAAGCTAGACAGTAAATTATCTCAAAAATTCAGTTTCCTGACTATTTCGTTTCCAGGATTTAACTAATAAAACAAAATGCAGCACAGTAAACTTGGAGGTTTTGCCAATATATATAAATGGCATGTTGAGATTTTTGTTTTCCTCCGTGTGACCTCAGAATTGGAAGACATATGGCATTGAAACTCCAAGTTAATGATGAAAAATATGGATCTTAATTACAGATATATTAGAGAGCATAATACTTCTGGTCTACTTTAAAAGTCATGGGGAGGGAAGAGGAAATATATATCTCTGTTCTCAGCTTAAGATTGTCAATCAAGTTTTTCTCATATAGACAGGAAGTGATTTAGCAAATGATAGGTGCATCAGCACTATGCAACCTTAGAAATCTTTTCATCACTGAGTTAAATAAAGGCCACAGTTCTCCAGGATCTCTACACTTGAAAGGTAACAGGCCTCATTCTTCACACATACAGATTTAGTATTAAAAACATTGTGGCAATCAGAGCAGCAGCAGGAAACAAATACAATTAGCAAAGGAAGCATGGATAAAACATTTAGACCCATACCTTTTATGCATTAGCTCAATGATTCATTTCAAATTTAGCTTTTCAATTCATCTGTCTCCAGGTGTCCCCTATTTCATATTTTGATCTAATTTTTTTCATAGAATCATGTGTCATTGAAACATCTGAGAAAATAAAATGTCACCCTCCCCAATTGCAGATTCAAAAAGCATAATGCAGTGTTATTTTTATACAGAAAGTCCTGTCTTTGACCTCCAAAAACAGTTCTTAGGTTCTTAGCATATTATGACTAGTTTGAATCTTACATAAAACCTGTTATTTGAGGAGTTTGCAATGTGCTGCCTGCCACATTAATCCCTATAATCGTGTTTTGAGATCACCATCACTATTGTCACCCTACAGAAATAACATAGTGCTTGTGATTTCCTTGAGAATTAATGTTCATAAATGACCAAATTGTATGGTTTTGATGATGCTCTTTGTTGAAATACTTCATTCTCTAAATCTATTGCTTTACCTACTAGAACATAGCTTTTTTTTTTTTTTTTTTTTTTTAAGA
Organism: Sciurus carolinensis; assembly: GCF_902686445.1. Classification (NCBI taxonomy): domain Eukaryota; kingdom Metazoa; phylum Chordata; class Mammalia; order Rodentia; family Sciuridae; genus Sciurus; species Sciurus carolinensis. The sequence goes on from NC_062227.1 coordinate 38,097,588, forward strand.
CTGGACAGATAACAGAAAAATTAAGTATTATCCAATATATTACTTACTCTGGGACACACTAAAACCAATCAAAATATTTGGCTCTAAACTACTAATAATATTAGTTTATTGTTTTGGACTGTCAAAGGGTTATAGACAGCTTCTCAAGTATTTAAGATCTATTTATAGATTACTGAATTATAAGGATTATAAAACTCTAATTCTTACTTTGCATTTCATTTTATTTACCCCATTTTTTTAGCCTTAAATTTTCTTGAAATTCTTGAGGCAATATCTTCTGTCTCTTGCTGACCTATCCATAAACCTTCATGATAACTTGGGGACCCTCACATCTACTCTAAAGATCACTACATAATGAACATTGTCCAAACTTCTGTCATAATAGTTGAAGAAAGAAATCTCTGTAAAATCTTCTTCTGCTCTGGAAATGATTGATTAGGGGTACAAGGAAAGCCACTTTGTGCCCAAATAGTTCAGGTTAGCTCCCAAGTCATTTTTGATTTCCACTCATGCCATTTACAGATCTTGGCATCACCTAGCATCCATTGGTAACCCCCAGTCAGTGACAGCCCACAGAGATTGTTAAGATCATTTATAGAGGTATAAAAACAGTTCCATTTTAGAAAAAAAAAATTGCTATTTAGGTCTATTCTTTTCAAGCATGCTGTGTTCCTACTTAATTGCTAATTTTTGAGGATAGGATGAAAGAGAGTTTAGGAATTTGTTGAGTCATGAAAACAGACTAAAAATTTAAACATTGTTGTTTTCTTTATAAGCGTTTTTTGAAAATAAATTGCATGGTCCTTTTCATAAGATTTTTGGTTTCAAATACTATCTATTGCACTATGAAAGTATCACAACACATATTACTTACAGTAGTATATTCAGATTACATAGGAACTTTACCCCTAGATGGTTTATTTGCTAACCATAAAACAGTAACAAAGGGGAAGAAAATCATGCCTACCAACCTGGCCAATGTGACACATAGGACCCTTAAATATTACCACTTCTACTCTAAAAATTATTTTTATACTTACAATTTGTCGTTGTCACTTTTTAGCCAAGTAAATTCTTCCATGAATACTGTAAGGAAGATTAATAGTAGTTTCATTTAAATCAAGAATTTAGGCTTGTAATTTTGCATTTTGCCATTTGAAGGAACAATGTTATACATATCTAGCACCTATTTATCATTTTTTATGCTCTTTAAATACCACTAATGTTTTCCTTTCACAATGCACTCCTTCCATGTGAAGGTATTTCCTTTTTGCAGATGAGAAAATTGTATAAAGTCACATGGAGGATACACTTGCCTGAGAAAACAAAGTAAGTAATGGAGAGCAATTTGAAATCTGACTTGCCTGATTCTGAAGACTATGCTCTCTGTCCTATTCGGTCAGACGTGTTGTAGTTTCAACACACAGCTTTCTTACGAGTATTTCAGGACCATGTCTAGTTGAGGTGGTGTTCCTTCTCCAGTGCTACCACATATTTTCTCATGTACAGAGAAACAGCACAGCATATACTGAGGAGAAATAATTTAAGGAGATGTACTTGGAAATTACAGTTATTCTGCCTTGTCAGTTGAAAACTATATAGTCATTTCAGTCCATCGGTCATTATTACTAAAACAAAATCCATTCAAAGGACACTGAAAACAACCATGAATTAAAACTGGGAGAGTGAATTAAAATATTGAATCTTTAAATGACTGATACATGGATTCAGTTTTGCAATATGTCTAGAGTTCCCTAGATCTGTTCTAGGAATCATGCATCTAATGTGTTGACATAACCAGAGGGCATCCCCAAGAAAATGAGCATCAGGATGAGTCATGGGCGATGGTAGAAAAGCAAAGGTAAAAAACTGCTTAAAATTATTTTTCCCCTGTCATTTTTCACTTTTGTGGCATTGCTTTAGTCTGACACCTCTACGTATCTCACTTCCTCTAAAATATAATTAGCAATAGAAATGAATCCTATATCTCCAAGTATTGTTGTGCTAAAATGGAAAATGAAGAGGAATATTTAACAGTAACACTTGACTTTGTATTTGATAAAGGCCATAGTTTGGTAGAAGTCATTTCAACCACACTGTATACTTTAAGACTGATAGAACTTTTCAAAGGAGATTGCATAAGATTCAAAAGGAAAACGTGCTCTCTAAAAATATTGTAATCCCATCTGGGTTTGTCGAGAGAAAGGTGATTTAATTTTGGAATGTATCTTTAGAGAATAGATAATAAGATGTCAATTTCTTTTTATAGAAAACTTACTTTATACACCATTTTTTGTTTCTACTTTTAAAATTTATTCTACTGGCAGCTCCTCCTCCTCAATATTTATTGATCATTATTATTATTTTTATTATTATTTATGCATAGAAATAAAAAGGAAAATAGGACCAAGTCCTTCACTTCTTGAGATTTAAAATCTAGTTTTCGGGACAGGACATTTACAATCAAGATGAACAACAATTCAAAGTTGCATATCCTAAGAGCTCTATCATAAATGGCAAGTATGTGACCTGAGGCTGCCTCTTCTATCTCTTGTGCTCATAGAAGACATTGATAATTAATCAACACACTCTCCTGTGTCTAACCATGGGGAAAAGTGAATCTTCCTCAGTTCAGATCTCTAAGTCAACTTTACCTGTGATTCAGCATTTGTGTGCAAGATGGAATCTATTTACTATCCCTGTGCTCCTTGGGAGTACGGTAGTGTTACAATCTGATAGGAATCTGGGGGGAAGAATTGTTAGGAAAATATCTACAGAAGAAGTAAGTTTTGTATTTTCTCTAAAAAGAGCAATAAAACATTAATTAATGGATTAAAGGAGGAGGATGTTCTAGATTAGTCAACGGGAGCCAACATTTGTGGTGTGCCCTTGTGACATTCAGTAAATACCTTAGATCAGCAGCATTTCTGGAGGGTGTCTAGCTAGGCATAGACCTGAAAATCATCAGCATAAAATAATAGACAACTAAATAGATAGCGTCACATGGAAATACGTGTGCAGTAAGAAAAGTGATTCAGTACTTACGGGACAGGTGACATCCCTGTAAAGCAGACCTAGGAGCAATAACCAGGAGATTAGGGGTCACAGAATCTAGGAGGTCTGTTCGAAGGACGTGGTGTGAAGCAGTATCAAGTGGTGCTCAGAGGTCCCTGAAGTAGAGCACTGTGAAGAGTAGTTGAATTTCACAGCTCAGAGAGAAGTACAGGTGTGGTAGAAAAACAGAGTAATTTTGATGGAATAATGGTGATGGAGTTGGGGTGAAGGACCGAAATCATATTTTAGAAAGTATAGAAAAAAGTCAGGGTAGGTGATTCTGTTTCGAGATAAAGGATGATGACTGGGACCAGGGCTTGGCTTGTTTGCTTACTTGTCGTTAAGCATGAGAGATGTGTTAGACTCTGAGTAATGATAATGGAGAGGAAGAGATTCCAGGAGCACAAAGATGGATGCATAAATAGGAATGGGAACGATAACAGATGCAGAGTCTTATGAATGCTTACAAATATGTAGATTATATAAAATTAGCAACTCCTCAATTTTAGACCTGTCCCACCTGTCTATCCCTTGTGGTATCAGTCTAAATATCTCTTTGTGGTTATCACAAACATGCATGCAGTTCAACCTGGAGCACATTTAATTCCTGATCTTCTTCCCTTCCCACAAACCAATTCCTATCCCCTAACTGGAAGATTCACAGTGCCATGCTGTCAGTTTTGCTCAAGTTATACATCTGTTTGCATTGTATTCATTTCCCCAGTTTGTCATTAAACCACCTTGTATCCATCACTAGATTCAGCCATTTCTCTTTTAAATATCTCTGTGCTTCATCAGGTTTTTCTCCTTTTTCACTGATAGTAACCTTTGTTCAGCATCATCTCTTTCCTTTATTACTGCTGCAACAATAACTATCCTCCTACTTCTAGTTTTACCAAAATGTCCTTTTTTCCAATTCATAATCTGGTTTAAGGATCTCTTTACAAGATAGGGGCATCTCAGCATAGGCAGGGAAGAGGAATGCGAAGTGGCTCATGGGAATCCTGTTTTATCTTGAAAGTTCTGTTGCACTAAGTAGGGCAATGGCTCCCTTTGGTTTCTGTCATGGTCTGAAAGATCTTTCACGATCTTATCCATGTTTCTTTCTCTTATCTTACCTTTCAAGTCTCCAGTGTCTGTCTAGGGTGCATATTTTACCATGTTCATCTGGCCAACCTTCATTTGTTCTTTACTGTACTGTTTCTTGAAAGTAAGACTCATAAGACTTCTTTGCATTGAAAACAGGGTATTGGGGGTATTCATTTGGATTTCCATTAGTATGTTGATCTTCTTCCCTCACAAAATTTATCAGTTATAAGATAGTCTCCTGCTTTCTCATTTGTTTCCCCAGTGGACTGTAAGAATTGAGGACAGAAGCTGTATTGTCCTCATTCATTATTTTAGCTACTGTGCCCATATGCCGGCTGGTACATAATTATTAAATAAATATGCATTTAATTAAGCTGAATCTGTCAACAATATACAGGATGAATGAAAGAGAGGGAAAGAAATGGGACATGGGGCTATTCAGAAACCATTCCAAAACCATAATTGTTTCATATCCTTCTCTGTATTTTCAAAATGCAAATTTAACCAGAATTACACCCAGAAAGAGGTAAACCTTGTTAAGTAATATAAAGTTATTGATGTTATTACTTACTGGGTTTTGTTCCAATGGGTTCTTAAATTTTGACTGCAAGTATCAAGTGTAGTCTGTCCATTTGCAAAAGAATGAATGGGTTTTATCTTAGAATTTAGTAAGATGGTAAAGGAAGAAGTTGAGAATTAATATACACAGGAGTTGGGATTCATTGATAATTTATTGTATATTAAATTTTTGCATATTCACTTATATTTTAATTTTTTAAAATTTTAGTTGTAGATGGACACAACACCTTTGTTGTTTATTCACTTATTTTTATGTGGTGCTAAGCCTTGAACCCAGTGCCTCACATGTGCTAGGAAAGCACTCTACCACTGAGCTACAATCCCAGTCCCAGCATATTCATTTATAATGCAACAGAATTGATATATATTTCTGATATATATTTCAAATGCTCTTTAATTATGGAACCAGTGATACCACTTGGACAGGTATGGCCAAAACATCAAAAATATTTTTTTCAATACTTTTACTTCTGATGAATTTTTCTCCTCTCCTCTGCCATTCAATGTTCATTTTCCACATGGGTCTGTGGCAAAAATCTCCATTTCTTAATTGAGGGCCATTCTCAGTATTTACAGATAATTCTTAGTCTTTGCTTATGTGGGTTCACTAAGTTCACATTAAACACTGAGTTTTAATCAATGGGGGCTTTTAAGGAGGTATCATCTCTCAATTACGTTCTGTAAAATGCCAGCCCTAATTACTTATTATCTTCAATGCTTTCTTTTTCTGCTGACATGATTTTCTAGCTCTTTGGGCTTTGCTCTGGGCACTTAATTGCTCAGAGGAGAACAGGTTTTATTTTACATATTTTTTGGAAGATTAATATTCTGAGAAGAATCAGAGCTGGAAACAGTTTCCTCCTGTTCAAAAATAGGACTTCTTACTGGATCCTATTTAATTCTCTTCACCATCCCTTTTCTCTTTTCATGCTCTACCTAGCAGTTTGTAAATATCTCCATTTAGTTTTATTAGCCTGGTGTCAATTTAATGATTACTCACATTTATGAAAAACCCATGTGGGCATATGGAAACAATGCATTAAATAGGTACACTTTATTTTTTAAAATGAAATAAATTCAGGTTGTTGGGAATGAGAAAATTTTATGAAAGTATTTTGGAGACATGATTTAAACATAATCTTTAGATAAAATTTCTATAATAAAAGTTATAAAGCCAGATGGAAATAAGAGACTTCCAGTTTGTTGCAATGTGCTCTACCTACCATCTTGTCTTTTCTATGACTCTGTATCTTAGAAGAAAACATAGATATAGAAATTTTCATTTTTTGATTATTTATTATGTGTAAGGTAGTTATATGTTTTAGTTATCTCATTTTTAATGTTTGCAAAAATTCTATTACTTTCATTATCTGTATTTGATAGGTGAGAAAGAAGAAGATCTGAGAGGTTAGCAATATTTTTCAATAGTACATAAATATTTATTAAAAGCCTACTATCCTGGCATGGTCAGCAGGATAATATAATTTCTATACTTCAAGAGGAAATAATGGAGCAGAGAAGAATAAAAATAGTTGTTTTCCAGGCAGGTACAGCAATGCCTTAGGAAGCTCAAAATATTAGTAAAAAATGAACAAACAGAAGACAAAACAAAATAAAATAAACTCTTGGACAAGAAGTGTATATGAAATAGTTGGGTGAGTCCAAAGGCAAGGGAAGTTATGGCTTAGAATGGACTCTCTAATTTAATGTTACAGAGATGGGTGGTTATGTTTGGTGCCTAGTTAGCTCCGGGGTATGCCCAAGGGAGGGAAGCCTAAAGGCTTGGTACCAGAAAATGAGAAAGTGAGGGCTGAATCCAGACCTACTATATTCCTAGTCTACACTCTGACTTTATCATCATATAGCATTATATATTAAAAGCAGACATTTAACAGAAGAGTCCAGCATCATAGACACTGAAATATTCTGTAAGTTTTCTAGAATCTTCTTTTATGCCAACTTGGCAGCAAAGTAGGATTAAAATTGTGAAGTATTAAATATTGATCTTCAGGGTCCCATTCTTCCTTTTGCATCACCTTTATGTTTTTCTTTTCTTTTTCTTTTTCTACTTTTCTTTACCAGCTCGTTGTTCAAGTGCTCAAGGCTGCAGATCTGACCCTTATAGAAATTAGAAATTTAAGTTATTTATTTTCATCTATTCGAAGAAACCACGAACCACAATTGCATTGTAAGAGATACATTCTAATGTATGGAAGGAAATGCTCACTGGGCAACCAGATAACACGTTCCCTGTAACCCAAAGCAGTGATTTGAAAAGTTCAGATGAAGGAGAGCGCATCACTGGGCTAAGATTGAGAAAATATGTGTGTTGCTACAGGAACCTTAGATTCCAATGTTTAGGAAGACGCCTTATTTGTTTCTGATTCAACCAGAAACTTGTGCTGACAGAGACATCCAGAATCTGGGACAGTGCTTGAGAAATGCCTTTTGCCAGAGAAAATCCCAAGGTCTTAATTCTCACATCTTGTTATTCTATACTCTATACATATATCTGAGTGCATTCGCCTAATTTTGGTTATGGGTATGGGAAGTCAGGAGGTATTAGATATAGGAACCAGATTTCTCTGTTAGATTACTTGTTACGATTTGGCTGGATTAGTAACTATGAAATGATCTTAATACTTGATTCTGTACCTCCTGTAAACTGTGGGTCATGTTAGTCCGTTTTCTGACGGGCAGGAAGTTGCATCCCTGTAGAAATCATCACAGTTAACAACCCTTCAGGAGGTCCCAGGGGAGTAATGATGATCACATAGGACAAATCTACATTCAGTTGTTATGTCAATCAGCCCACTCACTTGAATGCTTGCTGATATTTTACTTATGAAATATTTTTAAGGTACATAATGATTTAGATTTTTAGTAATGGCCATTTGACCCACACTTTCATACTATATTGTCATTAAAAGACATAGTTGTGACAAAGGTGTGTTTTTAAATAAGCCACAATTTTGTCACTGTCATTACCAGGTACAATGTATATCAATCATTTTGTCTTCCCTTTATCATAATTTGTAATCCAGAGCAAGTGCACCATACCATGAATAGAAGGGGTTTATAATCATTTTGACATTCCCAGCAAAATAGTCATAGGTGTTAATAAAAGCATGTTTATGAAGTGGAATAATTCTGAAATATTCTGGCTTTTATAAAAATTTTTCAACTCTAAATCTTTTGGAAGTCTTTAATATGTTAATAGAACTTTTGGATCTCCAAGAGGGAATTACAGGATGCTGAGTTTCACAGGGCTGTTTGACTATAAAAATTACTTTTAATAGACATCTTGTCAGACAACCTGAGTGGATATGCTTTGGAGAACTCTGGATTAAACATATATCCAGCCAACTTTCAGTATTAAATGCCTACCTAACACCTACTACAGTACTGGTCCAATCCCTATATGCCACAGTAGCTTGGAAAACATTTTTAAATACTTTATTCCCTAAGTTGTTTCCATTCTCTGAAGGTGTCTGAGTTCAAGTTTTTGGCAAAATTATACAACGGGTTATAATGGTCTTTGGTATTTTCTTACCATTCTTTATAGTGCTTTCCTCCATCTTCATTAAGTTTTCTTAAGCTTCTCTCTTGGCATGGCATGCTCTGTTTCTTTCTTTTTTTTTTTCTTTTTTTTTCATGTTTAACAATCTTTAATTCAAATGTAAAAGTTCAATGCAAGCCATTTGTAGGGCTTGGAATTTGTTGTTCTTTTAAAAACAAGAATAGGGGAAATGCAACAAAATGATCTTTCCACTTTTTTCAAAAACTTTCAAGGAAAGGATAGATTATAGGGCCATCATGCTCTTATTATTGTTCCAGAATGTTTAGCCACTCTCTGACAGGCTCTCCTTAGCATCTCACCACGGAGGTGCATCAGGGAGGACCTAAGGTCCCCCACCACCACCGTTGCAGGACATTTTCTTCCACGGCATTTCATGGCAGCCCACCCCCAGGTTAGATCTCAGATGTCAAGGAACCTGTTGTTTGTGATAAATAATAATTCAAAAGATGGGCATGGACAGAGAGGAACCAAGTATATCTTCATAACTTAAATGACTGGACCTTTAATGCTGGGATTTCAGAGGCTTTGAGGAGGGCAGAAGATCTGTGGTCATTGAGATCTTGAGACCCCCGCCCCAATTAGTTTAACAAAACTTTATGATCAAAGAATGGCAGAACTCTACTTATTTTTTTAACAATTTAATTAGACACATTTAGGCAACACTGGACATGTAATCAAGTAATTTTAAAAATCTAGATTTCATTACATAATTAATTATGAGAATCTAATTGTTGAATAATTCATAAAGCATATTCATAAAGCATACAAAATGCATGGTAAAATATGATATTCTGCTAAAATATTTAATTTCTAAAAATGTTTTCAGTTAGGTTAGAATATAGATAGGAATGTACCTGTATTCAGGTTGCACATATAATTGTCAAACAAAATTAACCTGAATATGCAAATGTTTCATGCAAAGACATCCATCAACCTGTAAACCAATACGTCAAGATTACTTTCCAGTCAACCTTAGAGTTCTATTTTACTGTCTAGCAAGGTATCCCAAACCAAATCACATCCTAGAAGTTTTTTCACTTAATAGTGACATGAAATGTAATAACAAACTCAGTAGTGCCAGAGTATTTAGTGTCTAACAGTATTACCATTTTATTACTTTAGCTTCTAACATTCATCTAGGAAAACAGATAGTGAAACAGTTATAAATCTTTTAAAAATAATGTCCCAAATTTCTTACACCAGAAATAATTTGATGTTGTGATGGATGGCTTTGCTTTGTTTTGTTTCCAAGAGATAAATGTATTTAAAGAAAAATGTCAATATTGCTTCAAACTTCTTTTATTCCATGTATGCTCACCTCTTTTAATGAAACTGATTCATTAAAAAGATTCAAATATAAGAAATAACATTTAATATAACTCAAGCAATATAGTAAGCAGTAAGTCATCAGTAAATAATATAGAGAGAGGCTCGTTCATCTTAAAGTTTCTCATATTAAATGCATTTGTTAGGTCTTTTTTCATTATTTGTGTTCATTTCATTAAAATGACTTATTTGAAGATTTTTTTATATTCCCATTACTTAGGTTTTGAACTGGGATTTTAGGGACTTTACCAGGGTAGGAGATATTTCGAGTAATAGATCTCATTTCCCAAGTCTGCAGTGAATTTCTACTCAGTATTTTAACTTCAGAGACTCATGATGCCAACATGTGGGCTTTTGAAAGGATCGTTGGGGCATGAGACCCAATGCCTTGCTTGCTCACTTAAATCTTTTTCCTTCCTAGGCTCCTCTCTCAGTACTTAATTTTGCATCTGTATCATTTTTCTTATGACACGGCTTTCTATTTTACCTGTCTGAACCTGGCACGTGGAGTTTTTTCTTACTTGACCAACATCTTCCTGTCCTGACCCTACCTGTTCCTGGAACAGTGTTGGATTCCTCTCATTCCACGTGGCAGTAGTTTCTGTGCAAAGAATCATGAGGATTGGCACACCAACTGAAATATTATGATGCAAATAGATGTCACTCCAAATTAAGGCAATAACATTCACACTCTAAACTCATTCTTAGAGTCTAACACATCACAGATAACTAAATTAAACTTCAAGCTGTATCCGAAAGAGTGTTCTTCATGTTTCTGTGGAAACAGTATCAATAAATAATTCCCTATCTTCTCTGCTTCATCTTTCCCTTCTTATCTTTTCCCATCTGGTCAGTAAAATATCAGAAGTATAATTAATATTTTACATCTATACATTGCTTTATGGTTTACAAAATATTTTCATGTGTACTATACCATTTAATATTTATCAAAAATAAGGAGGTAGGTACTACAGTCTTGATTTAATAGTGGAAAAGTGAACCTAAAATCCCAAAGTCAAAGAGGCAGAGGCTAACTGTCCCCCAATATCCATTTCCCTGGTCTAAAAAAATTGAATTGTTATCTTGAAGTGTAACTACGTGATTTCCTTATAACCAAATATGTCATGTGACTAAAGTTTAGGCTAATGGGAAAAAATTGACATCGCGAGTTCAGTTTCTTGGTCATTTCTTTCTAATGACATAACCCTACCCTGGTATTATTTTTGATGACTGGAATGTGATATGGTGCTGAATCATAGTAGGCACTGAAAAAGGATAACACTGGGCATGTTACAGCAACCAAGTGAAAGGACACAGCCCCCAGAACTTGGAAGAGCAGAATCACCACCACCTCAGTTCTGACTTATATATGACATAAACTTTTACCTTTAAATAGATGCTATTATTTTCTATCTTTCATTTGTAGCAGCTAAACCCATATCATAACTGAACCAATAAGGACTATGTTTTTTGCTATAACAGAATACCATTTCCTATTGCTATAACAGAATACCTGAGGCTGAACACTTTATAAAGAAAAAAAGGTTTATTTAAATGACAGATTTGGAGGTGGAAAATCTAAGATAAAGTGACCTTTTCTAATTGGCCTCTGGTGGAATTCTTCTGATTGTATCTACATGGTAGATGACATCCTGGCGGGAACATACAGGAGAGGAAAAGAGGAGTCAAAGGGTAAGACAGGAAGCAAGAGACCAGAGAGAGGCCAGGCTCACTCTTTCATAAAAACTTGATCTCTAGAAAATTAATTCAATCCCATGAGATCTGACCCACTCCAGTGTTAGTCTAGTCATGAGAGTAGAAGTCCCATGGCCTGCTTTCCTTCCAGGTACGCCCTACTTTTAAAAGATCCACCTCCTCAACACCATCATGGCTTCTCACCTAGAAATGTTTGGGGAAAAACTACACCCAAATCATCGCAGAGTGTTTTAAATGAAACAATGATTTATTATGATGTCTTTGTATTTAGAACTTCACTTTGGTATAATGATTTATATTTTCTCAATTCTCACAGGTGAGAAGGATTTTTTTTTTGGAACTAACTGACTTATATGTAGTATTTTTTTTTTTTTTTTGACTTTCATATTGATGGAGAAATACATGTTTAGTTTTGCATCTTTTCATACGAAGTGAATGAGTGTGGGGTCTGATAGAACCTGCTTTCTAGTGTCTCAAGAACTCATGCTGAGGTTGTCCCTTCAGGTCCATTTAATTTCTCTCAAAATCTAACATTTAGGACAAAAGGTTACCTTCATACGGGTCTTCATTTTGTCTTATTCTTTATGTCTACAGTGACTACTGTGTGCTTTGAAAAGTAGCGGTGAGAATGTATTGGACTTTCCCCTCTCACCACAGAACACGAAGTAATCAAACATGACTATTTGGGTAGGATTATTGTGATATGAGTAGCCAATATCACACTGCCGACAATTTGCTGGGAGATTTAACTTGGCAAATAAAAATGGAATTTTTGTGGGATCAAAGCAGTCACATATTGAACAATCTTTTTAATAATCGTAAAGCCTTAGAAACTTCTCAGTTCAATAGATTTTCTGGAAACAAAAGCATGTTTTTTTTTTTTCTAATTTAAATATTTTTGAAGCAGGTAGAAATGTGTTCAACGACTCGATATTTTCTTTGCTTTGCAAGGTTAAACTCTATTTAAGGTTATTTGAGTTTGGGCTGCACTTTGGAGATGGACTCAGTCATTGGAAACATGTTTTTATTTTGGTTCATTAAGATAGTATTCCTTGTTCAGTCGTAAATGTAAGATTTTTACAAGTAAATAAAAGAGCAGATCACTTGCATTTTATATGCCTATTTTGTTTATATGCCTATTTTGGCATGGTATTAAAAAATATCATACAACTTTCAGAAAAAGAGAAGCTGAGATATGAAAAAGAGATTCATAATTGGCATTGTACTACCAACTTAAGGAACACAATTTATTTAGTAGTTAATTATTTTAAACATATCTGACCTTTTAGCTGAATTCTCATTTTAGTGGAAGAATGAGCACAGTTCCTCATTTCATGGTGATTTCTACTTTCTTCTGGACTGTATTCCTTTGGAGGTAAATAAAGTCTCTTTTCCAGAATATAACAAAATGATATGACCCTCTTTCATCTGTGTTATAATATTTATTCTTACACAATTCCCTTTGTTGGTAAGTAATCCATGACTCTGAGAGTTGATTGAAAGAAATCTAAACCACCTACTTCTTACTTATTGGAACTTAGCACCATGTAAGAGATGTACAGGCAGAAAATAGATATAAGTCAAGTATAAAAATCCCTCTTTTGATTTCAATAAACTTTTAACCATTTTATTGCAATTATTTAGACTTGGTATAATTCGGACATTTGAAAGAGTTTAGGAGATATTTTGATATTGTAAGAGAAACATGTAGATAAATAAATTCAAAAGATATCTTAGAAAGTATTTTCTGCTTTTAAAGTTCTGAAGTTCTTTGTTAGTCTTTTCATTCTTGTTAGATTAAGTTCTCGGCTCATTTATCATTGAATAAAACAGATTTGGAAGGCTCTCTGTGCTGCTCAGTATGGGATTCAAGGACAAGCAGCTTAGACATCACCTGGGAACTTGTTAGATAGGTAGGCTCAACCCCACTGCAGATCCCAGGTGCCTGATGCTCAGTGCAGAACTTGAAGAGCCCTGTTCTAAAAGATAATCCATCGGACTTGGGAATGGGTATACACCTGTGGTTGTTTTTAAATGGGGATATTTTATTTGTGAATAGGAGTGTTCCCATTATGATAACTAATTTCACATTATAATCAATATGATCACATGTGAATTGACCTATATGATATGTGCAGAGCTGTATACATGAGATTTGCTGAGAAAATTGATCTTACATATTCTCAACATTCATATTCACACACACACACACGAGTCACTATGTGAGGTGATGAAAATGACAATTACTTTGTAATCATTTATGATGCTTGTATATATTAAAACATCATGTTTTGTACCTTAATTATATACTATTCTTATTGGTCAAGTGTATCTATAGAAAGCTGGAAAAAAAATGTGTGTGGTAATGGGAAAAAAAGACTAAACAGGTGTTAAGTTTGAAATTTGTTATCTTTTTGTAACATTATGAAATAACTAGAAAAAGTTAAATGTTTTAAACTGTTCACTCTGTCCCTGAATGCATTAAATGGCTCACAGAATTTCAGTACATATGCTTATATCATTTTTAAAGTGTGGCTCTTTCCTAGACAAGGACAGTATTATTTCTCAATAAGTTTTGAGTGTTATTTTTAACAAATGAATACCAATTTCTTGTAATAAAATCAAATATTGCAGAACTGTTTGTGATAAAAGACCAATGACTCCCTCTCTTTCCTCCAAAACCAAAGAGCCATTGTCTGAAGACAAACTCTTTCATTTTCCATTGTTTCATTTTTATTTGTTTCCTCTATAACTCTGACAAATTTATTTATTTGTCTATTTCCTGAATAAAATTCAGACATTTTCAAAATTAATTCTGTGATATGAAAGATGAGTGTTTGGTTTTCACAAAAATCTTCCCTTTAAAATCTTCATGGGTATTGCTTTTATTTCTATTGGATAAGTTTTAAAAATACACAGGAAATTCTCCTTCCTGCTTGGTCAGCCTCTGATGGTATCTCTTAGGCCTTCACTTGATGCAGGAAAAATTTCGTGTCAGCCTTTCCTTCACCTCTCACATTGGCCTCCCTCTCCCATGGTTTCATCTCACCTTCTGTACGACTTTTCCTTTGATGAGGTTGTTAGTATTTAAATTATACAATGAAACCATAAGCAGGTCATAAAGTCTTTGTCTGTAGGTGAGAAGAATATTTAAATACCTATAATCAGCATATAATCACGACAGAAATATTGTTGGGGGGGCGGGGTGTCAGGCAGATCTTCAGTTTGCATTTTCTTACCTACAAGTTGAGTATTATTTGGGGACGACTAGCTCATTAATAGTGTCAAATGGATTCTCTTGCTTATATACTGCAAATTACATGAAACCATGCCACATTTTGATTGGCTTTATAGCTGTTGTTGTTTTGTTGTTATTTTTCTTTGCATGTCTGTTCTTGTAGTTTACTTTTATTATAGGCTTAATATTTTTAGAATCTTTATTATCAAGCCAACTTCTTTATCCTGCTCAAAGGTGACTTTTTCAGAAATGTTTCTCCCTCTGCCTTCCTGCTGCAGTTCACGCACAACAGACATCTGGAAACTCTCCTGAAATCTGCGAAGTGGATCCCTTGTTCTCTCTCTCTCTCACTCTCTCTTCCCTTGTTTGTTGTAGTCGACTCTCACATAGCTCGCTTGCTCACTGTGACAAAAAAAAAAAAAAAAAAAAAAAAAAAAAACTATTTTAAAGGAGGAAAAGTTTATTTGGCCTCCCTGTTTCAGAAGTCTCAGTCTGGAGACAGTCAACTCCATTGCTCCGGGCCTAAGGTGAGGAAGAACATCATGGTGGAAGGACGGAGAAGAGGAAAGAAGCCCAGGACATGGCAATCAGGAAGCAGAGAGAGCTCTCTTCACCAGGGAAAAATATAAACCCCAAAGGCATGCCTCCAGTGACTCACCTCTTTAACCACACCCCACCTACCTATGTAAATGCACTAATTAGGTCAAAGCTCTTCTAACCCAACCTTTCCATTTCTCTACTTTCTTGCATTGTCCTACATGTAAGATTTTTGGGGAATAATTCATACCTAAATCATAACATAGATTTAAAACAAATTGTATATGAAATATACACTTTGGAGCATGTCAGAAATTCTGGTTTAGAGGTGATTGACATCTGGCTAATTATAGAATTCTAGGTTGAAAAGTATTTCCTCCTCAGAACTTTGAAAGCATTCTTGTTTTTCTGACACCCATTGCTGCTACTATGAAGTTGGGTGCCAGTTAACTGTCCCCTTTGATTCCTAGTGGGAAGTGTTTGGGAACTTCTTTTTCTCCTTGATGACTTGATGTATCTAGATGTACATCTGTGTTTTTCTTTGCGCCTGGTGCTGGGTAAGTCTTTTCATTTTGAAGACTTGTGCCTTTGTGAAATAAAAGGAAAAACCACAGTGGAAATGACTGAAAGGACCTTTCCAGTGGAGTTGGGAGGACCTGACTTTCACATGTCTCAAGATGCTGCCCGGGAATGTGAACTTTCACTACTTTTGTCCTTTTGCTATGGGCATTTGGAAAGAGCAGATGATTACATTGTCCTCAGAGACTCAAGATGCATACTAAGGGGTTACAGATTCTTGCCGGGCTCGGTGGCCCATGCCTGTAATCCCAGCGGCTGGGGAGGCTGAGGCAGGAGGATCGTGATTTCAAAGTTAGTCTCACCAACTTAATGAGGCCCTAAGCAACTCAGTGAGACCCTGTCTCAAAATAAAGTTAAATACAATAAAGGACTGGGGATGTAGCTCAGTGTTTGAGTGCCCCTGCGTTCACTTCCTGGTATATAAAAAAAAAAAAAGGTTATAGACTTTTGCTTGATATACCTTTCCATTATGTATATACATTCTTTTCTTTATCTTCTGTCCTGCCACATAGTCCCTGCTCTTTCTCAATATTCATTGATGTTTCCTACTGAGGAATTTTTACTACTTTGTAATAAAT
Source organism: Sciurus carolinensis (assembly GCF_902686445.1). Classification (NCBI taxonomy): domain Eukaryota; kingdom Metazoa; phylum Chordata; class Mammalia; order Rodentia; family Sciuridae; genus Sciurus; species Sciurus carolinensis. Next base: position 38,113,864 of record NC_062227.1, read on the forward strand.
CAGTACTGCTTGTTCATATAAGCTCCTGTTTTCCCTGCCTTCTCAGAATGCTGTTTTTTGTTGTTTTGTTTTGTTTTTGGATCTGAATCTGTGTCTTCTGAATTATAATTCCTAGTTTGTAAGATCAAAAGTTCTTCCAGTTTCTGTGGTTGTATTGATCAAAACCCTCAGAACTTATATTCTGAGAAGTTTCCATTTATTTATTTATTTATTTTTGGATATTTTCTTTTCCCCCATTAACTTCCTTCTTTCCCACTGGAATTCCTGTTAGTGCAATATTGGACCTTTTGAGTTGGTCTTAAATTCTTTATTGGTATGTTAGGCAGAATTCTTAGATGGCCACCTAAATTCCTGCCTCCCTTGAGTACAAGTCTTGTACAGTTTCTTCCCTTTCTGTATAGGTGGGACTTGTGAATAGAAGGAATAATCACTCTCTAGATTATGGTTATTGTCTAGGACAAAGGTGACCAGACAGTCACTTTCAGTGATTTACATTACATAAGACTCCATTTTGTAAGACTGGGGAGAGACTGGCATTGAAGAAAGGAACTGTCCTGTTCTGAGAGGACCAAGTGGATAATACCTGAGACAGACACCCAGAAACTGAGAGTAATATATGACCAATAGTTGCAAGAAAACTGGGAAATCAGTCCTGCAACCACTAGGAACTGAATTCTGCCAATACCCGAATGAGCTTGGAAGAATACCCCAAGTCTGCATGAGAACACAGCCAAGCTAAAACCTTGATTTCTGACTGAGACTCTGAGCAAAGAAAGCAGAGATATGATGCCTGGACTTCTGAGCTACAGAAATTTTGAAATAATAAATGAATGTTGTTTTAAGTCGTAAGTGTGTGGTAACTGGTTACAGAGCAGTAGGATAATACACTTTGCATTTATGCTTTTTATTCTGGGGGTTTATTGGATGATATTTTCCAGCCCTTCTTTCTTTTATTTTTACTTAGAAATGAAAAATTGAAGTGGTGAAAATCTCCTTGTTCTGTATTTTTTCCCCTTTTTTACAGCATCTTGTCTGCTTTAAGGATGTAATGCTTCTATAATCACTTTGAGCATATTGGGGTTAAGTTCTCTCGGTATCCTTAGTTATTTCTCTTTTTCAGGAATCAGTTTGATAGTTCTCTTTAATGCAATTAGATCTCCTAATATATTCAGTAACGCTTGATTTTCAGGTCACACTTTCAAAAGGACTAAGATGTTAATGAGGGGTTCCTTGACTGTTGTAGAAGGACCTTTTCCAGTAACTTTTAACAGTGTCTTCAGTATCTCTCTTGGGTGAAAATTGTGAAGTGGAATTCCCTGTGGGGTGGAGCGGACCCTGCTGGTAGAGGGGCGCCATGCTTATGGTGAGGGTGTCTGAGCACAGTCTCTTGCTGTTGAACTAGTGTTAACTGAACAAGAAGAGCTTTGTTTCACAGTGTCGATCCTCACACCAGCTTTCCCAAACTGTCCAGTTGTGTTAGAGATCATTTTTAGCCCAGATTTAAGCACCAGATGCCTGCACTTTGCATGGGGTTGGGTACGGGCTGGGGGTGAGGGAGGTGATCACCTGTGTCATTGTCTCATACACAAACTTCAATTATTCACTCGCCCTTCTTCTTTCCATCCTTCCATCCTTCCATCCTTCCTTCCTTTACTTTTTCTCTCTCCCTCCCTCCCTCCTTTCCTTTCTTTCTCTTTCCTTATCATATTTCAGTTCAGTGCATACTGAAACATTGGTTTGTCTTTGCCTAGTTTTCTTTTAATTTTATTTTACTTTTTTCTTTTCATTCTTCATTCCCATAATTGTTTTCCTCTTTCCGTGAATGTTCACTTTAATCCATATGATAAATATGTTTATATATATACATATAAAATACACAAATAAATTTATTTCCTAGCCTTACTGAGATATCAATGCCAAATAAATTCCATGTACTTAAGGTAAATAACATGATACTTTGAAAGACAGATTATGAAATGATTAACTTCAATGAAGAGAATTAACGTATATTAATTCACAGAACATTTGTGTATGTGTGTGTGTGTGTGTGTGTGTGTGTGTAGAACATTTAAGAACTATTCTCTCAGCAAATTTCAAGTATTTAATACAATATTATTAACTGTAGTCACCGTGCTGTACATCATATTTTAGAATTGTTGATGGTGCAATACTGAGCCTTTGTATCTCTTGACCAACATTTCCTATTCCTCCACCCCACCAGACCCTGATCATTATTTTTCTACTGTATGATTTTATGGGCTCAAATTTCTTAGATTCCACATATAAGTAAGATCATGTGACATCTGTCTTTTCATGTCTGGCTTATTTCACTTAGCATGACGTCTTTCATCCCTGTAATCACAAATGGTAGGACTTCCTTATTTTTAGAGGCTGAATAATATTTTATTATACAATGAATATTTCACAATATGTGTAGACATATATGTGCATACATATCACATTTTCTTTTTCATTATTTTCTAAAGTTTGTTTTTGTGTGTATATATTACTAATTTGTACTTAATATATTGCTTTAATACATATCAATCTTTACAGACAAAATCTCTTCAAATGGAATTCAGCCTTGGCAGTATGGCAGAGATGGGAACTATGGAGAAGAGACACTTTCAGACATGGAGAATAGCCTAAATAGAGCCAAGAGGTAGAACAAGACAAAATCCTGAAAACCCAGATTGAGCCCTGGATCCAGATGGGCTTAGAGAGATATGCAACTAGACTTTTGAGACATTTGAATGAATGAATATATCCCCCTTTTGCTTGATATTGTTTGGGTTGTATTTCTGTTATGTATACTCCAAAGAGCCCTGGAAAAACATTTTCCAAACATCATATAACATAAAGGAACCAAATGTATCTCTGAGTTTGAGATGATACACGTTTTATTTAGAGGCTAAAAATGATGATTTCAAATTGCTAACCTTTCATGTTACAAGTTTTATTGTTTTTGGAAAGTGTTGTTAGTCTACTCTGAAATAATTTAAAGTTTTTTTAAGATATACAATCAAATATGTGTACATATGTTCATGTCACATGATTTTAATAAGGAAATACATGTGCTCCTCATTGTGGTCATCATAACACATGATAAATACTGAGGTCTTATATTATGGCATTTAGCGTATCTATTGTTTTTTTCAAAATCAAGTCACGATTCTAAACAAAATGGCCATGTAACAATCTTTAAAGTCAAAGTTAATCTTTGATTTTATTTGTGCATCTATCTCCAAGGAACACCTGTGATCTTTAGGAAGTAGAAGGTAGTGTTGCTTTAGTAAATGTCATTCTTTCTGCTAGTCAGTCCTGAATTCATTTTCTCAGCAGGGTGTCCTGTATAATTAGAGATTTTGTTTTTCTGAGAGAAGAGGGATGTCAGTCACCTGCCATCCCTGAAAATTTTCACTATAGTTTAAATGTTAGTTTTATTGCTTTTTACTCTTGTTGTTTTATATTAATATCGTTTTGTTTCTTCTGTGTTTCTCAGTTCTCCGATAGCATATCTACCTGTTTATAGGGGTACATTTCATTACAGGACTTGCTGCTCAGTCATTTAGGGATGGAATTATCCATATTTGTAACTGTTTTTAATATGTGATTTCAAGTGGGCCTATTTTGATTATGCCAAGGAACCTCAAAGTTTATCTACACTCTGCATGATAGCTTATTATTAATATTTAATTGTAGTTTATCCTTTGCTCAATCACTTTTGCATTGTTTTCTGTTCTCTTATGTCTAGGTTATACAAATGTTCTTTCATAGTGTACATTAATATTTTAAAATTTATATGTTCTATTATGTGACTATGTGATATTCTGGAATAAACTTTTTGACCAATACCTAGCAAGATTGGCCAGCGTGGAGGCTGTTACTCTGCAAGCCTTGCTATATGTTCTTTCTGGAACACCTCCAGCAGGAAGGCCACAGACTCACTGATCCTGTCATCCTTGGTTTTCTATGTGCTTCCACGTGTCCTCAAGTCAACTTGTAGAAGGACTTGACCTCATGCTGAGATTGACAGCCTATGGTGTCAGAAATTATAAAAATGATATGATAGTTTCTTTTGTCATATATGCTAAATAATTTTTTATTATTCCTATGCTCATGCAACCTTCTGTGTTTGGAAAACTGCAGATATAATGCAGGTTGGTATTTTTTTCTGTAATTTTCAGTGAACATAGAGTATATCTGCTTTTTTATTGAAAATGGGAGATATGTATTATCTTTAAATTAATAGTGCTGTTTTTCTGATTGTAGACATTTACTTACTATTATTGGGGTTCTTTATATATATATACATATATATATTTAGTATATATATATATATATATATAGATAGATAGATAGATAGATACTTTAAAAAGCTATTTTGGGGGGCTGTTACTGGGGATTGAACTCAGGGGCGCTTAACCACTGAGCCACATCCTCAGTCCTATTTTGTAATTTATTTAGAGACAGGGTCTCACTGAGTTGCTTAGCCTCTTGCTTTTGCTGAGGCTGACTTTGAACTCTCAATATTCCTTTCTCAGTCTCTTGAGCTGCTGGGATTATAAGCGCACGCCACCTTGCCTGGCTATAAAAACTTTTAAACTTGAACTTTTATCAAAGTTCAAATGTCATTGTCATTTACGTTAACTTAGAATATATTTCCTACTGCTGAAAATATGCTTTAAGCATTTCCCCCTAGTTTGGAGTTAGTATTTTATTGCAGTGTCATTTGAAATAATCATATGCATTTCTTTGACATCTGCTAACTGTACCAACCAGTATGACGTAATGGAAATGGGAGGTGGTAGTAGGTGCTAGAACTAGATGTGCATGTGAATATTTGTTCGTGGATATCACATGGCTCCTGGTTGGTTCTCAAATCTTTTAGTTCTTTTTGTCCTCTGGTACTGTGAATATGTGGGACATTCCACTGCCTAAGCCTGCCTTCTTTGCCCTTCTGACCATCTCTTCTGGTCATGACCATGTTCATGATACCTTTTATAGGCACTTGAGTTAAATGTACCTTTTGTACTCTTGAGTTTACAATCCACCTGAAAAATGTTGGCATACAAAAGTTAGCAATGCGCTGATGAAATTAAAGTATTTATACTAAAATATTAAAGTATTGATATTATATAAATGTAAGTTAAGGCAGGAAAGAACAGGACCCAGACTAAAATTTTCATGCTCTGGAAGTGTTTTATTTCCTTGCGCATTTTAAAAAGTTAATTTCAAATCACAGTGGTGGCTTCTAAGCATAATTTGAAATGTTTGAAGTTATATCCATAATAGCTGGCAGCCTGATATATAAGAAAAATCAGTAGGCCCTCACAAATATATTATTTTTAACCAATATAGCAGATATCACATTTATGAGGTTTAATGAAAAAGTGGGTAGATAGATTGGATAGAAAAATGAAGTAATGGTATCTAAGGAAGTCTTTCAGATCAGCTAATGCATGGTCTCATTATGATCTGTGACCTGGTTAGATTGTTGGAAACAAGGACAGACATCAGATGCCATGTAACTAATTTACTAAAGACAAACAAGTGGAAAACTTGATGTGTCCCTTAAAATGACCATCCGACCTGCTTGGTACAAACATACCCCCAGGAAGCTCCCTGGCAAGTATATTCTCAACCTCCTTATGCCTAAAACAGGGCTTTCATTGAGAATAAGGCAAAAAAAAAAAAAAAAAAAAAAAACATTAAAATACAAGTAGTTATATAGAAAGATAAAGGTTCAGAAAATTGCAACTAAGATAACATAATATTTTAGCAGTTTAATGCTTTTGAGAGAAGGAGAAAGTGATTGAATGCAGTCCTCCAGACAGTTATTTTTATTTAGTTTATCCTGGTCTTATGCACAGGCTTTGGAAGAAATTCATTTTGACATGTTTAAGAGCACTATGATATAAAATACAGACTGCAGCATTTACTGCTTGGACAAGTCAACAAACTGTGGCACTTTTCACTGTCCCACATTCCCTAAGTAAATTGTAGTATAGTTGATAAAATAATAAGTCAGGATGGGGATATTTCTCTGAAAAATGAATCACCTCAAGTTGAACACCTCTGCCTCCACTCACCTTTATGGCAGTTTTGAAAAACTACATTTTTGGACAAAAATTGTAACAAAGCATGCAATGTAGTTTTCATGCATACATTTATTTATACATGCACACACAGGCATATAGATACACATACACATGTATGTTCTTTCATGATAGCTATTTTTCAGTTTGTCATTTGTGATAGCTATTTTTGTAGGTCATTGTGCTTGTTTTTTAGCCTTCAGGAAAAAAATGAAAACATCGTATAAGGCAAATTTCCTATTAATGAGAATGCAAACTATTTTCCTTCAGAATGAAACTAACAATAACAACAAAACCAACAAAACCCTGAAATCCCTTATTGCATTTTGTTGAATTGATTTGCTTGTTTTTTCTCCTCACATAAGTGTGGGAGTCATGTTTTACTGAAGTCATCAGAAGAAAAATGGGACATTACATACAGGGGACAATGATTCAAGTAATGGTTAAATTTCCATTAAAAAGTATGGAAGTCAGAGATCACTCTTCTTTTTTCCTTTTAATTTATATAAACCATGGAAGCATTTAAAGAGAAAATTATCCAATTGTCTTCAAAGGATTCTTTATGTACATGGAATATAGGTACTATAAAATAATGATTACCATTCTAACAACACTAAAATGCAGATACAGCTTTGGAACCAAGCAGTGTCATGAATGGAAGCATTTTGAGGATTGTTATGGAGAATGCTTACATTCCCTTCAAAGACAGCAGAAATCTGGACTTTGAAGACACTTTTCTATAGGGGTTGCAAAGGAAGTAAGAAACAGATTATTAGAAACTTATGGAAGGAAGATCGTGTCATGTACTGGCTGAAAATTTAGCAAAAATTTCCCCATAGTATATCAAAATAAGAATATCTAAGTGATGAACTTGGTTATTTAATTAAGAAGATATCCAAGTAAAGTGTTGAAGAAATCACCTATTCTATTCTTGCTACTCATGGTAAAATGTGAGAGGAAAGAGATATGATTGGAGGAAGAACTGTTAAGCCCAAAGAAGTCACATCTTGATGATTTTGAAAACATTCAGCTTCTCCAGATGGTTTCCTAGCAGAGTCAGCAGCCCTTGAGAGAGATCTACTCTGTTGTTAATTGTAAGGAGTGTATAAGCTTGAAATTACTGAGCTCTGTAATGGACAGAGCTTGTCTGCAAAAGAAGGCAGCATAACCAAAGCAGAATGTGGAGCTAAAGGGTGAACCATTGATAAAATGAAGCCTGAAGTCTGGTAATGTTTGTCCTATCTCTGGATCTGTCAATCAATAAAGGCATTCAGTTTTCTTTTGTCATGTGAAAATTGGGGTTGGGCCAACTAAAATCAAAGAGAAAAAAAAATAGAAGAAAAAACAAAAAATCCACAAGAAACCCCCCCAAAGAGACCAATAGAATAGAGGGAGAGGATTTAGAGGAAGGGAGGAGGGAAGGGCATGAGGAAGTACTGGGAAATTAAATCTATCAAATTATGTTGTGTCCATGTAGGAATATCCCACAACGAATCCTGCTGATATTTATAATTATAACACTCTAAGTAAAACAACAACAATAATAACAGAAAGGAGATCAGTAGAGTAGGGCTAGCAGATCAGTGGCAGGAAAAGGAGAGGGAAAGGGAAAGGACTGAGGAATGAGATTGATTGAATTGTGCTAGGTACATGTATGACTATGACATAATGAATTCAACTATTATGTATAATATAATGCACCAAAAATAAAGGAAATAAAATGAATTAAAAAAGAAAATCCAGAAGAAATAATGAATAAAGTTAGTTCTCTCTCTCTCCTCTCTCTCTCTCTCTCTCTCTCTCTCTCTCTCTCTCTCTCTCTCTCTCTCTCTCTCTCTCTCCATGTGGGTTTCTAGATTGGTAAAAATAAAAGCTTGTATACCAAATATATTTTATAATCTGAAAATCTGAAAATATTTTACCCAGCAAAATATACTTAGACTATAATAACGATAACTGGAACTTTTCTGAGAGAGTCAAGAAGACTTATGTTAAGTAATTGGAGAAAGTTCTGGCAATATTCTCAAATTTTGATCAATGAGAGCCCAAGGTACATGTTGGGAGATGGGTTCCTCAACACCTGGTAGGAGGGTGGTGTCTAACCAATATTCTAATGCTGTAGTGGGGCTGCAGGGAGACCACTCGTTTCTCATTCTTGTTTTATGTAAATTTCTTCTTTCTTAACCTTTAATATTGACAGTAATCATGTCTTGAATATAAATGAATAACTTCAAACTGGGGTAAAGGGGATTAAGGACTATACTTTAATAGAGATGATAACTTCTCCACAATGTGACTAAAAAGGTGAGGTGATGTGCAACTGAATGTGCTAAAAGCCAGGAGTAAGGAATGATTGAGACTTCCCCAATCCAATTTTCTTGGACATTTCCTTCCTTAAAGCCCATTTAGCATTCAAGAAAAATTTTCTTCTTCCGGAAATTACTCTATGGAACAGCTGGTAATTCTCATCCATGAAGCAATGACACCTGGTTGCAAGAAACTGACCCAACTGTGGTAGAGGCTGGCAAGTGTGCCACAGAGTGCAAGGTTGAGGCTTAGCTTCTGTGTGTGCACAGAGGTGGGAAGCAGCACTTGCTTGATGATTTCTTACCAGAAAGCTTTAATAAAAACTGATCCTTTGTAATACAACAATGGGAGGTCTTATGTCTTCAAAACATGGCATTTCCTCCTTTTCTCCATCATCAGACCCTGGAATACTTTAAATCTATTATATTGTCCCTCTTTAAAGCCATAGAGATTGGCTATGAAAATAGTACAAAACTAATTATCATATAGGATTCAATGAGTGTTTATAATTTTAAGGTGTTAGTTTTATTTGAAATATTGGATTTATTATTCAGGAAGAAAATTTTAAGAGCTTGTAATAGCCCATTTTATTCTAGTGTCTTTAACAAAACCCTGATTTTATTTCACATTATTTCTAAGAAACATCACTGTTCGACTTGCTATTCTGTGAAAGATTGGTAATACCTTTTGTATTTAATATCTTGCTGCATTTTTATTCTAAAACTGTTCCCCCCCTTTTTTTTACTTAATAAGAAAAATTAAGGAAAAAAACCCCCACAAGGCAAGTTATTATCTTAGGTTGGAGTCAATACTATCATTGCTATTCAAAGGCAAAAAGTAATCAGATGTTAGCTTGCAGCCAAGGAAACCGTTTTATTTGTAATGGGAGGAAACAAAAGCCAAAGGCTGGTAATGCATTAGGGCCTGAATGAGGCAGAAGGAGAAAAGAATACCATCATTCTTCCTAGTTTCCTTTTACTTTCACTTGACACATTCAAACCTGTATTTCTAAATTACAGAAGATAGACATATAGATAGATTTTAGGCCAACCATCCATCAATCAGTATATTGATAAAACTTGTTGTTTCCCAGTCTAGTAATCATCCTGTTACAATATCCCAAATGTTAAATTTTATTTACCCAAATTAGAATACAAATATTCCCAGTTACTGAAAGTAACTTAGTCTCATTACATTGTCCAGTAGTTTTTGTGATCATTCATTTAATAAATATTCATTGGGTGAAAGACCCAGGTACTTTTCTATATGATGAAAATGCCACAGTGAATAAAATAGAAAACCTACTGTCCTAATGGAGCATACATTATAATGTTCCCAAATATAACCAAAATGCTAAATAGTTTAGGTTCCATTTAGAAGTGTTCAGGACACTATCTCAGTGTTCAGTTCAAAATCAATTATTCTTATAATTACTCTAAAATTATCATCATCATCATCATTATCATTACTCTGTGTGTTGCTAGGGATCAAACCAGGGCCTTGCACCTTCTAAGCAAGCACTCTAGCACTGAGCTACATCTCTGTCCCTACTCTGAAATTATTAAGCAGATTATGGACCAGATTTTGAACACATATTGTCCAGAATATCAGGCTGGGTTATGGGCTATCTAAATATTTTGCTACCTTCTGTGTAAATGTTCCTTCTGATCTCTACTCCTTTCCTCCTTGACTGAACTACTTGATCATTGAATTCTAGGTCTCATTCATCCACTCACTTAAACCTACAATCTTGCTTTCATAAAATGCATTTCAATCAAAAAGAAAACACAGTGTTGTACACCAAATAGGAGACATAGAATTAATATTCCCACATTGTTGAAGAAGAAACTGAGGTTCAGGGCTGCTGAACATCTTAGCAAGTTCTTAAGGCTAATGAAAGAAATTGTTAGAATTTAAACCTTGGTCTTTTGGGCATAAAATTCTTTGCCCTATATCTCACACCCCATTGTGGTTGGGGTATACATATATTATCTGTGGATTTCTAGTTCTGGTTTATGGACTTCCTGAACATTGTCATCTGAATGTTTGCAAATTTAAAGATTAAGAGAAAACCAGGTGCAGTGGTGCATAAGTGTAATCCCAGTGACTTGGGAGTCTAAGGCTCAAGTTGGAGGCCAATCTGGGCAACTTAGCAAAACTCTTTCTCAAAAAAAAAAAAAAAAAAAAAAATTAAAAAAAAATAGAAAGGGCATGTAGTTCAGTGGTAAAGCAACCCCAAATTCAATCTCCAGTACCATAAAATATATTGAGGAATTTTTAGTCCATACAAACGGAAACAAATATGAAAAAAAATGTTCAGGATCCACATGAGGAAAATTATAATTCTCTGATAAAATAAAACAAGGAATTACAAAAGGAGAGATATTCTATGTTCATGGATAGGAATACTCAATATTGTTAATATATCAATTCCTCCTAACTTGATAGATTCAATGCAAACCCAATCCAAATCCTAGCAAGTAATTTTGTGGATATTGACAAAACAATTCTGAAGTTTATATGGGGAGGTGAAGGATCCAGAATAGTCAGGTCAATATTGAATAAGAACAAAGTTGGAGGACTAATACTATCCTACTTCAAGACTTACTGTAAGGTTACAGTAATAGTTTCATGTTGGAGAAAGAAAAAACAGGAAGATCGATTTAAGAGAAAGAGAGCCCCCAAATAGACTCACCTAAGTATAATTAACAAAGCTTTAACAAAGAAGCAAAGGTAGTTTGTAGAAGCGTAATAGTTTCAGTGTAGAATGCTAGGACAGCTGGATATTCACATGCAAAAAAAAAAAAATGATCCTAGATACAAACCTTATTCCTTCACAAAAATTAATTCAAAATGGGTTATAAAGTTGTATGTAAAATGCAAAACAATTATTTTATTGTATTTAAAGTTTAAAGAGTATAGTGCTGCCTTATGTATGTGCCATGAAAAATATACCAGTACTCTGATATGAATTAAATAAAAGTGATTTTGAAATTGTTTCTTTAAATGGTTCAAAAAGGGCAAACATTTCTTGTAAAGTGTGATAAAATTTTTGTGAGTTGAAGAGTCAGATAACTAGTGGCAAAACTGTGAATTTCAATGAAATATACTCTGAAAGAGGAATACAATGGACAGTGGAGGTAATGGTGTAGTTGCTTCGACTGCATTTATGGTCAGAATACTATATTAGTGTGTACTGTGACCTATATGGTGAGGTAGAGGAGAAAAAGTCTGTTCAGAGAACTTGGCTGAATGTCAAAGGTCTATTAAACTTGACCTCATCTACTTCTCAAAACTGCCCTATGTCACAAGGATTGTTCTCATTTTAGTGATAAGAAAGCTCTGACTCAGAGAGCTTAGATAAGCTGCTCAAGGTCATGCTACCAGCAAGCAATGGAATCAGTTTGAGGCTAGTTCCATCTGACTCTGGTTACTACATGTTTTCAGAAGACCCACAAAAAGATAATAATGGTAAATAGGCAAATGACTCTAATGCAATTCTTTTCACAAGCTGTACAAGAAATATCTGAGGGAGTAATTATCGAGTTGCTCCACAGAGTCCTGTGGTTTTAGTGATGAATTTCCTAACAAACAAAAAAGAGTACAATTTCTTGAGAAAACAGTTCATCATTTCATCTGTGGCATGCTGGGTGCATTTGAAAAACTGTATTTGAAAAAGGAATGAATTCTGCTACATATAGTTTGAAAGCCACTGCTCTGACATAGGAATGAATAATAGACAATCCAAAATAGAAAATGTTAGATTAAACAGAAGAAAAAAAATCTTCCTGAATGGAAGTTATGTAATTCTCAAAGTTCACTTTCAACACAGCGACAGATGAAATCCTTAAGATGCATCAAATTGCAAATAGGGAAAGGACATTGCTGAATTGTGAAGGAGACACTTAACTGTGGGCATTGCTTGCATCAGAATAATAGCTATTACATCATTCTATCAGTAGTGATGTGTTTGGAAAACATTGCACAAGTGATTGTCTCAAAGTGATTTGAGAAGAAATACCGTGTCCAGGCGAAACATTACCAACCAGAAGAAGTAGAGTCAAAGAGAAGCATATGATTAAACCTGGCTGAAGTACTTTGACATAGCTAATCAAAAAAGACAATCTAATAGAGCCAGCTAAGTACTTCCCCCTGATCTTTTCTCTGGGACTTTGGGGCATTTTGAATTTCCATCTATGTGACAGGTGAGCTCATGCTGGTCAGAGCTAGTTAATGTTCCAGATAACTTATTTATGTATTTTAGTTTATAGATGAACTATATGCTTATTGAATAGATTTCTGGAAGATTTTTATGATAGCAATATATAGACACTCTGCAGTATGTATACTTATTTAAACCATCATGTTTTAGAGGTAATAGCATAAAATGTACTTTGAAGATCAAATTTCTAATGCAACGTATCATTCACATTTTATTACTCCTAAAAATGAGAAAAATCTTGAAACTGATGATTTTTTCATATCACATTTCATTTTGTGTTTTATTATTGGTTTTGTAATTATTTACATTTCCAAGTAGACTTTTTGAAAAATAACATGTTGTTATAGTAAGTGACATAATATGATTAAGGTTTTAGTTTTCCTACTAATGGTGAGCTTCTCTCTCAGGTTCTCAGATAAGAATGTTTTATTTCTCCTTCAGTGACACAAAAGTCCTTGGCACACAGTAATCACTCAGTAATTTTTGCTGAAATCTCTCTCTCTCTCTCTTCATATATATATATATATATATATCATATATATATATCCATATCTTTATAATGTCAGCCTTTCAAAAATTTAGTGTGAGTGAAAATAAACCCATCAAAATGATGTCCATTAATTAGGTTGATTACCTTGCATAACGAGGACGTATGAATGGTCAGAAAGGGACAGCATGACCTTTGAGTTAGGCAATGTTTAGGTTAAAATTCTTGCTTTGCTATTTATTGACTGTGAAGCATCAGGCTAATTACTTCTCCTCAAAGCTTTAGTTTTCTCATCCATTAAACCAGCTAAAATAAGGCCAGCCTCATGGTTTGCTGGAATAATAAAGGTATTATAATAATGTACATAAAATGTAAGAGTTGTCCTTTCCTTAATTCCAGTTTAAGAAAAAAAGATGTCAAAGCTCTCAAAAGCCTGGTATAGGAAATTGCCTGAGATACACAGGCTTCCATATTTATTCCAGCTCACTGGTGGGACTGCTCCTCATCTTCCATAAAGTCAGTTCCTATACCTTGTAAAATTCTCCAGAAACACAAACGAATATTTAACAAAATCAGAAAAGGACTATTGTTACTTTACTTATGTTTTCGGGGAAAGATGAAAAACAGAAAAATACAGCAGTCTGCGCAGACAACTCTGAAAGCAATACAAGGAAACAACAGCCCTCTAATCATTTCTGCTTTCTCCAGTTTCCATCTTCCTAGGATAGCTGCCTCCCTTTCTTTTCTTTTTTTCTCCCTTTACAGCCCAGATGCTTCAGTTTTTCTGCTCAAACTTATTGTAGTCTCCTTTCTTCTGGATCAGGTTTCAAAATCTTGTCAGTTCAGCAGCATTCAGAAAAATAACACTAAAACAAAGAAAACTAGACCAGTTGCCACTTCTCATGAGAGTGCATAGCAGTGGTGGTGGTGGTGGGCATGGAGGAAAGAAGGGGTCCTCCTTCTTCTGAACAGATAGTTTCTGCAAGGCGTACACATGGAAGACAGAGGGTTCTTGTCACCTCAAAGAGCTGTCTCTCCTTTCCCCTTCATGCCAGTGCACATCTTGCAAAATTCTATGTAATTCTGCTTTTCTTAAGACCACCCATGAGTGATGACTGGACCCCTGGATGGTCAGACTCAGGTGACACACCCCAACCTGTGTCTCAGCAGGGGTGACATTGAGCCTAAGAAAATCTTGACCAGCAGAAGAGTATGAGAAAGAAATTTATCAATGATGATGATGATGATGATGATGATGATTAAATAAGAAAATGTGTCAGCAGAGCATCTGGGAGAGAGGTACTGAAATAAGAGGAGAAAGACCAAGAACTGTGGAATGGTTAGCTTTCTTTTGACATTGAGACTGAGGAAAGGCTTCATCATGGTAGGGACCTCACTAAGCTGAGTCATGTTTGGGAACCATATACTGTACCAAAAGTATTTAACTCAGATCAACAGAAAAACTTGTCAAGTTTAAAACTGGATGCCAAGGTAGAAACTCTATTAACAAATCTATGATACAGTGGTTTATCTACAGAGAAATTTATTTTATTATGTGTGAAGTCCAGTTGGAAGTGGTGTGAACAGTGTGAGGACTAGGAGACTAAATAGAGTGATCATTAGTTTGGTAATCCAATTGTCTCAATTCAAACTCTGGCTAACCAGAGTCTAATTATGTGACCTTGATTAACTTAGCTATGCTTTGGTTTTTTTTTTTTTTTTTTTCCCCTAACTTGTAGAAGTAATAAGTTCACATTATGATATCAGGATAATATAATTAAGTATCAGTGGGATAATGATGTCCCTAGATCATAGCAGTATAAATACTGAAGGAGATAATGGTTAAGAGGACTTAACACCTAATTGACATACGATAGGCATTCAAAGCATGTTAGCTATTATAATTTTTATTAGGAAGAATCACTATATTTTTAACATTTTTTATGCCAATATTTCTTGACTTTTATTTTGTTACTTAACTCTTATTGCAGGTAGGAATTACTTTATCTTTACATTTTTGAAAATGTCCATCATTAGGTTTTTAGATTACGCCTACAACCATGACAGTACTTTATGTTTTTCATACTCCTCCAGTGGGTGAAACATAATGAGAAGTTTCTCTTAGGAAAAATAGAGGAAGCAACACTGATTAACAACACAAGTATTATTAGCACATCACCTCTTCCTAACAGGCAGCCACTCTCATTTGTCACGTTGAAATCTAGCATTCCCTTTTCTTTTAGTGTTGATCTCAAACATATTGCACAAGTGGATGCCTGTTCAGGGGTGAAGATAAACTTTAAATCAATTTAACTTGAGAAGTACGTATTAAGGTCTGTTATGTACCAAGTAATATTCTAGAAGCACAAAGATTCACATTTTGTGGAATTTGTATTTCAAGGGCGAGGTATCCAATAATGAGCACTCTAATGCAAATAAAAGGAATAGATTACACAATATGCTAGGAGGTGAGAAATGCAAAGGAATCTTGTAAAGTGGAGCAGGATGCAGAGGATATGGAGGGAGGGATGGGAGTTGTTTTCTCGCCTGCATTGGTCAGGCCTCACTGAGGAGGTAGCAGTTGAGGAAAGACTTCAGAGAGAAATGCTAAGGCCTGAATGCGTGTGTCTTCCACCAAGTTCATTTTTGAAATTCAAATCTTCACAGTGATATTAGGAGGTGTGCCTTTGGAAGGTGATTATATTATGAGGAAGAAGCCCTCATGAATGGGATTATTCCCTTATAAAAGAGGATTTAAAATCAACATACTGTAATGACACAGCCATATCAATGTTTATAGTAGCTCAATTCAGAATAGCTAAACTATGAAATCAACCTAGATGATCTTCAACAGATGAACAGATAAAGAAAATGTGGTACATATACACAAAGGAATATTACTCAGCTTCAAAGAATTAAATTATGGAGTTTGCAGGTAAATAGATGAAGTTAGAGAATATCATGCTAAGTGAAATAAGCCAAACCCCAAATCCAAAGGTCGAATGTTTTCTCTGATATGCAGATGCTAATTCACAATAAGGGGCAGGGGCGGAATAGGGAAGAATAGAGTTACTTTATATTAGGTAGAGTGGAGCGAAGGGAAGAGAAGGGGTGAGGTGGTAGGAATGATAATAGAGTGAAATAGACATTATTACTTTCTGTACATATATGACTGCATGACCGATGTGATCCTACAATATGTATAATCAGAAAAATGAGATACTACTTTCAATTTATGTATGATCTATCAAAATGTATAAATGTATTCTACTGTCATGTACAACTAATTAAAACAAAAAAAAATTAAAAAAGAGACCCAAGGGAACTCATTTACCCTTTCCAGCATGCAAGGACACAGTGATAAGCCACCACCTATGAACCAGGGAGCAGTCCCTCACTAGACACCAAACTTGACAGCAACTTGATCTTGGACTTCTGTCTCTAGAACTTCTCTTAAATTTCTGTTTTTCATAAGCACCCAGTGTAGGGTATTTTGTTATAGCACCTTCTTCAGACTAAGGCAGTAAGAGCATTACCCATATGAGTCACTGAGAAAGAGGGTTCCCAACAGGGACAGACCAATTTTAGGAAATCCCTGAGCAGAGCTCATGCAGTTATCCTGCAGGATTATTCTAAGAATTAGAGAATTCTTAGAGAAAGGACTTTCTTCCTTTGAGAAAGGACTGACTGTGGTGTGTGGAAAGAGTGGTCAGTAAATAGGCTGCAGCTGTCAGCCCTGTCAAAGTCTGTGTCAGTGACAGAGACTTGCCTCTTGCAGCATCATGTCCTCCTGGCATTGGAAGCCGAGGGGTATGAAGGCCCAGTCACTGTGGCTCAGTGAGAGGCACAATGATGGGCAGTGCTTGTTCCAGGCTGCCTCTGTCCGGTCCTGCTTCTTCCCTTTCTCCTTTCACAGGTTTCGATCTTCACGAGAACCCAAACTGTAATAGCATTGAATTATTATTGTTACCACTGATCACAATGTGGATTAGTTCTAACATTGCATGACTTTAAGAAGGAAGAATTACATGGTAGAAAGATCATAGAATTTGAATTATAGCTCTTGTTGTTAATTATGGGCTCTTTGACTTGTTTCTTAAACTCTTTAGTTCTTAATACCTCATTTGGAAAATTGGGCTAATAATTTAAATTTGCATGATTTGTGTGAATTAAATTTTATAAGAAGTATACAACATTCTCCGAGTGCTTTACATACAACGATGTATCAGTCTAATCCTGATAATTTATTCATGTACTATTATTTGAAGATCATTATTATTCAAATGATCCTAGACTAGGTACGTGCTATGATTGATATTTTGAACTGAGACATGTACCATATATGGCAGAAAAGTGAACAAATTTATACATGAATTTTGCAAGGTGAACATATCCATGTAATAGGAATTCAGATCAAGAAACACAACATTGGGAATGGGGTTGCAGCTCAGTGATGGAGGGTATGCCTAGCTAGCATTTGTGAGACCCTGGGTTCAATTCCCAGTGTTGCAGAGCAGAGCAGAATATTACTAGGACTTCGCCATCTACCCTTAAGTCTCCTAGTCCATTCACTCACCAAAGGATGCACCAGAGATCAATTCTCCCAGTAATTTTTTTAATGAAATCAAATAAATATGTATTCCTCTGGGTCAGGCTTCTTTTGCTCACATTGTATGATTTACCTCTATAATTGTCGTTTTAGTTTGCTCATTTTCCTTACTATCTCGTGTTCCACTGAGTGACTCTGCTGTAATTTACTTGTCTCTTCTATTGCTGAGAAGCCTTTTGAGGCCATTGCAAATATTCCTGTTATGAATATTCTTACATTTATTTTTTGTGGGAATGAGTATATGCATTTCTCTTGGATATTTCCTAGAAATAGAACTGCTGAATTTTAAGGTATGCATATATGTTTAATAGATATGGCCAAATTGTTTTCTAAAGTCATTCTACCAATTTATACTCTTAAATGGAGTCTATGGGAGTTCTGGCTACTCCCGAATCTTACCAATGAGTAACGGCACCATTTCATTCTTATTTTTGAAATTTTGGACCTTCTGGTTGGTGTGTGCTGGTTTGGTATTGGGGTTTCAATTTGTATTCCCAAGGACTATTGAAGTTAAATAACTCTGATATGTTTGACCTTTTATATTATCTTTTGCAATGTTTCTATGCCATTCTTTTTGTCTATTTTCCTGTCTGGTTTGTTGTGTTTTCTTAAGGTTTTTAGGGGTTATTTCGTATTCTAGGTACGAATTCTCTATTTAATTTATAAGTTAGATATACCTTCACCCATTCCACCATTTGCCTTGTTTGTCCCCAACCAGTGTCACTTGTTGCATATAATATTTGAATCTTAATATGGTTTATCATTTTTATTAAATAATTTTATGCCCTTAGGTCTTACTTCAGATGTTGTTGCTTATGCTAACATAATTAATTTTCTATACTTTCTTATAAAAGCTTTAACATTTTACTTTTTACATTAAGATCTATAATCCAGCTGCAATTTTTATGTATATATGATGCTAAATAGGAGTCAAGATACCTTTTTTAATAAAATTTTTTTTAATTTTTTCTAATTAGTTATACATGACAGTAGAATGCATTTTGACACTTTGTACACAAAAGGAGCATGACTTCTCATTCCTCTGGCTGTACATGGTGCTGAGTCACACCAGTAGTGTAATCATACATGTACATAAGGCAATAGTGTCTGTCTCATTCTACGGTCCTTCCCATCCCCATCATCCCACCCCTTCCTTCCCTTCCCTTTGCATAATCTAAATTTTTTTCATTCTTCCCTTTCCCCCCACCCCCACTATGGATCAGCATCAGATTATCAGAGAAAACATTCAGCTTTTGTGTTTTGGGCATTGGCTTATTTCACTTAGCATGATATTCTCTAGTTCCACCCATTTACCTGCAAATGTCATAATTTCATTCTTCTTTAAGGGAGAGTAATATTCCATTGTGTATATGTACCACCTTTTTTATCCATTCATCTGTTGAAGGGCATCTAGGTTGGTTCCATAGTTTAGTTATTGTGAATTGAGCTGCTTTTTTTTTTTTTTTTTAAGTGCAAATCCCACTGATCCATTTAACTAAAAGGCTTTACCCACTGCTTTACCTTTTTGGCCCCAAATCAGTTTTGTATCTATGTGATCTGCTTCTTGACCCATATCTTCCAATCTTTCATTTGTCTGTCTTGTTCTAATCTATTATATTATCCCTATTATATTTGATATCGTGAATCTTTTCCAAAATTTTGTTTTAGTGATTTATGGTCTTTGCTATTTTTTGTATAATTAAAAAAAATGTTATGGCCTTTATTTGGGTTGTGTGGATTCTGTAGAGCATTTTGGAAAGTACTGAAGTTTCTGAAGTATTGAAACTTAAATACTCATCCATAAATGGGTCTAACCTGTTAGATATTTAGGTATTCAATTTCACTTAAAATGTTTTATTTATTTTGTATAGCAGTCATGCATATGTTATGTGATCTCTGGATTAATTGATATTTTTGATGAAGTTTATAAAATTTCATTTTGTATTTGTTCATTGCTAGTTCATAGAAACACAACTGGCTTTTATGTGTTGATTTTAATGATTTTCCTTTTTGTTGATCTTATTATATTTCATTACTAATTCAAATAGTCTGCCAGTGGATTCCTTTGGATATTCTAGATGAATAATTATGTCTTTTACAAATATTAAAAGTTCTACTTCTTTCTTTCCAATCTATATCCCTTTTAATGATTCTTCTTTTTCTTGTTTTATTTAACTGGCAAGTATTTTCAGTCCATTGTTGATATAGTGGGCATGATTGACTCACAACCTCAAACAGAAAGTATTCAATATTTAAATACTAAGTATGACTCTTGATAGACACTTATCAGATTATAAAAGAATGCTTTTATTTCTATTTTGCTTAGAGTTTTGATCATGAGGGTTTGAATTCAATTAGTTTCATATTCTGTTTTTACTGAATTGCTAGTAAACTTTAATTCTTTGTTCTATTAATATGGTGTATTAAATTACTTGATTTTTAAATGTCACATCACTCTTCTTTACTAAAACACTCACTTGACGATGATATATTTTTCTCTTTGTATATTGCACGATTTGCTGATATTTTGCTGAGGAGTGAACATCTATGTTTCCAAGAGAAATGGAGTATAATATGTTTTCTTGCTTGTAATATTCTTTTCAGTTAATAAGATGATTATATGTTCTTCAGTATTATAGTTAGAAAGTATTTTCTTTCTTTTTCAGCTCTGGAAATGTTTTTATAAAAACTATCACTATTTCTTTCTAAATATTTGGAAGAATTTACAATATATTTCACCTGGGGCTGGGATTTTCCTAAGGGAATGGTTTTTAAAATTCATTCATATAAAAGTTATCAATTTTATTCAAATCAGTGAATAAACATTACTTATAATGTAACTTGTAGAGTCTCCAGGGTTTGTAATGATTTCTCTTTTAAAATTCTTGCTATTGATTGCTAGAAGGATATGTAGGGTCAACACTTCAACATGCAAGCATAGGTAATGTCTTTCTTAATTGTACCCCAAAGTTCAGGAAATAAGTCTAAGAATCAATAAATGGAATGCCATCAAATTAAAAAACTGCTGCACAACAAAGGAGACTTAGGGCTGTGAAGAGAGAACCTGCAGAATGGTCGAACATCTTTGCTTGCTAGTCTTCAAACAGAAGATAAATATCCAGATTTATAAAGAATTCAACAAATAAACACCAAATACATAAATAAACCCAATTAATAAATGGGGAAATGAGCTAAACGGACACTTCTCAAAGGAAGAAATACCAATGACCAACAAATATATGAAAACAGGTTCAACATCCTTAGCAATTAGACAAATGCAAATTAAAACTTGGAGTTGTAGTTCAGCGGTAGAGCACTCGCCTAGCATGTGTGAGGCACTGGGTTCCATTCTCAGCACCGCATATAAATAAATAAATAAAATAAAGATCCATCGAAAACTAAAAAAAAAAAAAAAAATTAAAAACCTACACTGAGATTATCTCACTCTTGATGGCAACTATATATATAACATAATAAATGTTGGAGAGGGTATGGAGAAAAGATAACTTTTACACTGTGGGTGGAATTGTAAATCAGTACGACCACCATGGAAATAAAGATGGAGATTCTGCAAAAGAATAGGAATGGAACCACCATATGAGCCAGATATACCACATCTTGGCATTTATCCTAAAGAATTAAAGTCACCATTCTGTAACAATAAATGCATATGCATGTTTACAGCAGCACAATTCACTATCCCAAACTATTGATACAGCCTAAGTGACTGACAGAGGATGAATGGATAGAGAAAATGTGGTATAAATACACAATGGAGTTTTACTCAGTCATAAAAAAGAAAAAAATTACACAACTTGCAGGAACATGGATAAACATTGAGAACATTATGTTAAGCAAAATAAACCAAACTCAAAAAGTCAAGGGTTGTACATGTTCTTTCATATGTGGAAGGTGGAGAGAAAAAAGGAAAAGGAAAATGGTGATTGGGGAAAATCTCATGAAAACCAAAGAGAAATTAGTAAAGAAAAGGGACTGGAGGGGATGGAGGAGGAAAAGGAAAATGGAAATAATGGGGAATGTTATATTGTGTGCATGTATGAATATATAACAATGAATCTCACCATTAGGTACAACTGTATCACATCAGTATAAAATATAGAAAAAAAATCTTGCTATTGGCAATTTAAGTTTTTTTTTTATTGTATACAAATGGGATACATGTTGTTTCTCTATTTGTACATAGAGTCAAGGCATACCATTTGTGTAATCATACATTTACATAGGGCAATGATGTTTATTTTTTTTTCCTTCCCCCCCACCCCTCCCACCCCTCTTTTCCCTCTATACAGTCCTTCTTTCCTTCATTCTTACCGCTCTCCTTATCCCTAACCCTAAACCTAATGCTAACCCCTCCCACCCCCCATTATATGTCCTCATCCGCTTATCAGCGAGATCATTCGTCCTTTAGTTTTTTGAGATTGGCTTTTCTCACTTAGCATGATATTCTCCAATTTCATCCATTTGCCTACAAATGTCATAATTTTATCATTCTTCATTGCGGAGTAATATTCCATTGTATAAATATGCCACAGTTTCTTTATCCATTCATCAACTGAAGGGCATCTAGGTTGGTTCCACAATCTGGCTATGGTGAATTGAGCAGCAATGAACATTGATGTGGCTGTATCTCTGTAGTATGCTGATTTTAAGTCCTTTGGGTATAGGCCAAGGAGTGGGATAGCTGGGTCAAATGGTGTTTCCATTCCAAGCTTTCTGAGGAATCTCCACACTGCTTTCCAGAGTGGCTGCACTAATTTGCAACCCCACCAGCAATGTATGAGTGTTCCTTTTTCACCACATCCTCGCCAACACCTATTGTTGCTTGTATTCTTGATAATCGCCATTCTAATTGGGGTGAGATGAAATCTTAGGGTAGTTTTGATTTGCATTTCCCTTATTACTAGGGATGTTGAACATTTCTTCATATATCTGTTGATTACTTGTACATCTTCTTCTGTGAAGTGTCTGTTCATTTCCTTAACCCATTTGTTGATTGGATTATTTGTATTCTTCGTGTAGAGTTTTTTGAGTTCTTTATAGATTCTGGAAATTAGCGCTCTATCTGAGGTATGGTTGGCAAAGATATTCTCCCACTCTGCAGGCTCTCTCTTCACGTTTCTGATAGTTTCCTTTTCTGAGAGAAAGCTTTTAAGTTTGAATCTATCCCAGTTGTTGATTCTTGCTTTTATTTCTTGTGCTATGGGAGTCCTGTTAAGGAAGTCTGATCCTAAGCCAACAAGTTGAAGATTTGGACCTACTTTTTCTTCTATAAGATGCAGGGTCTCTGGTCTGATTCCGAGATCCTTGATCCATTTTGAGTTGAGTTTTGTGTAGGGTGAGAGATAGGGGTTTAATTTCATTCTATTGCATATGGTTTTCCAGTTTTCCCAGCACCATTTGTTGAAGAGGCTATCTTTTCTCCATTGCATATTGTTGGAACCTTTGTCTAGTATGAGAAAATTGTACTTATTTGGGTTTGTGTCCATGTCCTCTATTCTGTACCATTGATCTACCTGTCTATTTTGGTACCAATACCATGCCATTTTTGTTACTATTGCTTTGTAGTAGAGTTGAAGATCTGGTATTGCAATACTCCCTGCTTCGCTCTTGCTACTGAGGATTGCTTTAGCTATTCTAGGTTTTTTATTCTTCCAGATGAATTTCATAATTGCTTGCTCTATTTCTGCAAGGTACATCATTGGGATTTTAATTGGAATTGCATTGAATCTGTATAGCACTTTAGGTAGTATAGCCATTTTGACAATATTAATTCTGCCTATCCAGGAACATGGGAGATCTTTCCATCTTCTAAGGTTTTCTTGAATTTCTTTCTTTAGTGTTCTGTAGTTCTCATTGTAGAGGTCTTTCACCTCTTTTGTGAGATTGATTCCCAAGTATTTTATTTTTTTCGATGCTATTGTGAATGGGGTAGCTTTCCTAATTTCTCTTTCTGAAGATTCATCACTTATGTATAAAAATGCATTGGATTTATGAGCATTGATCTTGTAACCTGCTACTTTACTGAATTCACTTATGAGTTCTAAAAGTTTTCTGGTGGAATTTCCAGGTTCCTCTAAATATATAATCATGTCATCAGCGAACAGGGATAGTTTGAGTTCTTCTTTTCCTATTCGTATCCCTTTAATTTCGTTGGTTTGTCTCAAGGACGATGTTGAATAGAAGCGGTGAAAGAGGGCATCCCTGCCTTGTTCCAGTTTTTAGGGGGAACGCTTTCAGTTTTTCACCATTTAGAATGATATTAGCCATGGGCTTAGCGTAGATGGCCTTTATAATGTTAAGGAATGTTCCCACTACCCCAATTTTTTCTAGTGTTTTGAGCATGAAGGGATGCTGTATTTTATCAAATGCTTTTTCTGCATCTATCAAAATAATCATGTGATTCTTAACTTTAAGTCTGTTGATATGGTGAATGACATTTATTGATTTCCGAATGTTGAACCAACCTTGCATCCCTGGGATAAAACCCACTTGATCGTGGTGCACTATCTTTTTAATATATATTTGTATGCGATTTGCTAAAATTTTGTTGAGAATTTTTGCATCGATGTTCATTAAGGATATTGGTCTGAAATTTTCTTTCCTCGATGTGTCTCTGTCTGGTTTAGGTATCAGGGTGATATTGGCTTCATAGAACGAGTTTGGGAGGGTTCCCTCCTCTTCTATTTCATGGAATAGTTTGAGGAGTATTGGAATGAGCTCTTCTTTAAAGGTCTTGTAGAACTCGGCTGAGAACCCATCTGGTCCTGGACTTTTCTTTGTTGGTAGCTTTTGATGACCTCTTCTATTTCATTGCTTGAAATTGGTTTATTTAAGTTGTGTATGTCCTCCTCGTTCAGTTTAGGTAATTCATATGTCTCTAGAAATTTGTTGATGTCTTCGAGGTTTTCTGTTTTGTTGGAGTATAGATTTTCAAAATAGCTTCTAATTATGTTTTGTATTTCACCTGTGTCTGTTGTGATGTTTCCTTGTTCATTCCGAATTTTAGTAATTTGAGTTTTCTCCCTCTTTCTCTTTGTTAGTGTGGCTAAGGGTTTATCAATTTTGTTTATTTTTTCAAAGAACCAACTATTTATTTTGTTAATTTTTCCAATTGTTTCTTTTGTTTCAATTTCGTTGATTTTGGCTCTGATTTTAACTATTTCCTGTCTTCTACTACTTTTGGTATTGGTCTGCTCTTCTTTTTCTAGCGCTTTGAGCTGTCGTGTTAAGTCGTTTATTTGTTGATTTCTACTTCTTTTTTTGAATGCGCCCCATGAAATAAATCTTCCTCTAAGTACTGCTTTCATAGTGTCCCAGAGATTTTGATATGATGTGTCTTTGTTCTCGTTTGGCAATTTAAGTTTGTTTGCTTTTAAAATCTGCCAGCCTTACTAGAATCTATCCATTTAATCAATCTTTTCAAAAGACAAACTTTCAGATCTGTTGATATTTTGTATTGCATATTTACAAAATTTTATTAATTTGCGTTTGACTTTTTAATATTTCCTAACTTTTACTTCATTTTGGTGTAATTTACAATTTGTGTTTTAACTCCTTGTTGAAAACCTCATTGAATTTTATACATCTTTTCTAATAGATAATTTCTCTCTGAGGATAGTTTGACAGCATCTCTCAGGTATATATGTGTTGTATCTTCATTACCATTTATTTTAAAATGATTTCTAATTTTTAAAATTTTTGCTTTAATTATGAATCGGGTAGAATTTTTTTTTTTTAATTTCCATAAATAGTAAGATTTTAAAGTTAGGTTTTTCTTATTGAATTCCAGCTCATTTTCACTGTGGTCAAAGAATACATTTTGGATGATTTAAATGCCTTGTGTTGTAGTTTGGATATGATGATCCTCCAAAAGCTCATAATTAGATTCTGGCAGCTACAACCTAATCAGTGGATTAATTCATTGTATTAATAATTTGAAAGGATTACTCTACCAACTGATAATCTGAGGCAGTTAGAGTGTGGCTGGCGGAAGTAAGTCACTGGAGATGTGTCTTTGGGATTTAGATTTCATCCTTGTTCTTCTGCCTTGTTCTTTCTCTGCTTCCTGGTTGCCACAAGGTGAGCAGTTATCTTCTTCTAGGTCTTTCCGCCATGATGTTCTGCTTCACCCAGAGTGATGGAATTCTACTGACCACAGACAAATCTCTGAAACCATGGGCCAAAAATAAACTTTCCCTACTCTGTGTTGCTCTTGCCAGGTGTTCTGGTCAAACGTACCTTGGTATTGCTGCTTTTGTTATGGCTCAACATGTGGTCAGATTTGGTTAGCTTCTCCACCTATTCTTAGATAGATATGACTTCTTCGCTGTTGAGTGCCCTATTCTTTGTGTGTTAGATTGATTTTGTTCAGACTGTATGCACTTCTGATTATTTGAATTTGTTCTTCCTACCCCTTATTTAGAGAATTATGTCAAGGTCTCTCACAAATTTCCCCATTCTCTTTAATTATATCAATGTTTTCTTTGCTTATTTTGAAGGTATGTTATTGGGAGCATAAGGATTTAACATTCTGATACTTCTGATTGGACTGATTTTTAATCATTGTGAAATGTTTCTAAATAACTAACAATGTTTTCTGCCTTGAGGTCTCTGTTTTATGATATTGATATGTCTAAAACGGATTTTGTGTTTGTTGTGAGGTGTTGTGTGGTGTGTTATTTTAAGTCCTTTCAATTCAGGTTTTCTGTGCTCTTATATTCAAAGTATGTCTGATGTAAAGTAGCATATAATTCATTTTTATTCAATTTGACATTTACTATTTACTTAAACATTAAATTCAATACTGGAGTGTCTTGCTCATGCACACTAAATGTAATAAATATAGACTCATTTTATTATTCATTTTTTATTCATCTATTTTATGATTGTGTTTGCTTCTTCTTTGGGTTCATTCTGTTCAGTCAAAATGTTTAAAATATTTTTATTATTTTATTTTTTTTCTTTCTGGAACTTGAGAAATGGAGTTTTTTATCATCATCATATCCTCCTCCTCCTCCTCATCATTATTTGGTACTGGAGATCGAACCCAGGGATACTTTACCACTAAGCTATATGCTCAGTCATTTTTACTTTTTATTTTGAGACAGGGTCTCACTGAGTTATTGAACTTCTCTCTAAGTTTTTGAGGCTGGCCTTGAACTTGTCATCCTCCTGCCTCAGCCTCCGTAGGTGTGGAATTTTAGGAATTCATCACCAAATCTGAGAGAAATTCTTAACCAGCTCATATCATTTATATTATTTTGTTTAATAAAATATTCTTAATTTCATAAGGCATTGTAGATATTGTTTTATGCAGTCAACATCTTTTTATGTTTGGTCAATATGTGCATTATCTGTGGTGCTTCATTCTCTTCTGCATTTCTATGTGGTGTGTGTGTGTGGGTGTGTGTGTGTGTGTGTGTGTGTGTATGTCTTTGTTTAGGAAAATGTTCCTTCTTTCAAAGAACCTCTTTTTAATGAAGGTCTGTTGGTAATAAAATCTCTTATTAAAAAAAAAGCATTTTCCTTTTATCTTTTATGAAGGATATTTTGGTAGATTGGAATTACAGGTTAGCAGTTATTTTCTTTCATCACTTACATGTCATTCCATTGTCTTCCCTTTGAAGACACTTTTACCGTTGAGAAGTTGACTACTGTCAAAAGCAATCAAGGTTGTTGTCTGTTTAAAGATTTTCTCTTTGACTTAGATGCTTAGCAGCTCTACCAAGATGAGCCCAGATGTAGTTTTCTTTGTATTTATCCTGCTTGGCTTGTGCCGAGCTCCATGATTCTGCAGGTTTATGTATTCGAATAGTTTTAATAATTCTTGATGATTATTTCTACAATAATTTTTATCCCATTTATTTTTGACCCTTTCTTGTAGTCTATTTTATAGATGTTATTTATTTATTTTTACTTTGTTCAACATTTCTTCCTATAGGTTCTCTTCCATTATCATTTCCCCCCATAGTTTAGATATTTTTTGTTTTTGAGTTTCCAAATGCTGTCTTCCTCCATGCCCAAACTGCCATTGAACCTAACTATTGAGTTGTTAATTTTAGATATTTATTTTTAGTTATGAAATGCCCACTTATAATGGTTTTATAACTTCTGATGATATAATATTTTTATCACTCTTCTATCCTTTCCTCTACTTTCCTGGACTTTGAAGTTTTTCTTTGCAGACTGCTCCAGTCCGGGTCAGCCTGATGGCCAACTTATGCCAGGTGATCATTCCCTGGGTTGCAGTACTGTGATGTCATCCCTCAGCATTTCAGTGTGTTGAGTCACTTATAAATGAGATCGTCTCAATGAAGCTATCTGGGCTTCACAGTATTTTATCCTTCAAGCCTCCATAGATGTCTTCTGGTTGAAATAGTTGTTGAACACCTATTCTTCAAACACTGCTAGTGACTCACATGACTATCAAACCCGGTCTTTGTGGAGATTATAATCAAACTAAGGAGAAAAGAACAGCATACATAAAATAATTATATAGGGGCTGGAGTTGTGACTCAGTGGTAGAGTTCTTGCCTGGCATGTGTGAGGCCCTGGGTTCAATACCCAGCACCACATATAAATAAATAAATAAAATAAAATACCCATTGACAACTAAAATATTTTAAAAAATAATAATTATATAATAATTAACTGTTAAAGTGTGTGATAGCAGGTATAACAGTAATAGTTCCAGGAATCGAGAACTTAACGTGGACTGCCGTTAAAGTGGATATGGTAGTCATTTTGAGGGAGAACCCAATTCTTCCATAATATCTGGCAATAAGGTTGGTAGAAGAGTACTGAGAACAAATTGTCCTTTATTTTATCTTGAGTATATAAATCTCTTATCATTCTAGAACAGTTGTTGATGGCATTAGAATCCTTAACATTTCTAAAGTGTATTTCTGATTTTTGGATTTCTAATATTGATATTAATTTTGACTCTGTACAGGAGTCCCGGCCTTCGATGGTTCTCTTTCTTTTTCTATGTCTGTCACTAGCTCTTTATCTTTATATGTCTGCCTTTTAAAAAATAGAATGTGATTAAATTAATTGGTTTAAAAATACACTGTGTGTCATGCTGTGAATATTGGGTTTAAATACAATTGCAGTAGGTTGCACTAATTAATTAATTGGGCTTTATTTTACAAGCTTAGAGTTAAGGATGCTTGAACATAATATGTAAATTTATGCAGAATGTGCAAATTAGTATTTTGATTCAAGCATCCTGGCACATAGAAAAAATACTGGATGTAAGTGTGATGTAAACTGGATTTACTTATTTTGTGAGTTAAATTATCATCGGAAAAACTCTAAATGTGGACTGGGTTGGGTGGGGAAGGAAAATAGGTATAGGAAGGTGAACTTAGAGACTTAGATTATAAAAAAATTTAATTTATTTCAAAATTCATACTCTTAAATGCTTAAGAGGTAGGAAAAAAGGTATTGATCAAATGAAAGCTTTTCTGAGTTTGCTGCTCATATCTGAATTGATAGTTCCTGTTTTATTACTCTGTCCTGGGGTTTCCCTCAACTGTATCCATTCACTTGACCAGAGTTTCATGAGCTGCCAAAGTGATCTTCAATAAGATCAGAGACAGACAGACTAACAGAATGCAGTTCTTCTTGTGGTCTAATAATTTTGGGGGTATTCATGTGCACATAATTAATTATGATGCATTGTGATGATAATGCTAATGAATCTAAGGGTTCCTGGCAGTTGTTCTGGCTTGAAGCAGTTCATCCATTCCTAGAAATATGGTTTAGTAATCAAAAGTGGGATTTTTACTTGATTAGCTAAGAATGCACTCAGTGACATGTATCAGAAAAATTCAACTATTGTGGTTGAAACAAACCGGAATTTTTTTTTTCTCACACACTGAACACACTAAATTAGTGGTCATAGACAGTGCTTTGTTCTTTTTTTTTAGATTTTTCTTGGCCTCTATTTTTTTTTTTTTGCTATGAAAAAATTCTTTATTTCAGCTATTTTTATAATTATTAATATATAGTTGATACATTTATAATATATTTGTTTAACTAAATAAACAAATGTAGCCCTTGTCCTACAATTCCTAGAGAGATTTTAACAGCCATAATTGTAAAATGCCAAAAACCTACCAAAATTCCCAAACTTGCTTGAATACTTGGTTTTAATTTTAAAATATAAAATATATAGCTGACATATTTGTAATATACCACAAATATACTACAAAATTTTCTAAAAATTATTTTTAAGAAATAAAATCTTATTTGAAAAGAAATGAAACCCAGTTTTTTAATAATTTTTATTGTGATTTCTTCCCTGAGTATACTAATCATTTTATTTTATTTTATTTTTGCTAATCATTTTAAACTATGATTTTAAGCTATAAACCATGAAATGCTGGAATTCTTCAAAGTTGGTACTGTTATCTAATAATTCTAATTTTTTTATATTTTAATTTTTTGATTTGTTCTAATTATACAGGAGTAGAATGCATTTATGAATTTTGATACAATCATACATAAATAGAGTATAATTTCTTACTTTTCTGATTGTACATATTGTAGGATCACATCAGTTCTGCAGTCATATATATATATGAGGTATATATGATGTAATAATGCCTGTTTCACTCTATCCTTCTTACCCTGAAGCCCCTTTCCTTTCCTTCACTCTACCTAATCTAAAGTAACTCTATTCTTCCCTAGTAACCCCCTTTATTGTGAATTAGCATCCACATACCAGAGAAAACACTTGACCTTTGGTTTTTTGGGTTTGGCTTATTTTGAGTAGCATGATATTCTCCAACTCCATCCATTTATCAGCAAATGCCATAATTTCATTCTTTAAAGCTGAGTAGTATTCCATTGTGCATATTTACCACATTTTCCTTATCCATTCATCTGCTGAAGGGCACCTAGGTTGGTTCCTTAGTTTAGCTATTGGGATTTGAGCAGATATAAAAATTGATATGGCTACATCACAGTAATATGCTGATTTTAAGTCCTTTGGGTATAAACTGAGGAGTGGGATGGCTGGGTCAAATGGTGGTTCCATTCCAAGTGTTCTGAGGAACCTCCATACTGCTTTCCATTTTGGTTGCACCAACTTGCATTCCCACCAGCAATGTGTAAGTGTACCTTTTCCCTCATATCCTCACCAACTTTTATCGTTGCTTGTATTCTTGATAATTACCATTCTTTTTTTTTTTTTTTAAGGGTTGGGCAAGACTGTCTTTATTAAGCATTGGAGCGTCACACTTTCCAGAAAGGAAATGGCCCCTGGTCAGAGTCCAGGTCTGAGTTTTGCAGATTCACTGAGACCCAAACCCCAGCAGGACGCACCTGCCAGGCTGGCGGGGGTGACTCCGTGAGTGAGACGCTGCTTTTCCCAGACTGTGGAGTCTGAACGCGGGGAAAGGCCGAGGCAAGCGCAGAGAGTGAGTTCTTTCCAGAATGGTAACCCAGACTCCCCCACAGACAGGGGGCCCAGAGCTGGCACCCAGAGAGGTGGAGCGTCCTGCCCCTTTACACCTCTGGATGTCCTGTGACCTCCTGGGCTCTTCCCCCCTGGTCACAGTGACCAGTGACCAGGATGGGCCACAGGGTGAGGGCCAAAGGATCCGGGAGCAAGGTAACCATTAGGAGGCCTTAAGGAGCTGCTGTCAGCTCCCTGCAGGGAGGAACACGTTCTGGGGCAGGTGACCTTAGCAACAGGTTGAGGCAGGAGCAGGGGGCAGGGCCTGGGAGGTAAGAGGGGGAAAGGGCAGCATTTGATTTTCAGTGCCAACAGCCCCCATGTCCTCCACTGGACCCAGTATTCACTATCTATATTGACTGTCTCTTTGTCCCCCAGCTTCAAAAGCTAAGAACCCATGAGCCACTGTTGCTGGGAAATGGTGACAGTCCAGAGCCCATTGTTTTCCTCCTCTCCCTGGGAACCCTGGTTCTCTCTTTCCCACTGGGGGTTGCTTTTCCACCTCCGTCCATTTGGATCACTGACCTATGCTGGGGACTGTGAGTGTCCAGTCACCCTGAGGATACCTCCAGGCCACAGCCCCTCAACCAAGGCACCCTGGGAAGAGGTACCCCTCTAGGCTGGGATCCTCTTCTTCAGGTAAATGATACAGTGCTATCATTTGGTCTATGTCATAGGGAAGTTTGGCCCAAAGAGGATCCCATGTCCCCAGGAATGTGATCAATGTCAAGGTGGAGACCCCCTGGAGGAATTCAGCACAGGGACACCAGCCCCTCCAAGCTGCCCATCACTCAAAGGCTCAGGTGGCCCATAGTCCTGGTTACATAAGCTTTCATACCTCCATGAGTCAGCATTGGCAGGGGTCACTGGCAAGCGGGACTCCTCCTCCTTCACTTGGGTGCTGGGGTTGGAGGGTCCTGGGGAGGGACTTGTCTGCCTTTGTTGCTGCTGCTTCTTCCATCTAACGCGCTGGGTTTTAAACCACGTCTTGATATCCTCCAGGTTCAGCAGGGAGGCAAGCTCCTGTATGGTCTCCCAATTTGGTCACCTGTTCTTCTGGAATGCGTCTCTCAAGACTCCGAGTTGCTCTGACGTGAAGTTTGTGGGTTGCCAGCGATTTTGCAGGAAACTTGCTGCCATTGGAGCCTTTACAAGCCTATGCTGCCTTGTGCGCGCTAGGGACCTTCTGAGTTGGTGTGATAATTACCATTCTGAGTGAGATGAAATCTTAGAGTAGTTTTGATTTGCATTTCTCTAATTGCTAGAGATATTGAACATTTTTTCATATATTTATTGATTGATTATCTTCTTCTGTAAAGTGTCTGCTCAGTTCCTTAGTCTATTTCTTTTTTTTTGGTATTAAGTTTTCTGAGTTCTTTTTTTTTTTTTTTATTTTTATTTTTTTACATTTACATAGGGTAATGATGTTTATTTTATTTTTCCCCTCCCCCCACCCCTCCCACCCCTCCCACCCCTCCCACCCCTCTTTTCCCTCTACACAGTCCTTCTTTCCTTCATTCTTGCTGCTCTCCTTAGCCTAACTCTAAACCTAACCCTAAACCTAATGCTAGCCCCTCCCACCCCCCATTATATGTCCTCATCCGCTTATCAGCGAGATCATTCGTCCTTTAGTTTTTTGAGATTGGCTTATCTCACTTAGCATGATGTTCTCCAATTTCGACCATTTGCCTACAAATGCCATAATTTTATCATTCTTCATTGCGGAGTAATATTCCATTGTATAAATATGCCACAGTTTCTTTATCCATTCATCAACTGAAGGGCATCTAGGTTGGTTCCACAATCTGGCTATGGTGAATTGAGCAGCAATGAACATTGATGTGGCTGTATCTCTGTAGTATGCTGATTTTAAGTCCTTTGGGTATAGGCCAAGGAGTGGGATAGCTGGGTCAAATGGTGTTTCCATTCCAAGCTTTCTGAGGAATCTCCACACTGCTTTCCAGAGTGGCTGCACTAATTTGCAACCCCACCAGCAATGTATGAGTGTTCCTTTTTCACCACATCCTCGCCAACACCTATTGTTGCTTGTATTCTTGATAATCGCCATTCTAATTGGGGTGAGATGAAATCTTAGGGTAGTTTTGATTTGCATTTCCCTTATTACTGGGGATGTTGAACATTTCTTCATATATCTGTTGATTATTTGTACATCTTCTTCTGTGAAGTGTCTGTTCATTTCCTTAGCCCATTTGTTGATTGGATTATTTGTATTCTTCATGTAGACTTTTTTGAGTTCTTTATAGATTCTGGAAATTAGTGCTCTATCTGAGGTATGGTTGGCAAAGATATTCTCCCACTCTGTAGGCTCTCTCTTCACATTTCTGATAGTTTCCTTTGCTGAGAGAAAGCTTTTAAGTTTGAATCTATCCCAGTTGTTGATTCTTGCTTTTATTTCTTGTGCTATGGGAGTCCTGTTAAGGAAGTCTGATCCTAAGCCAACAAGTTGAAGATTTGGACCTACTTTTTATTCTATAAGATGCAGGGTCTCTGGTCTGATTCCGAGATCCTTGATCCATTTTGAGTTGAGTTTTGTGTAGGGTGAGAGATAGGGGTTTAATTTCATTCTATTGCATATGGTTTTCCAGTTTTCCCAGCACCATTTGTTGAAGAGGCTATCTTTTCTCCATTGCATATTGTTGGAACCTTTGTCTAGTATGAGAAAATTGTATTTATTTGGGTTTGTGTCCATGTCCTCTATTCTGTACCATTGATCTACCTGTCTATTTTGGTACCAATACCATGCCGTTTTTGTTACTATTGCTTTGTAGTAGAGTTGAAGATCTGGTATTGCAATACCCCCTGCTTCACTCTTGCTACTGAGGATTGCTTTAGCTATTCTAGGTTTTTTATTCTTCCAGATGAATTTCATAATTGCTTGCTCTATTTCTGCAAGGTACATTATTGGTATTTTAATTGGAATTGCATTGAATCTGTATAGCACTTTAGGTAGTATAGCCATTTTGACAATATTAATTCTGCCTATCCAGGAACATGGGAGATCTTTCCATCTTCTAAGGTTTTCTTGAATTTCTTTCTTTAGTGTTCTGTAGTTCTCATTGTAGAGGTCTTTCACCTCTTTTGTGAGATTGATTCCCAAGTATTTTATTTTTTTCGATGCTATTGTGAATGGGGTAGTTTTCCTAATTTCTCTTTCTGAAGATTCATCACTTATGTATAAAAATGCATTGGATTTATGAGCATTGATCTTGTAACCTGCTACTTTACTGAATTCACTTATGAGTTCTAAAAGTTTTCTGGTGGAATTTCCAGGTTCCTCTAAATATATAATCATGTCATCAGCGAACAGGGATAGTTTGAGTTCTTCTTTTCCTATTCGTATTCCTTTAATTTCTTTGGTTTGTCTGATTGCTCTGGCTAGAGTCTCAAGGACGATGTTGAATAGAAGCGGTGAAAGAGGGCATCCCTGCCTTGTTCCAGTTTTTAGGGGGAATGCTTTCAGTTTTTCACCAT
Source organism: Sciurus carolinensis (assembly GCF_902686445.1). Taxonomy (NCBI): domain Eukaryota; kingdom Metazoa; phylum Chordata; class Mammalia; order Rodentia; family Sciuridae; genus Sciurus; species Sciurus carolinensis. The sequence goes on from NC_062227.1 coordinate 38,148,562, forward strand.
TTAGAATGATATTAGCCATGGGCTTAGCATAGATTGCCTTTATAATGTTTAGGAATGTTCCCACTACCCCAATTTTTTCTAGTGTTTTGAGCATGAAGGGATGCTGTATTTTATCAAATGCTTTTTCTGCATCTATTGAAATAATCATGTGATTCTTAACTTTAAGTCTGTTGATATGGTGGTTGACATTTATTGATTTCCAAATGTTGAACCAACCTTGCATCCCTGGGATAAAACCCACTTGATCGTGGTGCACTATCTTTTTAATATATATTTGTATGCGATTTGCTAAAATTTTGTTGAGAATTTTTGCATCGATATTCATTAAGGATATTGGTCTGAAATTTTCTTTCCTCGATGTGTCTCTGTCTGGTTTAGGTATCAGGGTGATATTGGCTTCATAGAACGAGTTTGGTAGGGTTCCCTCCTCTTCTATTTCATGGAATAGTTTGAGAAGTATTGGAATGAGCTCTTCTTTAAAGGTTTTGTAGAACTCGGCTGAGAACCCATCTGGTCCTGGACTTTTCTTTGTTGGTAGGCTTTTGATGACCTCTTCTATTTCATTGCTTGAAATTGGTTTATTTAAGTTGTGTATGTCCTCCTCGTTCAGTTTAGGTAGTTCATATGTCTCCAGAAATTTGTTGATGTCTTCGAGGTTTTCTGTTTTTTTGGAGTATAGATTTTCGAAATAGCTTCTAATTATGTTTTGTATTTCACTCGTGTCTGTTGTGATGTTTCCTTGTTCATTCCGAATTTTAGTAATTTGAGTTTTCTCCCTCTTTCTCTTTGTTAGTGTGGCTAAGGGTTTATCAATTTTGTTTATTTTTTCAAAGAACGAACTATTTATTTTGTTAATTTTTCCAATTGTTTCTTTTGTTTCGATTTCATTGATTTCGGCTCTGATTTTAACTATTTCCTTTCTTCTACTACTTTTGGTATTGATCTGCTCTTCTTTTTCTAGTGCTTTGAGCTGTAGTGTTAATTCATTTATTTGTTGATTTCTACTTCTTTTTTTGAATGCACCCCATGAAATAAATCTTCCTCTAAGTACTGCTTTCATAGTGTCCCAGAGATTTTGATATGATGTGTCTTTGTTCTCGTTTACTTCTAAGAATTTTTTTATTTCCCTCCTGATGTCTTCTGTTATCCATTCATCATATAATAGTGTATTATTTAGTCTCCAGGTATTGGAGAAGTTTCTGTTTTTTATTCTGTCATTTATTTCTAATTTCAATCCATTATGATCTGATAGAGTACAAGGTAGTATCTCTATCTTCTTGTATTTGCTAACAGTAGCTTTGTGGCATAAAATATGGTCTATTTTAGAGAAGGATCCATGTGCTGCTGAGAAGAAAGTGTATTCGTTCTTTGTTGGATGGTATATTCTATATATGTCCGTTAAGTCTAAATTGCTGATTGTGTTGTTGAGATCTATAGTTTCTTTATTCAATTTTTCTTTGGACGATCTATCCAGTGGTGAGAGGGGTGTGTTAAAATCGCCTAGTATTATTGTGTTGTGGTCTATTTGAATTCTGTAATTGAGAAGGATTTGTTTGACGTACGTGGATGAGCCAATGTTCGGGACATAGATATTTATGATTGTTATGTCTTGCTGATTTATGCTTCCCTTAAGCAGCATGTAATGTCCTTCTTTATCCCTTCTGATTAGTTTTGGTTTGAAGTCCACATTATCTGAGATGAGGATGGATACTCCAGCTTTTTTGCTGTGTCCGTGTGCATGGTATGTTTTTCCCCATCCTTTCACCTTTAGTCTATGGGTGTCTCTTTCTATGAGGTGAGTCTCTTGCAGGCAGCATATTGTTGGATTTTTCTTTTTAATCCAATCTGCCAGTCTGTGTCTTTTGATTGATGAATTCAGGCCATTGACATTCAGGGTTATTATTGTGATATGATTTGTATTCCCAGTCAATTGACTCATATTTGTTTTTCACATGATTTGTTTTCTCCTTTATTTGGCTATTCCTTTAGGCTAGCGCCTCCTGTTGCTGATTTGCATCATTGTTTTTCATCTCTTCCTCATGGAATATTTTGCTGAGAATGTTCTGTAATGCTGGCTTTCTTTTTGTAAATTCCTTTAGCTTTTGTTCATCATGGAAGGATCTTATTTCATCGTCAAATTTGAAGGTAAGTTTTGCTGGGTATAAGATTCTTGGTTGGCATCCGTTTTCTTTCAGGGCTTGGTATATGTTGTTCCAGGCCCTTATAGCTTTTAGGGTCTGGATTGAAAAATCTGCTGATATTCTTATTGGTTTCCCTCTGAATGTAATTTGATTCTTTTCTCTCGCGGCCTTTAAAATTCTGTCTTTATTTTGTATGTTAGGTATTTTCATAATAATGTGCCTTGGTGTGGGTCTGTTGTAATTTTGTATGTTTGGAGTTCTATAAGCCTCTTGTACTTGGTTTTCCATTTCATTCTTCAGATTTGGGAAATTTTCTGTTATTATTTCATTGAATAGATTGTTCATTCCTTTGGTTTGTTTCTCTAAGCCTTCCTCAATCCCAATAATTCTTAAATTTGGCCTTTTCATGATATCCCATAATTCATGTAGATTCTGTTCATGATTTCTTACCATCTTTTCTGTTTGGCCAACTTTGCTTTCAAGATTAAATAATTTGTCTTCAATGTCTGAGGTTCTGTCTTCCAGGTGTTCTATCCTTTTGGTTATGCTTTCTATGGAGTTTTTAACTTGGTTTATTGTTTCCTTCATTTCAAGTATTTCAGTTTGTTTTTTTTTTTCAGTATCTCTAACTCTTTATTGAAATGATCTCTTGCTTCCCGTATTTGGTCTTTTAACTTTTGATTGGTGCAATCATTTAATGCCTGCATTTGCTCTTTCATCTCCTCCTTCAATGCCTGCATTTGCTCTTTCATCTCCTCATTAGCTTCCCTGATCGTTTTAATTACGTACATTCTGAACTCCCTTTCTGACATTTCTTCTGCTGTGCTGTCATTGGGTTTTATTGATGTAGTATCTAGGTTTGTTTGGGACATTTTCTTCCCTTGTTTTCTCATATTGGTCAGTTGTCAGTGGGACCCTGAGATATTGCAGTTTTCCGCTACTGGCTTATAGTGTCCCGGTAGATTTCCAGTGTATCCCTCCCAGCCTTCAGTAGCCTGATGTCTTGGAGGAATCTGATAAAGCAGCTCATCCGAAGAAAACTGCCCCTAGCCCCCTACTGGTTCCACGGTTTGGAACTGGCTCTGTGCGGAAATGCTCTCACTGTGGGCCTGCACCGTGCAGCTGGCCTTGTGGGAGGAGCCCACTGCCGGAGTGTGGAAGGCTACCTTGGGAAGACTCTAGCTGCCCTGCCCGGCTCCAATAAGCCACCTCTATCTGGGCCTGCCACCCGGGCCGAGCTTTACCCAGTGGGCAGACTCACCCGTGGCTCTATTTCAGTCCGAGTCTCTCAATGCCTCCCCTTCTTAACTCCTGGGTTCTGGAGCGACTAGGGGTGCAGTCTCCCTCTAGGCCGCCATCTTGGATCGCCCCGTGAAGAGAGCCTGCAGCCGGAGTGGGCAGAGCCGCCTGAAGAGGTCTCTGGCTGCCCTGCCCTAATCCCAGAGGCTGTTTGCGGATCGCGGCTCTCCGTTGGTTTGTTGCCGGAGTACGCTGCGCTGCAGGGGCTCCGGGACTCAGAGCTTGTTCTGGTCAGAAAGGCTCTCACTAGCGGGCCAGTTCCGTTCCGAGAACCTGGAGAAGCTGGCTGTGTGGGCGGGGCCCACCGCCGGAGTGCGCAGGGCTGCCTGTGGATGACTCTAGCTGCCCTTCCCGGCTCCGATAAGCCACCTCTATCTGGGCCTGCCACCCGGACCGAGCTTTACCCAGTGGGCAGACTCACCCGTGGCTCTATTTCAGTCCGAGTCTCTCAATGCCTCCCCTTCTTAACTTCTGGGTTCTGGAGCGACTGGGGGTGCAGTCTCCCTCTAGGCCGCCATCTTGGATCACCCCGTGAAGAGAGCCTCTTGGCCTCTATTTTTAAGGACCAAGATGGTTGCTTTATCCTGAGCCATTGATTCTGCTTCATAGAAGAATGAATGAAAGAGTAGGGGAGGAGACTGTTTTTCTTTGATGGGTTTGCATTTTCAAATTCAGGAATAGAAGACTTTCTTCTCTGCCAGATTTCGCATTAAATATATTCAACCAGTCAGGATACCTGCTTAAGTTTAAAGAAATCATGGCAGAGAGTCAGGCTAGTGTGGTGAGTGAGTGTTGGGTTATGATTTACCTATTGGGGCAGGTGTGGCTACTCTCTCCCATCAACGTCTCCCTCCACCTGCTATTTGTATTCTTTAGACAAGAGAAAAAGAGGGATAATAATGGATTTTATATAAAGAAAGGGCTATGTCTGCCACAACTTTCACCCCTGAAGAAATATGGTAGATATAATTTCATAAGCAAGAACATATCTCTAAGATCTCCTTTCTTCATTTCTCTTGTTCCACAGCTTCCAGACTCATATAGGCCCTTCAAACTTTCCCTTTACTTCTAACACTCAGGTTCCCACCAAACCCAACTGGCTTTGCTGAAACTCAGACTGCTTTCTCTTGCCTCTTCTATCCACACTGCGCTTCTTTCTTTCACCAAATAATTGTGACTATTGGCTTCTCTCAAAAGCCTCACTTGATGTTGTCAACTGAGGAGGTACCTGGAGCAATATAACCACTTCCCCAACTCTAGAAGTCTTTCTCAAGTAATTCAACCTTTTCTGTGAATTCTGCACTGCATAGGATAATCCTAGAGCTAATTATAAACTCTTTCTTCCTTAGGGAGAAGAGCAGTAGGTAAAGTTATAGGAAAAAAAAGAAATACATGTATATGAATAATTTTTTCTTGTTACATGATAAATCCTATAAAACATTTGAATTAACTAGTAACACAGAGAACAAAAGGACAAATGAAGAGAATGAGTGACTGACCTTTAGAGGGGTAAAGGTGAAATGAATTCCAAAGAATATGGCAGCACAAATAGACGAGTTTTAGTCAAGACAGGAGAAAAACTGTGGGATTAAAATATGACAAAATAATTTGCAAATTGTTTTTTCTCCAAATTTATTTCCCTCTTCCTTTCTACATAACAATTTAATAGTTCCAACTTTATTTTCTTATTCTGTTAACTACTTTTATCTATAAATATTTTCTCAATAAAAACAAATGATTAGTTTTCATAATGCTTTCTCTATTCCACCTCCCTAAGTCTGTTCCTGATAGAACTTCTTAGGGCAAAGGGTTTTGAAGGGAAAGACAGAACAATTGCACAGTGTGACTGTTTCCTACACTCCATGCTTTGAGATAGAGCCCCCCTTTTAATTTATTTTGATTCATTGTAAACAAATGGGGTATAATTTGTTTCTTTGGTTGTTCATGAAGTAGAGTCATACCATTTGTGTAATCATACATGTACATAGGGTAATGATGTTTTGTCTCATTCTGAGATAGACCCCTTTTTACTGAATGAAGTACATTCATTTACTTTTGGCTTTTGGAAAGTATAATATCTTCTTGGTACCATGACAGTTAAGGGGTCAGGAATTTGTAGGAATTTCTAATCAAGTTTTATTAGAGTCTGGCTCCAATGATTTCTACATTGTGACATTACCCAAAGATTTAATTTGGACTTAATTAATTTATCCATGCATACAGTCATCAAAATATTGAAAGGTTATAATAAATAAATGGAACATTGTGGATTTAATATAATGACAACAGAAAACAATTCCTCCCATGGTCCACTTAAGCTTAAGTGGGCTAGGGATTTCCTGGCCATGGATGAAATATCAGAGCTGTACTGTAGACTTTCTAGGCACTCTGAAATTTTTTAAAAAAATGTCTCTATCTTCTGAACCAAGAACAATTATCAGGGTATTCAGGTCAAGGTGCTAACTAAACTCTGTACTCTTTCCTCAGTTTACTACTACTTTGGGCTTGGGAACCTATAATCCTTGCTGTTGTGGTTTCTGGTCCTCTGTGGGTTGAATTTTGGGGTTAAACAGGACCAGAGAAGAACTTATTCTTGCTTAACAATCCTAGTTGGATCCAGCACCTAGGGCCTCTGGGCTACTTTTGCCTTTGTGTGTTTTCTGAGGTTTCTTTAATGAGCAACTCCAAATGCATGTCTCCAAATGTGCCATATAGCTTTCCTGTTTGTTGCTAGGTGTTCTACACCAGTAACCTCACATAGACTTTCCTTACTGAGGTTTTCTAAAAGAATATGAAATATATATTTGGTCTCTGGCCCCATTTCCTGGAACAGAGCTCCTAAAACTTTTGGAATCTCCAAAGTGATACAAGTTTTGTTTGTTATTGAAATGACTGGTGGGTGGGAATTCCAGGATAGCCTCAGAATGAGGAATGGTTTCCAGAGGAACTGACTACATTATTAGAGGATTGTAACTTTTGTTCTCACTGCCTATCTCAGGTAGGAGAGAAGGGCTGGAGGTTGAGTTAATTACTAATGCCCAATGATTTAATCAACAATTCCTATGTACTGAAGTGTCCACAGAAACCCAAAAAGAGAGAGTTCAGACAGATTTGAGTTTGGTGTACATGTGGAAGTGCTGGGAAGATGGAAGTTGTATGGAAGTTCTAAGGTCCATCTTCTCCCATACCTCACCTTATACATCTCTTCCATATGGCTACTCCTTAGTTGTATCATTTGTAACAAACCAGTAATCTAGTAAGTATTGTTTTCCCCTGAGTTCTATAATCCACTTTAGCAAATTTCAGAACCTGGATGGGTAGTTATAGGAACGTCTGATTTACTGTTGGCTGCTCTGAAGTACAGGAAGCCTGGACTTGGAATTGGCATCTGAAGTGGGGGCAGACCTGTGGGACTGAGTCCTTTAACTTGTGGGATCTGATACTAACACCAGATTGAAAGTGTCAGAATTGAATTAAATTGTAGGACACCCATTTGGTTTCCATACAATTGGAGACTTGCTCAGTGTCAGAAAAATCCCCAGACATCTGGTGTCACAAGTATTGAGTATTATGAGAAAGAGTTTAGAGAAAAGCAGTTGATATTCCTACATAAGTGTCAAAGTCCTTCCAATATTATACTTAACTCTTAGTTAAAAAAAAAATTTATTGTGTACCCTTGCCCTGTCATTTATAAAAGTGCAGTTTGCTTCTAGTTCAGCCTTCTAGTCTCTCCTTTGACCAGATGACTGACATTGGCAATGTACCATCCAGTTTATAATTAGGAAGCATGTGTCAGGCTCCAAGTCTCAGCTCCCTTCAAACTACAGCAGTCCCACACTTAAGGCAGTTTTCTGAAAGTTTCTCTCTTACTCTTGGTTGAAGGTCAATCACCTCCATCACTTCCCCACATCCTTCCAGTAGCTCACACCAAAGAATTGATTCTGTCCTGGAAGAGGTAAGATGGGCGGCACAATCAAATCTCCTAAGCATTACTTGTATGGGAGGCCTGGCACTGTCTATTGGGAAGCTGCATCTCTCACTGTCTTGGTCTCAGTCTTTCAGGTCTCAGGAGAATCTGAGATACGGTAAATGGCAGTTTGACAATCTATATATATTTATGTCTGTATGCTAGACATGATGTCTGACATTGGAGGTACAAGTTGAGTAAGGCTTGCTTAGTACTTCTTAGGAGTCTATGTTTTAACCATTTTATAATGTTGCCCATAAAGACTTGATGCTCAAAATTTTAAAAAATTAATTATTACAGTGTGTGGCAACAGGGAAAAGGAGCTGATAGAGCTGGGGTTTGCCCCACTTGCCTCTGTCCCCTCTTGGAGATAAGCAGAGGAAGGAGGATGGCAGGAAATGGGATGGAGTCTGAGGAACAAGGGATGATGATGACTATTTCTGCTATTATTATTTGACAAATTCCTTTTATGGTCCTTTTCAGTTACTTCTCATTCCATGGGTTTATATTTTACCTCTCAAATGGAATGCTTAGCTTTTGGAAAGCCTGTCTTTTTCTTTTTCTTAAAGTACTAATGTAATGCTGGGCATGTACTTGGACAAAAAATTTTGTTTATTTAAATTCCTCTTTATTTCAATAAGCAAATTTAAACTAATGATTGATGAAGGAGTCAAAAGAGGTGATAGAGTCAAAAATAATATCCTGATCTTGAGTGAGAAAGCATAGGATAATGATGATACTGTTTGAAAAAAAAAAAAAAAGGTTAAGTTAGAGAACTTATTTGGGTACATAGAATTTGCAGTAAGCTTGAGACATGACTGCTTAGTAAGTTGGAAAAGGTGAGCCATCTGAGACACATCCCTCAGTTGATAAATTTCACTTTTCTGTGAACAAAAAGTATCTTTCTTTCAGATGTATGTAGGCCCATGTCTGAGCTCAAGTTTGGCAATTAAAGTCTTCCTCTCTCCCTTTGCCTCTGTATAGTACAAAGGATGCATGTCTATGTTTACACATTGGCGTGGAATAAGTAATTGTTAATTCCAGTTTATCTATCTATCTATCTATCTACCTATATCTATGTATCTTTTTGCTTTGTTCAAAAACAGAAAACTTTATCTTGGCAAAATATCTGTTAAGTTGTACTCTATTTTAAGATGGAATTGTGTGTATGATTTTCCTGCTGAATTCATGCTGACTTTTGAACTCGATTAGATATAAACTCTATGTTGACAGCTTAGGAAATTTCAGAGATATGCCTGGCAACAATATATGCAGTATATGTTTTATCACCCTGTCACAAATTCTCCCTCCCCTTTTCTCTTTCTCTTCCTAAAATCTATAATATCAGAGCAAATCACTTTGTATTTACCTATAAAATGCATGATTAGACAATAGACATTTTACCAGGAAATGAAGAAAAATAGCTTGAATTATTTTATTTATCCCTGAAAGGATTGTATTTAGGAAGTTTGATCCTGAGGAGTGGATAGAAGTGAGTCATTTACAGATGTTTTCTTTTAGCCAACAAAATATATTTTATAGTTCAATTGTCAGAAAGAAAAAAAAGCAAAAGGAAAGTTTTACTTTTTTTAAAAAAAAATCAATGACAGTCTCAATCTGGTAAAGGAAAAAGATATTACATTAATGATACAATACAATGTTCATGTATGTCCCTCACATCATTATGTACAAGGCACTGCAGCACAAAGTAAAATCTGGGAAAATCTACTACTGCTGAATGGAAAGAGTTCATCAAGAAAGTACTGAGTTTGCTATGTACTGAGTGTCCATGTTCCTCTACCCTCCAAACAAATAGGTTGAAGCCCTAATGCTCAATGTGTTTGGAAATGGGGACTTTGGGAAGTAATTAAGGTCATGAGGATGGGGTCCTCATGATAAAATTCGTGACCTCATAAGAAGAGGAAGAGAAAGAGAGGAGAAGAGAGAGGGATTTCTTTTTGTGCACGCATTGAGGAAAGGCCATTTGAGCATACAGCAAGAAGGGCCTGTGGACCAGCAGGGAAGAATCCTCACCAAAACCTGAATCTCTGAACACTTTGGTCTTGAGAGTCTAGCCTCTAGAACTTTGAGAAAATAAATGTCTGTTGTTCGAGATACCCATTCTGCGGCATTTTATTATGGCAACCTGAGTGAGACAGAATTAAACTTTGAAGAATCCACAGGAGTTCTTTCACAAACCACAAGATTGATATCGTCCCTCTGGCCCTGTTGGTCTGCTCTCCACATGTCTCCATCTTGGTCTATGCACCTCAGCGCTCACCTGCAAGGGATACATCTACAGGTCTCCTTGGTGCTCTAAATTCTGGTAGGTGAGTCCTGGAAAGACGTGAAAATGAGGGACGAGGGTGCAGTATGGTGATCACTTCAGTGGTTCCCCTGGCAGTGTTACTGCTGTTGGCTGTGTCACCTAAGGAAAGGCCACTGCTTTCTTCCAGGTGCCTGGTCTCCATGACTTTCCACTTATGGCCTTTAGTTACTGCTCCTTTTCTTTGTCCCCTCAGGTTTAGGGATGGTAAGTCTCCCTACTCCATCACCAACCCCAGGGTGCTACATTATCTTTTGGTTTATCTACAACCTGCCCATGAGTTTGCAAATACTCCCTTTATTAAGCTCCATTCAGAGCATCCTAATTTGAGTATACCATCTGCTGCCTGCTGGGACCCTGACTGATCAAGACTGTAAATTGTGTGAGGATGAATCTGTCAAACTCACCCAATAAATGTTAGCTATTTTTACTACTGCACTGTGATAATATTTTGAAATGTAAGCAATATTTTTTCTTGCAATATTGCCTATTATCACTTTACTAGTCCCAATTAGAGCAACTAGGCTGCTGATTTCAATGCTTTATCGAAAGTTTTTCTTAACAACCAAAGCTTTAGAAAGAGAAAAACAACTTTGGAGTGTGAAATGAATAGAAACTCCAAAGAACTAAAGGTTTAGAAACCAGAGTAGGTAAAGTTAAGAAGGAAGATTGATGGAGTCTCATCTGGTGGGTCTCTTAGAAGTGACACTTGCACTTACCTCTTAGAAAAGCAGGCTAAGGCTAGGGTAAGAGAGGACAGAGACTCTACAAGGGATACATGATGCTTATGCACACAAGATTATGCTCAGGAAGGTGACAGGACCTCAGGGAAAAAACTACCTTCTTGAGACCCTATGCAGAAATGTCAGAGACTTGTCACATGGTATTAGAGTGATGCAGAAGTCACAGAATGCATTTTCAAGTCCCGCAAGGATCATAGATAGAGCTAGGAGAGATCTCAGTGCTGCCTGATGGATGGCCAAGAGCTAGATGAAAACAGTACCATTATAAGAGGGTGAAGAGGGTGCAAGCAGGGCCGATAAACATCACTGAAGAATTGCCCCTTCCCAGTACATGGGTGTCATCTGCCGCAGAACTTAGATACAGTTCCAAGGAGATGATAAAAGGGGACGGATTCCTGAATCAATTGATAGTATTATCTCTCCATATATGAAACTCAAATATAAAATGAATCTTACATTTAAGAAAACAAAAGTTTTATTCATTGCTTGACCAAAGTTATGGATATTGAGCCATACCTGCTACATATTAGTATTTTTACGATCGTTAATGAAATGAACAGAGTTGGAGAGTTTTCTGGGTGGAAGTAATAGTGTATTCTAAGGCAGAGAGGTCAGGGAAGGCAGGCATCATATAATGAATAATGTTCATGAACACTGGTCATGTGATTTCTATGTGGAGATTCTCTGCTAACCTGTAGAAATTCACTGCTGTTTTTAGAACTACCCCAAATCCTTGTTTTACAGAAGCTGGAGCTAAAGGAATCAAGTACCCAGATCACTGCTCTGGTTTGGAAGTAATTTGACCCCCAAAGTTTTGTGTGCTAGAAGTTGGTCCTCAGGGTGGTGGTGTTGAGATGTTGGAAGGTATCAGAGCTAGGGCCTAGTGGAGGTAATTAGACCCTGGGGACTCTACTTTCATGAATGAATTAATACTATCTCTCAGGAGTAAGTTGGTTCTAGAAGGACTGGGTCAGTTCCTTCTAAAAAGAGTGAGTCTGTCTCCTCCCTGATCTCATTTCCTGTTTTACCACGTGCTATCTCTTTTTCAGGTACTCCTGACATGACGCTATATACCATGAAATCCTCACAAAGCCTACTGGATGCTGGTGTCCTTCTTTTACTTCCAGAACTGTGACCTAAATAAACTTCTTTCCTTTAAAGTATCTAGCCTCTTAGGTATTTTGTCATAGCAAGACGAAATGGACTATGGCAGTCTGAGAGCCATTAAGTGGCAGAGCCAGGCTATAAGCCCAGGAGTGTGAGCCTCAGAAGATCTAGCCTGCCTTCTCATGAAGGGACATGCTGTCATGCCCCAGACTGTACATTTCATGAAGTAAACTGAAGGCAAAGGGATTTTTAAAATTGCTGTCATGATGAGGTTGGTGTTTTCAAAGAACAATCTGGGACAGTGTGGAGGAAGAATTGAAGAGATGTAGGACTGAAGGCAGGAAGACCAATGTAGAGGTGTTTTCATGGACTAGATGAGGAGTGGAAGGTCAGGAAGTGTCATAAATAAAGGGAGTGGTAGCGGGGCTAGTCTTGACAGGGCAATATGAATGAATTGCAAATAAAACATTGAGGAAGGTGATTCCCAGGTTTCTGGCATGTGTTACTGCAGGGAAGGCATGTTTGTATTTGTTGATACGAATTACTGTACAATATTGTAAATATATTATCAGAAAATTATAAAGAAGAAAGTAAATTACCTTCCTAGGCTTGAAGGAATAGGTGAGCTTCAGACTGGGACTTAAAGAACTGTATAATTGGGACATTCAGTGATGAGAGAGGGGCAAGGAACAGTGGAGAAGGGGAGACATTTGTCAAAGATTTATTTTTTATCCTGTTTAGAGGTGTTTTATTCAAACATGCTTTGAATTGTAATGCATACATTTATCAAAATGTAGTGGTACTTTAAAAAATACACACTATTTTAAGGTTCATCAAAGGAACACTGTAAGAAAATGTGTTAGAAAAAAGTGAGAAAAGACATGTGGTCTCACTGCTGCATTTAACAGTGGTTAGTTTGTTCTCATTTATTTCATAATTGTGACTACCAGGATTCCATGTATATCTAAAATTATAGTGACACAGGTCATCAATTTGCAAGTAGAATATAGATACCTATCAATTATTCTTTTCCTCTCTTGCTCTTTCTATTGATCTACCATCCATTCATCTCTTCGAGGCTCTCGGATGTAGATTTTGGGGGATATTTGAGCAAGTAATGTGAATTCTGTTTCTTCCTATAAAACCAGCAACAGTTACAGATCTTACAGTGACCACCTATTATGTGTCAAAGACTAGTCTGCTTACGTGCATTGTCCTGATCTTCCCTATGTCCTTGAAATCTAGGTAAAATTACCATTTGATAGAGAAGAAGAGTGAGGCCCAAACAGATTATTACTTACTTGTTGACACTGAAGTTGAACTTCAAATCCTGATTTTTCCAAAGCAAAATTCTGTTTTTTATTTTATAATTTAACTTCCATATTACATTGTCTCTATATTGGTAAACTGACACGTACACTCATGAAGCTGGAATCGGGATAGATTCATCACGAAGAAATGCTGCTCTGAAATATTTTATAATTCTGTACTATGTTTTGGTTTTGAAAAAGAATATTCTATGAAAGAATAAAGTGTGTGTAGTCTTTTCAATATTTCTTTTTTCTCAAGGCAGGAGGATACCATGCATCTGGAAATACAGGGAAAAATTATTCAAATGATCTAAAGGAATGAGAGCAATCTGCCCTGGACCATTCCAGTTAATGGGCTTAGCTCCAAATTGTCATTTTGAACTTTATGCTTTGTCACATGAAAGAAGCTGTGTTCCTTCTTATTTATCTGGGTTTCTAAAAGAAGTATCATACTTGGTTATTTTAGGAATTGACATAAATGCAATAGCATTCATGATGAGCATTCTCAAAGGAGTGAAGAGGCAAAAAAAAAAAACAAAACTGCTTTTTACAGATTTTGGGACTTCATTTTGTTTTAGCCTACATGTTCCATAATTCATCTCAACAGTTCTGAATTCTAAGCTCTATTTTGAAGTTGTGATTCTCATCTGGAAAGCATTTGTTCTAACCTATATAAAGGAAACTATTCCAAATGTAATTTAGATACAATGTAAACTTCAGGTCTAACTTATAAAAGTTAAAATTTGAGCAACGAAATGTTGAATTGTGTTCTCTCCCCCTCCTAAAAAAGAAATATGTGTGGATTTAAAGGAAATAAGCATGAATACAATATTATTTATTTATAATAAAAAGACTGCTGTGAATGTCATTTTCTATCAGTGACAAAAGGGAACCAGTTGATTGGATTTTTCCCATGATCCTTCCAACATAACTGGCTTGATGGAGACTACTTGGGGTGAATTATTAGGTTGCCACATGGAGTTTCTCGGATCACCTTGAGGAGGGGCTGGAGAGGAGTGGGCAGGAGTTACTGTCAGGAGATAAAGGATATTAAGAATTGAGCAGAGGTTCTCACCAGGGAACCAGAAGGTTTTCTTCCTTATTCCTTCTGCACTCAGATTTAAATAATTTACATATACCAAATGATTTTATACATACTTATAGGCTTATAGATGTGTGTATGTGTGCATGTGTGTGTGATGTCATGTGGCACTTTTTCATTTGGGGTGATTTTGCCTAAATCATTAAGGCATTTTTAAAAAGCAAAGTCCCAAAGAACAAGGAACCTTCACACCATTCATGAATTTATTTTACAAAATTTCCGTAGCATTTCAAATACATGCTTTGTTCTACGTTTGGTGTTTCTAAAATTCTTGACAGATACTTTCCTGCTACTTTTCTTCAGAAATGGGGCTCTTGCCTCTATGTACATAGGAACAATAAAAGGATGAGCAGACATAGGTACATATTCTTTGTGTACTGAACTTGATGATGAGACTCCTTCAGAGCAGATTATAAATCAGAGGCAGTGAGCAAATAGCCAGAGGCCTTGACAATTGTGGAAGAGGTTAGAAAACCCAAAGGAAAATTACTAATATGCCTTCACTATGTTATTGGATGTTAGTTGGCAAGTTCTTGGTATTCAGAGACAAAATTTCCTTTGTATTTAAAATTCCACATGTTAAAATACTTAAGCATGCATTATGTCTGAACTCAGTAGGGAAACCCATAATCTGTCCTGCTTTGGAGAATAACAAAGTTGACAAAACTTCTTTCTGTGCTAATTCCACCCCTTTGCTGTTATTCAAAATACTCATGCAAAATTATGTAAATTTTCCTGATATTAATTTTGCCTTTTTTCTGTTAATCTGCCTGACATTAAGTGTACTGTATGACTTTTTTTTGTACAGTGCACATGGAAAGAAGCACATATCTCATAGGGAGGATAAAAGAAGTTTCCTGTTGCATTTCTTACACAATGATGAGAAAGGAATTCAAATTGCCTAAAATATATCTGTTGAATATTAGATATGAGAAAGATCAAAAGAAAGGAATTTAAAAGATTAGGGTGCAGTTTTAATGTTAAAAATAATTGGAAATAATGACTATTTCCTGATAATGGACCCAATGTATCTTTCTTGAAGTGACACATAGACACTACTATGGGACAAAAAGACTTAGGCAAGTCTTCTTTCAAAAATTTGCTCTTGGTGACAGTGTAGTTTTCATATTCAGAAAGAAGAGAAACTAAATGGAATATTGTTTCAGTGGAATACACATGTTAACTGAGGTTGAATTTGGAACACGGTTGTAATAAAGGATTGATTTGAAATAGCCTTCATCTGACAAGTGACAGTGGGGCTGAATGACAACAAATATATTTTTGACTTTGACTTTGAATTGAACTTTGATGGCAAATAAAGGAAAAATAAAATAAAAAGTGTGAGAGAGAAAAAAGGAGAGAGAGAGAGAAGTGAACACAAAGGAAGGAGGGTCAGATCAGATAAAGATTTGGAGAATAAAAGCACAGAGCCCAAAGTAGATTTGTGGTATACAGGTAAATGGAAAAAAGTAGTTAAAAAGAAAAAAGAAAGAGGGAGGAAGGTGAGAGAGAGGACCCAGGGGATGGGAGAGAGTGAGGTGTCTATATATATTTCTTTTTCTTTTTTTGGTCTCTCTTTCTTCTTTATGTTTTTCCATTTCTCGAATCAGTTAATAGTTAATATTCTTTTCACTAACTCTGTTGTCGTGGCCTGAGAGGCTGGTAGAATTTGCCCGCCTGAAACTATTGATGCATAATACATTATATGGAATAATATTCTTACTGTCCTTTGAGCCTTGAGTTTCATTATCACTGGAGGACTTTGATAACATTAAGCTTCTTGATAGATGTTGCACATACTGCCCATGGTTGTATATATCTGTTTGTATATTTACAAAGGCAGCTAAGTTCCCAACTCCTTACAGCAGACACAGTCTTATAGAATCAAGTGGTATTTATTTCTGTTTTGTCTAGCTGCATTTACCCTTCATTAGTACAAGTACATATATGTATTTATATAACACACATGAAGATTTGAATTATTTGAACTAACTCCCAAACATCTGTTTCCTTTTTTTTCCTACACATTTTCAAAGAATAATAATAACAGCCACTTTTGTCTGCTGAATATGTGGCATTTCCATACTAATGGTAAGGTTAAGCCCCATCCACAAGAGGCTGATAAACTAAAATAATGTGAGTCAATAATAAAATATCAAGATTTTAAGAAAAGAGACTGCTAAAATGGATGAGGTTGCATAAAATGAGATGAAATTAGAAATTGTCATAAATTGAAATAATGTAAAGGTAGCAATAGGAAATGAGTAAATTAAAGATAATTTAAATGAGCAAAAATTGGGTCATCAACATTGTATAGTGTTTTTGTGGTGAATAAAAATAAGATTTTTTATCACACACATCATGAATTCATTAAAGGAATGTGCTTTAAGTTGTTTGATTATGCTGATGGCTTTGTGTTCTTCCACCTACTCTTTTGCATGTTGCTCTTAAAAATTCTGCATATATTTTCACATTGATTGACTTTCCTATGGGCTGCATTTAAGGAATAAGGTGAAAGAAATATTCCCTAAAGGACACATCTCTGCCTTTGATTCATGGTATACTAATCATTTGTACTTATACCAGCTGGTGAAAGGATCAGGTCAGCAGAAGTCAGTTTCCAGTTTGGGACATCTAGAACCCACCCTTGTACCAAACTAATGACCAAATGAAATAGATAATTTAAACTAGAAAGAGAAAATTAAAAATATCCATTATGAATAACCTGTTTTTTAATCCATCGCCCCTGATTTTATTTTGTGTGCTTTCACAATTTGATGATTTTTTAATTGAATACATCTGGAAGGTTTGAGGTGGGAGTCATGGAATTTTTTAAAAAATGAAATTTGCTTCTGGATTTAATAATCAACCAAAAAATTTTGAAGGACTGATGGACTTAACATTTTTCTCCTCTGCAACTGCATTGAAATTGGCCAACCATCAGATACTCTAACTAGACTTACTATGGACACAGAAGTAGAAGAAGCATGCTTTTACATTATTATGTGTTTTTGAATATGTATTTAAAAAAAATCTCATCTAGTGTGATTCATGGTCCTACTCATTATTGAAAGAGTCTCTGCTATTATCTACCCATGGATCAACCATGGAGTTGAGGAATTCAGATTTGTTTTATAAAATTCTTAATAGGAAATGAAATGGAAAAAATGTAATATTTTTCTAGAAACTAACATTCATAAAAACTGATTTATTTCTGAAAAATCAATTATAAAGCCATAACTGGTATGTTTATTTTCAGATTCAGAGTCAAAATCCTTAATGTCACCAACATTGGAAAACAACTACAGAATACAGGTTTTGAGTTTCCTCAGAGATAATCCTGATGTGAAATAAAATGGTGCTTCTCCAATGTTAATGTGAATAAGGGTCACCAGGAATCCTACTGAAATGAAGACTTGAATACAGCTGCCTTTGGAGTCCAGTGTGTAATTCTGCATTTCTCAAACTATTCAAGGGTATGCTGATGTTGCAAGTCTGAAGGTCATGTTTTAGAGAGCAAAGGAATAAAGGCCTTACACTTTTGCAGTTCTAATATAAAGTAGAGGAATAATCCAAAATTTGTTTATAATGGGCTTTAAGATATTCTTTTGTACTTGATGGATCATGAGTTTATGTATTAGTCAGTTTTTGTCATGTGACAAATATTTGAAAAAAGAAAAGACTTAAGAGGAATGACTGATTTTGGCTTATGGTTTCAGATCTTTCAGCTGGGCCAGCTCCATTGCTTTGGACCTGAGATGACCCAGAATACATGGAGGAAGGGCATAGCAGAGGAAACGTTTCAGCTTATAGCAGCCAGGAAACAGAAGAAGAGAGAGACAAAAGGAAAGGGGCCAGGGATAAGCAATATCCTCCAAGAGCACACCCCCAGTGACCTACTTCCTCCAGCTAGGCCTCCCCTTCATACAATTTCCACCAGCTCCCAATATGGCCACAGGCTACAAGCCCACTAGTGGATTAATCCATTGATGAAGTCAGTGTTCTTGTGATCTAATAATTTCCCAAAGGCCCCACTTCTCAACATTTCAAATTTCATATTTAAGCCATAAGAGTTGAAAATTCTGAAAAATTTCAGACCTTCAATTGATACATTCAAAGGAACAACAAAATAATTTGGGGAATCATACAGTCTGACAATAATTCCCCAATATATTTATCCCCATCAATGTGCAACTTTTAAAAGGGCAGCATATTAATTGATTAATTTATATGCTGATTCTTGAAAATACTGAATTGCCTATTTTCTTATTGGAATCTTGTCTGTCTGGTTTCCTTCTTAATATAAATATTAATCTCATATCTTTGGGAAGGAATAGTTGGATTTTTTATATCTTTTCTTACTGAAGTAATGTTAAAGATGATGGCTGGATTCCTAAGGCAAAAGAAAAAAACATCATTATGTCCATGTGAAGTACATAAAATATATTCTAGACTATGAGAACTGGAAGTTTTGTAGAAGAAGAACAGTGGGAGGGAGAAGAGGAAGAAAAGTGGAGAAGTTGCTGTCTTCTTGGGGACAAAATTAAACCTTGTTGAAATTTTGAAATGGCAAAGTGTGGCCATTGGTGTTGAGCTGTTTTCAAAATCCATTTATCTTTCAAATTTAGCCCTTTCTCCATGAGCCCCAATGTTCCATGTATTCAAATTGCCTAGGACATCATCAAAATGGGTGGTGCTCAGATCCATGTAGAGTACACAGATTGTGTAGTGCACATTTTTTGGGGTTACCCTGTCCTAGGATTGAGCAACCTCCTTCAGAATCACCTAGAGATAATTGTTCAAATGTCCATTTCTAGACCCATCACAAAACTATTGAGTTAGATCAATAACTGGGGGTGGGGCCTAAAATTTCACATTTCTAAAAATCTAAAGAATTTTATATCATGTGTACTAAAGTGTGAGGACCACTAACCAGCATTTTGTAAGTTTTAGGTACAGCACATAATAAATTACCTGGTGACAAATAAATATATATTACTCAAAGATATTGGAATTTTAAAAGAGAAAAACTGTTGACAAAAATGTAATTCTATTTAGCAGAATTTGAGGCATTATGACAGAAGGAAGAGATTTTCTGAGATAAATAGATTTAGGAAGAAAAGAGATATGTTGGGGACAGGTTGAACCACATAGAAAGGATATTTATAACAGATTTTCCTCAGGAGTAAAATCTTTAAAGATGTTTTTCAAAGGAGAAACAACTTCCTCTCTTCCTTATGAACTCAAAGATTCCCTAAATAGATACAATCCCCTCTCATTTTTGTACTGTTACTTGTGTGGTGATAAGGCAGGCTCTGTAGGTGACAGGGATTTGGGGGCAGAAGCAGCCTTGTGTGTGTGTGTGTGTGTGTGTGTGTGTGTGTGTGTGTGTGTGATTTGTAAATCATAAAAGAAGCTGCATGGTTTAATGACATTTTCAAATTGACTAACCAGAGCAGTAAGAGAAAGTTATAATTCCACTGTTTCATAAATATAAGCTTCTGAGTACATTCTGTGGAACAATTCAAAGAATATTTGAATTTTTAAATTTGAATTTTACATTACTTCAGTCTTTCATAGAAAAAGAGTGGGAGGAGAAAATGAATAAACACTAAAAGGTAATATATTGTGGAGCTCCAGCTGGAATCAAAGTCAGACTTTTGTCTAATTTTTCATCTTGACCTCAGACCTGCCCTCTCTGTATTTATAATTATAATCATAAATCATTCTCTATTAACCATGAGCATATTTTTACATAGTAAATCTAAACTCATATCAAGAAACAGATACACCACTGGAAAATAAAAATAATTAATTAATAAATAAGAGATTGTTCTTAGCCACTTCATCTTGTAAATTCAAACAAATGTTTTGTTCTTTATGTGGCTCAACCTGTTCAGTGATGTTCTCTAGAAATAACCAATATTTTTTCCAAGATGAAAAAGAGTTTGTGAGTAGAATGAAGAGGATTATTTTAATTTTAACCACATGCTGGGCACAAAATAGGTCATTAGGCTCTTCTCTCTTTTTGGTTATTCAGGAGTGGAATATGATAAGATGCCATAAAAAGTTGTTTTACATTCATAGTGAGATTAGAAATTGAATATTAGCTATGGGATGGCTTCCCACCGGTTTAATAAACAGAGCAAGTCTCAGGTATTTGATTTTATGAGATTAGGTCTTGCTATTTCCTGGGAAGGAAGTGTGAAGACCATTGAGATCATTGATCATAGAACTCCATGCACAGAAGGGACTCCCAAGAGAGAAGAAAAGACTTGTATGGAATTGTCCATTTCTTTCCAAAAACCAATGGACCACAATCAAGCATACAGGTCCTTGAGTCTTCTAGTTGACTCACATTTGACCATAGAGGTGACCCAAAGTAGATGCAGTACAGAAAATCCTAGAGGGCTGGTGGTTCTTTCCACCCCATGATCTGCCTTAATATAAAAAATAACCCAGGGTGGTGTATCATTGGAAAACTCAGACAATTTTTGTTTAAACTCTTCTTAATATGCACTTGCAGTTGCTCTTGGGGATGGTAGCAGTAATTATTTTAGGGGAGAATAGTTGAAGACAAGTTGGTGATATGTGTTGGACTCTGTTGTCCCAGATATTTGGCTATTTAATTAAAATGGATTAAAATTGAGTACAGTTAAATGTATAGTTTCTCAATCTTTCTAGCATATTTTCAGGCTACACTACTACATATGGCTTTTACTACTATTATCACATGAACACTTATAGAACACTTTAATTATCATAGGAGTTCTATTGGCCATCACTGGACTGGGTTGGACTTTAATGAGCCAAGTCCCCTATCATGAAAAGTCTTTCTATAGCCTGTAATAGCTTCAAATACAACCTGGTGCCCATACTTCCCTTTTCAACCTCACCTTACAGCTGTTCTCTACAGATTCCTCACCTATTTACATCTTTATCCCCTTTGAATGAGATAAGTTAAAATATAGCAGATCTTTCTTGATTAGAGAAAATGAAGAGCTGAAATTTGTACTGAGGTATGGATGCTACTCTGGTTTGAATGTGTCCCTCAAAGTTTATGTGTTGGAAACTTGAGCCCCAATACAACAAGTGTGAGAGGTGGGACCTTTAAGTGGTAATTAGATAATGAGGGCTCAGCCCTCACCAGTTCCTTGTTGAGAGTGTGGGTTTGTTATAAAACAGTTGGGACTGCTTTTGCCTTCTCTTGTGGTATCTTGCTTGTGTGATACCTTCTACTTGTTATGATGCAGCAAGAAGGTCCTCATCATATGCAATACTTTGATCTTGAACTTCTCAGTCTCCAGAAAAGTGAGTCAAATAATTTCTTTTCTTTATAAGTCACTCAATGTCTGGTATTCTGTTAACAGCAGCATAAAATAGACTAAGAAAGATGCCATGAAACTTCTTTTACTGGTGTTCTGAATCATAATCATCTATGCTCCAAACTTTAAGGAATCCCATGATCGGCCATAAAGGTCTTACTTTGAAATGGGGTCCCAAATTGTAGACTTGTCTGCAACTGTAGGGCTTTTTGAATCACTCCATCCCTCATGCAGGCAAGTTAGCAAGCAAATGCTGAACAACTACTTTTCTAGCAGTGTTAAGACACAAGAGAGATAGAAGACAAGATTCAGTCTTTTTTCTGAAGGTGTTCATGAGTCTGAAAGCAATCACCTGTAGTAGACAAACCATTGACTTGGATTCCAGATACATATGCATGTGTTCCAACTTTCTCATTTTGGACAAGAATGTCTGTCCAAAACATCAAGATTCTTTTCTGGTGTGGTGGATGGCAACTACTTGAACAAGACAGGATGGAATCTGAGGATAGACAAGCCAAAAATGCATGAAGGTTAAGGCTTTATGTGATTATTACTAGGCACAGGGTGAGTGACACCAAAGTTTGACACTTATTTTTCAGAAGCCTACTTTTTTTTTTTTCTTCTTAAGGTACTTGGTGACAGCAGTTGGATGTGGGGTCTGGCATGTAGTGTAAGATTTCTCCTATTCATAGATACACTGAAAGAAAACATTGAAAGGTAAAATTTTTCTACTGGCTTTAATTCTCTATTCCTCAGGCTTCTAGATAACTGAGAATGCAGCTTGTCAAATATCTCTCCGACTTCAGATCATATAGGATAAAACTCATAGTATTTGGTTGGAAAGTGAGGTTTCAAAATAGTTTTTTTTCTTATTATTTGAGGAATAGATGCCCATGTAAAAATATCACTGTTCTGTTAAACATAAAGGAAAAACAACAAGATGAAGCACATGGAAAGCTTTGCTAACAAAAAGAATAGATAAGTAAATACTAAGAGACCATGGAAGTGTCTGCTCTACATGGCTTTAGTCACTATACAATTGTAGATCCTATAAAATTTCATAAAATAAGATACACCTGGTGAGCATTTGCCTAGCACCTGTGAGGCGCTAGCTTCCATCCTCAGCACCACATAAAAAAATAAATAAATAAAGGTATTGTGTCCATCTACAACTAAAAAAAAAATTAAAAAAAGATATACCTAGCAATGTAGAAAAGATATAACATATGATGATAGGCATGAAAACTGTGTCCCAAGATGTTGTGTCCTTCATGACCATTTATTCAATTTCCAGAACTAGGAGGTGAGGGAATTGGAAAAAGACAAACAGATATAAATAGAGAAAAAATGGGTCCTATGGATCAGCCAAACTTCTGATGGAAGAAGACTGATCATGAGCAAGCTCAGCATGTTTATTATATCGGTTTAAACATCAAAAGGATTTATTATGAGAAAGCTTCTTAAAGATAAACAAAACTGAAGTTGAGCGCAGTACATACAGTTCAATTAGAGTTTATCAGCTTGCATCCATAACTCTTTTCCTTTGGGCAGCAGGTGTTTGAACCCAAGGCCATGAACTAATAAATTCTGTGGCTGGCACAGAATCTCCCTTGAGCAAGGTGTCATCATATTGATTGGGCAATCTTCAATTGGCACCTTTGCACCAAGAAATTCCCAAGGGAGGTATTGCCTCTCTCTTTGGGCTGTTCAAAAGACCGGTGATTCATTGACCATTCCTGACACCAAGGGATATAAAGTAACATAAAGAAGATTCGACAGAATAAGTAAAAATCTTGTAAAATTTATTAAAATATGGAAACAAAATTTTCTGCCTGTTGTAGACAAAGTAAAGGACAAGACTGAAATTGTGGACAATTAAGAGTTACATTAAAAAGTTGTCCATGTACAAATATACCACACTATATCCCACTTATATGTAATTATAATTCACTAATTAAAAATAATATGAAAGGAAGATCAGTGGAGCAAATGAATCCTGGGAAGGAATGGAAGGAAAGAAAAATACTAGGAAATGAGACCCATCAAATTGTTATGTGCATGTACAAATATGGCATAATGAATTCAACTATTATGTATAATTATAGTGCATCAATTTAAAAAGTCAGCATAGTATGCTGTTCAGAAAAGTTTGCTTTTTGTCTGCAGTGACAAGGAAAATAAAGAGGTAAGAGAGCTAATGGACATGGGATAAATATAAAAGACAACAGAAATCCAAACTAGGGAAACACCCCTTTCTCTGAAGAAGAATCAGAACAAATGACCTAGAAAAATCATGCAAAGTATTGTGAGAGAAAAAATTCTATAATAAAGAATAAACTTAGTTTATAGATTAAAATAAGTCCATGTTTGTCAAATTAAATGGGAAGGGACTGAATATAAATGCAATCTTAGAAAAGTCTGGAAGTTCAACAGTGAAGAAGAAACTTGCAAGCATGTAGGATGAAGGAAAAAAAAATAGAATGAAGGAAAGACCATCTGGGTTTCCAACTTTCCCACAACTGTGAAGAAGAAACACCACAGAGACACCACATCTGTAGTAGAACATCCCGACAGGATCGCAAAATGGCCTACCAGAGGATTTTAGCATCCTATGGTAAGTCCTTGGGACTTTTTGCAGCCTCAGGTGACTTTTGTGGGGCTGGGACTGCCAGGAGTCCTCTGAGTCACCCTCAGGGCAGGGATACTTTTCTCACCCTTCAAGTCATACCTGTCACCTATTCTTGACTGACAAGATTGAAAGCTCTGTTTATTAGAGGTTTTATGGGAAGAAGTTGTGATTTAAGAACACTGAATCCTGTCACATTCTCATTCACCTGAGAAAAAGAACAGAAATACTAGAGTCTTCAGTGGATTTAGTCTAAAACCAAATGGTTCTGACTTTAAAGATATATTCAGGTTAATTGAGGTATAAACAAGCACATATTTTAACAAATAAATTTTTCATGGTGCTCAGAAAGATACCTGTAATTGGATGATTTAAAACTAAGTAAGGTTTAAATATAGAGTATAGCAAAAAATGAAAATGTGAACGGTAAAAGTGAAATAAGGAAGTTTGTAATTTTCTCATTTTACATAGAAGTAGATAGAATACCATAGACTAGATGTATTTTTATATCTCTTGGTACCTGTTGCCAAATAGCTTTCCAATAGGATTTTAACACTTTTCCATTTCATTAGTGGTATAAAACAGTGCTCATTTAATTCCCAATTATGAGAAAACAAAGGAAGTCCCACCAAATCTCTAATTTGTGAGATCTCATATATATGTCTTTAAATTTTGAAAAAAATTCTTTTGAATATGACCATTCTCTTTATTTAAGGCCTTTATTTTTATTTTTGAAAATTTTATATATTTTCCAATTAATTCTTTTGCATTTTATTGATTTGCAAATTTATACATTTGTTGTAAATATTTCCAATAATATAATATTCACAATTTCATTTACTTTCTTTTTTATTATGAAAATATGAACATTTAAAAAATATAATCATCTCTGAAACCCCCATATATCCATTATCCAGATACATGTTTATTAATTTTGGTATATTTACTTTACCTTTTCACATAGTTGAAGCTTTAAGGAGAATGTACAGGGTATGGTGTCATTGTATTCTTACAAATTTCAATACATCACTCTAAAAATAGGAATCTGTTCTTCCATAATTTTAATACTCTCATGCTGCTATAAACATTGAGATGGTTGTATTGGTATAGGATGCAGATTTTAATTATTTTTGATATGTAACAGAGAATGTGATAGCTGAGTCATATAGTGGGTTCATTCCTATTTTTTTTGAGGAATCTCCATATTCCTTTCCACAGTGGTTGTACAAGTCTGCAGTCTCACTATCAAGGTATCAGTATACTTTTTTCCCCACACCCTCACCAGAATTTTTTATTGTCTATGTTCTTGATAATTCCTATTCTGAGTGGAGTGAGATGAAATCTTAGTGTAGATTTGATTTGCATTTCCCTGATTGCTAAAGATGTTGAACATTTTTTCATATATTTATTGGTCATTTATGTTTTTCCTTTTGAAAGAATGTCTGTTTGGTTCTTTTACCTATTTATTGAATGGGTTGTGTTTTTGGTCTTAAGTTTTTTGAGTTCTTCCTATATTCTGGATATTAATCCCCTGTCAGAGGAACAGCTGGGAATTATTTTCTTCCATTCTGTGGGTTCTCTTCTTATGCTCTTGTTTTCTTTGTTGTGCAGAAACTTTTTACTTTGATGGCATCCCACTTACCAATTCTCAGTTTTATTTCTTGAGCTTTAGGGGTCTTGTTGAGAAAGTCAGTGCCAGCACCAATATGATGGAGTGTTGATATTATGTTTTCTTCTAGCAATTGCAAGGTTCTTTCTGGTCTAATTCCTAAGTCTTTGATCCATTTTGATCTCACTTTTGCAGGGCGAAAGATAGGACTCTAGTTTAATTCTTCTACATATGGCCATCCAATTTTCCCAGCACCATTTCTTAAAAGACTGTATTATCTCGAGCACTTTTGACACTTTTGTTAGCTATCAGCTGACGGTAAGTACGCAGGTTTGTCTCTGTTTCTTTTATTCTGTTGCATTGGTCTTCATGTCTATTTTGGTGCCAGTAGCACTGTTATTTTTTATTTGACCCTTTTCATTTGTTCTTAGCTCATTTCAAGACTGCTATGTGGTGAAGGCCCAACACAAGTCTTGTCTTCACTCTGAGGGTCTTTCATTCCTATAAACTGCATTAATGAACATTCTTTCCCTCTGGTTCCCATTTGTAGAGGAAAGCAAACTTGAAGGGCAGGGGAGTGGGGTTCAGGTATTTATTCCCCTGTTTTTTTCCTACTGGGCTGCCTGGCTTTGCTTCTGTACCTGAGATTGTAGCTCTTACAGGTTGGTTCTCCAATTCAGTTAAGGGTCTTGCTGAATTTTGGTTTTCATTCTTTCCAGATGTTCCCTTTTAGGCCTCCTGGTGATAACTGTTCTTCACAGCTGCCTGTAAAGGGTACTTCATTCCTTCTTTTAATCTCTGAATTCTGCCCACAACTCAGTAAATCCATTCTGTATTATTATATTTTTTTTATGCTCCATTACCTCTTTTCTGAATGGGCCATGTTTTTCCCTACAAGGACCTTGAATGATATACTTGGTTTCATGAATTATCCACTCCATAAGTCAAAATTTCCTCATTGTCCCCAAAATATTTTTGTTTCATATCATTTGAAAAACTCAAAAGGTTTTGCTTAATTCAGAATCCAAACAAGTTCCATATATTGTATTCAGTGATTTGGGTCACAAATGTCTATCATTTAATATGATTTAGTCCTCTTCACTTCATTCTGTTTTCTTTCCCATTATTGGGTTGTTATAAAAACAAGGCTAATTGTTCTGAACAGTATTCTACCTTCTAAATATTTTGTGATTATGTTATTGATTTGTATATAGTAAGATTTGTTTGTTATAATTTATTTCAGTTTTTAAGATTGTAGTTAATGTTAATTAATCTGTTTTATTATTAAATATGCAAAATACGTACTTCCTAATTAAGCAAGGCTTTTTGTGTGTGTGAAATCTTGCTTCCCTCTGTCTTTTCCATCAGATCCCCTGCCTTTCTGATAATTCCCGCCCCCCCTTTTTTCCACTTTTTTATCTTTACTTTTGGTACCAGGGATTAAATCAGGAACTTGTGTATGCTAAGCAGGCTCTCTACCACTGAAACCCATGCCCAGATTAACATTCCATTTTATAATCATCATTTATTAAAAGTCTACCTTTTCTCTATTGATATGATGTCAATATTGAATAATGAATTTCAACATATATTTTTTATTCCTTTTCTACTGGCTTATAAACTAACATTACATTCTTTAATTATAGAAACAACATAATATGGTTTACTATATGGTAGGGCAAGCTCCCTTTCATTGTGATGTTTTCCAATTATTTTTTTGATATTGTTTATATATATATATGCATATATATATATATATAGATAGATATAGATATATGCAGGATTGAACCCAGGGGGTATTCTATCACTGAGTTTCATCTTCAGTCCTTTTTATTTCATTTTTGAGATAGGGTCTCACTAAGTTGTTTGGGTTGGCCTTGAACTTGAATTTGTAATCCTCCTGCCTCAGCTTCCTGAGTCTCTGGGATTATAGGCATGTGCCACCATGCCTGGTTCCATACTGATTTTAAAATCAATTTTTTAAATACCTGTTTGTATTTGTGGAGGTTTTAGAGATATGTCCAGAGGTTTTTACTAATCTTCACCTCAAGAGGAGGAATTTATTTTTCTCTTGAGTATGGGCTAGACTTTATGATTCATGTGGCAAATTTGATGGAATATTACTTCTGAGACTAGATTGTAAAATGATTACTGAGTCATTTGTTCTGAGAGAAGCGAGCTGCCATATTATGAGGTAACCTTAAGGAAAAGGAAGACAGCTGCCATATTGTGCGGATACTCAGGTAACTCATGGAGAGGCCAATGTTGGGAACCAAAATAGTGAAAGTAGTGACCTCACTTTTATATCCCTCCAAGTGGACAAGTCTCTCATTAATCTTTGTTCTTTCACCACCTGGGACCTAAAAATAATGCTTGTTGAGGGCTGGGGAGATAGCTCAGCTGGTAGCGTGCTTGCCTCGCAAACTTACAAGGCCCTGAGTTCAATCCCCAGTACCGCAAAAAAAAAAAAAAAAAAAAAAAAATGCTTGTTGAAAAAAACCATGAATTAAAAGTTTGAATTAATAAATTATTATTGTGATTCAGTATAGCTTTTATTCTTGCTTCACCTCTGTAATATTTTAGTACCCATCTCTTTAGCTCTCCAAATGAAGGTATAGCTTAAACCACCAGCTAGTTTGCCAAGACCTACTAAGGTAATAGCTGAGGATGAACACAAATTCAAATGATTAGTGGAGGAGAGTGAGGATGAGTACCAGTTGCAACAGTTTGTCACAGTCCTTTCTCTTTTGTAAGATTCTCATCAGGAAAAGAAGCCTGTGGGAATTAGGAAGAATTACTCCCTGACCTGCATTGAAAAATATATCCAGGTGGCAAAAGAGATAGACTGTGGAAGCTAAAAGATTGCATCTCACTGACACATTTGGGAGTATAACTGAAATTCAACCTTGCAATGGTGCCAAGTCCATGGTTTCCTTTGGCTGTTCCAAAGAACCAAGGCAGACCCACACTTGGGAAAAAAGCCACTGGAGTAATAAACAACTTTGGTTTTGGGAATCCCTGATAGTCTTGCTTAATTTTCCTTAGAATTTCACTGCAGTCTAATATTCACCCACTCATTTTCTTTTTCTTTATATTCTTCCTCCTTCACCTTTATTATTGGACCTGTATTATTGTCTCATGAACCTTCTAGATACTGTGAGCTCCCTCACTATTTTCTGTCATGGAAATTTTCCTACATAAATGTATTTCTTGCATTCTCTTTCCTTCTTGACATTTTGTTTCTTGGGTTTTTCATATCTTCTTTAGATTCCAATTTTTGGTTCACTACAATCAGTAACATTAACAATTAGCTAGTAGTTGTTTTTTCTTCCCTTTTCCTTTCCCTCTTGCATTCTCCAGTATGTTCACTATTTTATTTGATAAATTCTTAGTGTGAAAGAATAATCAGCAAACATTTTTCTGAAAAGGATCAGATAATAAATATTTTAGGCTTGTGGTCCATAGAGTCTCTGCCCAACTTCTCAATTCTGCCACAGTAGTACAGAAGTAACCACAGTCAATATGTAAAATGAATGGGTCTGGCTCTGTTATAAAAGCAGTACTTACACAAGCGAGCAGTGGGCTGGATTTGGCTGACTAACAACTTCAGTTCTAAAATACACTTTATTTTGATTTTTGATCATGAAGGTTATCCCTTCTACTTTTATTTATTTGTTGAGGAGGAGCTCAGTTAATTTTTTTCTTGTTTTTCAATAAATTTCTCTATCTTTTCTTTTCATTTCATCTTTTTAAAAATTATTTTTACATTGTTAGAACAAATGTCTCACACATATTGTTTGTTTTATCCCCATTTATTTTAAAGTTCTACAGCTGTATTAAATTCTCATCCCTGTCTTATGCTATGGCTTTTTAATCAAGTTTAATTTACCTATAACTCATTATTTAGTATATTCTTCAGGAAATAACATTAGGAAAATATCCCTTGAAGGTTTTGAAAAATAACTTTATCTTTTATTTTTATAGTTGAACAGTTTGGTTAAATGTAAATCCTTGGCTCACATTTTATTTTCCTGGTTATCTTTAAACTGTTGTTCCTTTTTTTCTGTAATGTAATATTGCTGTCAAAAATCTGATATCGGTGTCACTTTCTTTTCCTTATAGTTAATGCAGACTTTCAGGCTAGCTTTTTCAATATTCTTTTTCATCTTTAAGTTCTCATCAATCATTGTGGATTATAATCTATGTTGCATTTGATATGCCTTTAAAATGTAGATTTAAATATTCTAAAACTTTTGTTGTCTTCTCAGAGTATAGTTTTAACTATTTGCTCTACCTCTTTGCTTTGGTTTACCTTTTGGGGACTCCAGTAATGTATTTTATCTCATTAGCCTGGGTTTTCCTTCTTTTTCTTTTCTTTCTTTTTGTTTTCTGGAAAATCCTGTAAATCTCTTTTTTATTTGTTTAAATTCTTAAAACTTTTCTTTCATTCTTATGTTATTCTATTTAATTTCAACTTTTTAAAAAAAATTTCTCTTAAGATCTATTGGTAGAATAGGCTTTGGTATCTAGCCATATATTCTTTGGACTTTTCTATTAAGATTTGTACTATTTTCAAAGCTACAGTTGCTTTCTCAATTTCTTTAGCTCATTTTCACTCATTTTGTTGGCAGATTTTCCTAGTGTGTTCTCTATTCTTTGATGTCACTAGGTTCATTTTCATCTTTTTTTTTTTTTTTTTTTGGTCAATGAAAATGTTATATGGTTGAGATCACATTGCTTTTTTTCTTTTCTCTATTTCAGTATTGTGAATTTTCTTAGGCTATAAGGATGGTTTCTCTATGGAGCACTCCTTGAGTTGAGTTTTCCTTCTGTATTTAGATAAAATACTGAAAATATGGCCTTTTTGTAGCTGATTTTCCTCCTGTGAAAGCTAAGTCTAGACCAGGAGGAAATTTTTCCTTTAACATACTGTACCCTGAGCTACTCAGGCCCTGCATTCTCAACTTCACCTTCATACTAACTTCCAGGATTCATGTCCTTTGGGTGCCTCCAACATTGTATCTGGAGTGCCTTTTTCCATTTACAGAGTTTTCCTGTTCTGCTCATTTTAGTATGTTTCCAGTGGTTTTCCTTCAATGTAATTCTTTGTTATTATAAAAAATGAGAATTTGTTCTGTATTTCTCAAAGGCTTACACTGACATAGGTCTGTTTGATCCTCTCACATTCATAAACCACGTTTGTTCCCTGTGAAACATATCCTGTAAACAAATTTGAACTGATCTCAAATCCTTTCACTTCGGGTTCATCTCATTTTGACAGAGATTATTTGTAAGAAACCATGGTTTCCATTGGCTTGCAGGATGAGTGGGTGTCTCCCCTGCACTCCCCAACACTCCTTCCAGGTCTCTGGTCTACACAGGTCAGGAGAAGTTTGGTGGTCTGACCACACTCCTCCCTTCTCTGAAGTTTGTTTCCTAGTTTTGTTAAGTATGTTTTCCATGGTTTAGTTTAGTTTTGTCTTCTACCACTTACGGTTTATTAATTGGATGAATTTTTGAAGTATTTAAAAAATTATACAGCTGCCATTAACACACTGCCAGGACTGATCAGTCTGATATCAAAATACTTCACTTCTGTTTATGTAGCAAAATCTATCAGTACTTCCAACACTGGTTTGTTTAGAAATGTAAAAATAAATATAATATTTATATTTAACTTTTAGCTCATGTATTAGCAATTTTGGAATATAATATTGATGGTTGACTTTCTTTCTTCTACTACTCAGAGGGCAACATGAGGACCATGATCATGTCTCATTAATCTCCATGTTTTCACCCCTGGGCATTTACCAATAAATACTTGTTGTAAAAACATGAATAAAATTTTGAATTAATGAAGTATTGTGATTCAGTACAATATTTATTCTTGGTCCACCTACGTAACATTTAATGCTCATCTTTCCCTCCTCCCTGCAAATTTTTTTGGTCACTTTTTTGCTTTTATTTTCTCACTGCCTAGCCTGACCACTAATGTTTTTCCTCTCTTTCTCTTCATTTTTCCTCTCCATCTTTCTCCTCAACAACAATAACAAAAAATGTGAATCTTATTTTCTATTTGTGTTGCCACTATAACCTTAGTAAACAGAAAAGTAAATGACATAGCATATAGATTCAACAAATACTTATTTGATGAATGAATGAATTTTGGGGGTGGTTTTCTTCTTTGAGAATAAACTTTCATGATCATTTTTATACAAATGTGAGGTCATTTCAGCTGTCCTGGAACTTCTAATTTTTCATAAATATTGTTGAAATTAAGAAAAAGGAAAAATACTAAGATCATGTATTTGATATTAGTAGATCTAACTAATAGACCATAGCTTATTAATTGAAAGCAATTTTTTATCATTTAATAAATATTAAATTATTTTTAGTAGAAATGCTGTAAATTTAAAAATGAAATTGTACTTTTTTTTTTTTTTTCCCCCATACAGTGTTTACTGCTTGTGTTTGTGAAGTGCCTGGCGATGAGAGTTGCTTTTCTTTGCACTCATGTATTTTATTAAATGTTTCACTTGAGTGAATATGTCATAAGCATGGTAAAAGGTTTCTACATTATGATAAAGTACATATATTTCGTTTTAGCATGAAATACCCATCCGTTGTGTGTTGTTTTCTATTAGATACAGCTGTATTTAGAAGTTCTTTGAAGCTGACATGTTTTAATCACTTTTATATCTATGGCAGATGGTATGGTACATGAAATATGGTGTGTACTTAATAAAAGTTTATGAAATAAATTAGTTTCCATTACAGATTCTTGATACCACCCGTGTTTATATGAATTGAAGTCATTGATTTAGTCAATCTATTTCAGGTTGAGTGAAATGTTGTAAAGATACACTAATTGTGGGGGTCAAGAAAATACAGCTATGTGGTCTCCTGTTGGGGGAACATATTTTACAGTAGTTCCAGCAGCTGCCCTCTGCATCCAACAGTGTGGATCTAGACCATGCTGTATGGATCAGTCAATGACTGAGCAAAGTGTCGACACTAAGGCAGCCCCTCCTCATGAGACATCTTAGATGGGTGAAGTTATATGGGTAACTTTGACATTAAGACTTCCATCAACCTGGCTGAAACTTTATCAGAACTCTGCTGCAGATGCAAGTTCCTCCTACCTAACCATACTTTTTCTCTCTTTTTGAAAGTGTTTGATTGTACCATGTTTACTCTCCAATTACTCTCTTGCATGTCTAATACCATCTCTCAGTGCATCTGAAATAAGACACTAATGCTCACTGTTTCTTTTTTCTTCAAGTGCCTATGTAGGTCCACACAAAAATATAAAAGTGAAATTTTTGTGCATATATTAGTATTTGACTTAGAACCATTGTTATCAGGTTGATAGCTTACATGAAATAATCACAGAGGAAAACAATGTAGAAAGATAACATCTGTGTCTAAATCATCCCTGAGGCCAGTGTGACACTTGTGATGAAAATATTGCTACCTAGACAGAAATTGTCAGTCCATGGATCTGGTAAGTTTCTATTCCTGTGGTTTGGTCATAGGAGTTTCTCAGCTATTTGAAGGTGAAATGAAAAGGCATAAGTTTTAGAATCAGAAAGACCTGAGCTCAAATTTGAGTTCACAGGAGGTCATGTACATGACAGAAATCCTGAGGCTTTAGGGAGTGAACAGTAAAATAATTAATTCATTTAACCAAATGTACTTTTCCAGGTCTTAGATCACAAAACCAACCATCTGATCTACTCTGAAGTATAATGCCCCATTTGATGGATGTTCTCATAAATTCTTGATGAAATTACTTGGTGGTAATATGACTTGGTGTCATATTGATTTTTCTGATATGTCAAATAAAAAATTGTAAAGTTCATAATAAATGTGCTTTCTTTTTCATTTATTTAACTCAGCACCATTTACATAAGAAGAAAAAAAGCTCATTATTAAAAAAAACCCTATGAACGAATAAGCAAAATAACCTCATAAAAACCTTTTAATTTTATAGATTGAACTTTTGGAAGTACAAAGATATGCACCAGTGAATATGAACTTCAAAGTCTTCTTTATTTTTGTGCCTCACCCTCAGAGGGCCTCAATCAGTGTTTCTCATTTTGAAGGGAGGGGAGCTTTGGATGTTATGGAGTTAAATAGGTGTGATGAGTGAATTATAGACCCCAGTAGAGATCTGCTCAACTGTGGGGCCAGCATTCTCTTAGGACCCAGTCCTGGGTGGCAGGAATTCAGATATGGTCTCCATTATGTACCAGGTAATGCTGACCCACCTGCTGTAGGAAGTGATCAGAGTGCATTGCCAGAGTCTGGTTGATGTGGAGGAGCAGACTTTTGCTCCCAGAAGGCGGTATTGTTGAGGTAATTGCATTTTAGAAATAATTGAGACAAGTATTCCATAAAAGGATGAAAGCCTATTTATTTTACCACTCAAATAGACTTCTCTCAACCCAGGTTTTGTTGCTTAACTTTGAGAAAGAAGCTATGATATTTTTTCATTTAGGAAGCATGTATTTAAAAAGGAGTGTGGGGTGAGATATCAATATTTAAGAAAAAGATAGAAGGCATAGCACAAAAGTTTGTTAAGCAGACAATGGATAGATTCAGAGGCTACCATCTTTTCTTCCACTCTCAGTAGAAAGTCATCTTCTCTTCCCTCAGTTACTTAATCAATTTGGAATTCATCAGGCATGCATTTTCTGCACTGGTCTAATTCAATAACGTGTGTTAGTTGTTCCAACTTCTCTCCAGTTTTCCAGTGCTTTTCAATCTAGGCTGTTCCCACTACTCCCTTCTGTTTGATTACTGCCAATTCTACTCTGATTGTAATTTTTCTGCTGATGAAATTAACCTTTTATCCCAAACAATCTGTGTTCCAGTGACAACCGATCAGCTTCTTTTATTTATTCACCAGCTGTTTTTATTTTTTTCCTCTTACCTTGTGGAGATGACAATAAGAATTTCTGTGTGTAAATGGAATTGATTGTGTGGCATACACTCCTGTAAAACTGTGGCTATGATTTGAATATCAGGCACAGGAGGCGTGTCTGTCTGTTTTGCACAAAATCTAGGCTATGTTGCAGTGGAATGATAGGAGTTGAGAGTTAATTTGGGAGAGGTTAGAAGAATAAAACAAAGCTGTGAAATTCTAGTGTTATTGATGAAAATGTTTATTTTCTACCCTTACTAGAATGATGCTCTTTTTTCTTTTAATACAGGTAATAGAAATGGAATTGCCTATAGCAACCTCCTCTCCTCTCATACCTTCAACATTTAAACATTCTGTGCTAAGGAAAAAGATGACAGAGCCTGTTACTCAACGCAGACACAGAAAAGGCAGAATTTCACAGTATAAATGGGCTCTTTTCCCTCACATATCTGCCTCTCCAACATTTTAAAGATATGCCTATTCATTCTTCATGGTGCTCTTATCTGGTATTCACCTTCAAAACACAAATCCTCTTGTTAAAGGTTTCCTAAGAAGAGTAGAAAGAATGGCACAGGAGAATGGGTTAGATTGCTTGCCTGTGTAGCAGGAGCCAGCATACTGTTGGAGTTTTGGCTGCAGTATGGAAAAGTCTGCTTGCTTTCAATTATTCAAACCCATTTATATTTTTCATGCCAAGTTGGATAGGTTTATATTTTTATTTTTCCAATTCTGAAATGAGACTCTTTGGATGAATTATATCATCCCTGGACTATTGCAGGGAAAAGTAGATTCTAAAGCCTCTTGAGGAGTTGCTGGGCTCTAAAGCAAGGAATCATTCCTTGTTCCTTAGCAGGTAACTCTTCTCTTTTTGCCACCTGACTTTCTGTAACCTGGGCTGGGTATTCTCACTCCATGACACCATATTCTGTAGATTTTCTTTAAGCAAGAACTGTAGTACCTAAAGTAAGTTCCCCTGCAAAGAAGTAATTTCATGGGTCACAATCTGATAAGTAACAAAACATTAAAGAAAAAGAAAAAGAAAAAAGTCAGGAATTGATTAGCCAATTTAGACCCTGGCAAGCTGAATCTACCTATACTGCTGTTTCATGTGTATTCACAGCACAAACCAGTACAGTGATAGTCCACATTGTTATTTATTTATTTTTACCCTGCAGCACTAGCACTGATTGCAACAACCGAGTGGCTTGATCGGCAGGGTGAACTGTGAAACAGCAAAGTCCATGTCTGGCTGGTCATGTGGATAATACTGAATAGCAGCGTCTCGCTCTTGCCTGTGGCTATGTCAGCAGAGCTATCTAGAGGATTTTTTTTCCACATTGATTTTTTTTTTTTTTAATTTCTATGAAACCAGGATTGGGACCTAGCAGGTTTGGAATGATGCCAGCCTCCTGTTGAGTCAAGAAGAAAAGGCTGAGAATAGGAAGTATATTGACCCAATTTGTTGGACAGAGTGCAATGGAGATTACAGAACAAGTTGTGGAGGTGTTGCTTTGTGAAAGCTTTTTAGAACAAGAGATTTGGGACAAAGAGCTACTGATGGAACTGGTGGTCAGGGTCTAAGGAAGCCCCTACAAACTCCTTTGATAGAACCTGTTCTATAGTAGCCCCTCCCCATTTTTTGTTGTTGATTGCTGGGCAGAATAAAATTGCAGTACTCTGTTAATTTTATTTTATCTTTAATTGCTAATGCTAATTTGAAATAGTGAAATTTCCAGCTGTTGTCTTTGAATGGAATGACTTCAGGAAACAAAATTAATTGGTTCATTCTTTGTGTAAATAATAGTTCCACATAAAAATTAAATAAAAGAATTTGGAATATGTTCTCTCTTCCTAAATATGTCACAACTGCCTTAAAGTTAGTATAACAGACATATGATGCTTCTTAATTTGACTTATAAACATAAAAAGCTTTATAAATAAATGCATTTCTTAATATATTAAATAGGTGTGGCTAAAAACAACTTTGCTCTGTTTCCCACTTTATTTATGAACTACCCACACACACAAGTAGTGCATAAGTTTATTAATTCATATCAACTTTCCTAGAAAAATTGTGTTGAGGAAATATGGTTAGATCTTTCCTGGGGAACAAAACTTCCACTGTTTGCAGGGAAATTTTGAGAAAAGCATGAATAGTAAACAAATATTTTGGAAATGCTTAGAAAAGAACAGCAATCACTAAGAACCTGCATGCATTTAGGAAGGATGTGTAATGCAAATAATAACTCATTTATTCTTTTTATTATGCATAGTGGGACAGACAACTTATATACTCATTGTGTACAGTATTTGATCCAATGATTCTAAATAACCTTTTGAGCACAAACTAACATAGTGATATTATGAAAAATGTTGCTGGTTGAATTATCTGAGTCAACCTGTTAGCAATGATTAGAGGATGCATAAACTGGAAGGGACAGAAAAGCATCTAATTTGGCACTCTTTACTTGTTTTAATCCAGTTAGATATTTTTAGCAATAAGCTCAATGCTTATCAATTTTTTGAGTGATTCAAAATGAATGTGCTAGATAGAATTAGTAATTTTAGTAATCTTAAGAAGACCTCTACAAGGAAAAATGCGATTGAAATTAATAAGATTAAACTAACAGATGGTGTAAAATTTTACACATAGGGAAAATAAAAAACAATTACATGAAGATAGGCTTCAGGAGGCTGTGTGACATCTGAAAGAGACCTGCTGGTTTTACCTAATGGGATTTTAATATGAACAGTGTGCTGTGCCTGCTACAGGGCCTAATGCAGGCATTGAGCTGGGTGTACAGCTCAGGGAGACTTCCACACAATGCTTAACTGCATGCTGCTGGAATATGGTATGGGGTCCCTATTGTCTCAATCACAGGCACGTGCGTAAGTTAGAAATTGTTCTAAGGCACACAAAGTGAATTATGAGGGTTCTAAAAGTCTTCCGATATGTATTTGCTCATTTAATACTAGCAATGTGTTTTGCATATCTGCCAATCTCTGTGTCAAATTTTCTTTTATAATTGCTTTTTTATTTAACTGCTGTCATGGGCTTTGACATGTAGTTCTTATATTTACAGTCATGTGTCATCTAATGATAGGGACAGTTTCTGTGAAATGAGTCATTAGCCAATTTTATTGCTTTGTGAACACAATAGAATATATTTACACAAACCTAGAGGGTAAATGTTAATTACCCAGTGGGACCTATTGATACTATCAAAACGTGTCATAAGCATGAGCTCTATGAGACTTCTGCATGGTACACCGTTAAAGGGTAAAGCTTTGTTTTTTAATTATATTATCAAGTATTATGTGAGATATATACATATATATATACATATATATACACATATATATACACACACACATATATATACATATGCTATACTTTCATTCAGCTGATAGCACAGTTGGTCTGTTTGCACCAGCATCACCACAAGTGTGTGAATCTCTGACATAGGGCAACTGAGATGTCACTATGTGATTGGTATTTTCAGCTTCCTTATTATGGGACTACCTTCATATTTGTGTTGGTTATTGACTGATATGCCATTTTGCAGAATGTGACTATTATTTCACAGATAAGGAACCTGAAGAATAAAAATTTAATGACTCACTCAAGGTCACAAAAATATTTAATGACAATCTGGAAATTAAATCTTGCTTCAGGGGCCCTCTCCTTAAATCATTGCATGAGTAAAGAAAATGAAGTTTACTTATTTCTCTGGTGATTTTCAAGCGAAGTACAAGGCTAAACTCTCCTAGTGCTGTGTCTTCTGACCCCAATCTGCCTTTCTGAGAATGTCTTGTCACTCCCTTCAGTGCGTCCAGTACTCCAGTCCAGCTAGGAATGTCCTGCATCATCTCAGTCCCTGTTTTTTGCTCATCCTATTTGATTTACCTGGAAAACCTGCTTTCCTTTGCAGTCCTGCTAACTCTAACTTCACACTGAGTTCCTTTCTGAGGTCTTCCTGATTTCTGAAAACAAATGGAATAATCATTGCTTTAGATTTTCAAGGATGTGTTTGTGTTTAAAAAAAGAAAAAAGAAAATGAAATTGCAACTAACAATGCTCTTTTTCTAAGAGTTACTTTTGTACATCTTTCAACTCTACTTAAGAATAAACTAACAACAATGACTTTATCTTACTTCTCAGAGGATTCAGCTTAGGTTTTGAACTTATGACTGTTAATGATTCAATACATATGTCTTGGGTGAATGAGGTGGGCAGTCTAAGAAAGGAGTATCACAAAAAAATCAGTTGGATGAGATATCAATTGAAATACAGGTAGGCATC
Source organism: Sciurus carolinensis (assembly GCF_902686445.1). Lineage (NCBI taxonomy): Eukaryota > Metazoa > Chordata > Mammalia > Rodentia > Sciuridae > Sciurus > Sciurus carolinensis. Next base: position 38,187,346 of record NC_062227.1, read on the forward strand.
TAAAAGTTGATTGGAAATCTAATAAATATATTAGAAAGCATGATGAGGAATTCATTCAATATTTGGCATTTCAATGGAAAGGTCTTACACATGTATGGAATTTAATCTTACCTTGGCTAACATAATTGGATTATTTAGAAGCAGAATGATTTTAATTAGGAAGTCTAGTACTTGGGGTATAAATGGTGAAGTTCTGGGATTTTCTTTATATCAATAAGAAAGTCAGGTATGCTTGGAGAAAATGAGAGCTTTCCATGTACAAACATGATGAGATATATGTCTAGAAACCAAATCTCATGCTTGCCCATGAAAGAAAATGGGAAAGACACCTTTACACATGCAAAACCAAATTGGAAAAAAATTCAAGAATTATGATTGCCAACCAGACAAGAGATTTTATAATGGTCCCATAATAATAGTAGGTAAGAATGTAAGTTTTGAGAGCAATGCTTCATTGATTTGATTCTCATCTCTTCCTTACTTTGTGACTGTGTATCACCTACATAATCTCTCATAATTTCCTCAGCTATAAAATTAAAACAATAATTTGTACTAACTTCATGTTGTTATTGCAAGTTATTATTGTATATATATTACCTAGACATACAATATGTTATCCTACACATAAATACAATCTGCATAACCATTAGTTATCATACTATTATTTATCTGTGTTTTGAATCACATATTTTTGGTAGCAAGTCATGAATGATAGGTGTAGGTTCAAAATACTTGTAGTTACTTTTCGGATTCTATTGTAACTTAGCTGGTTACTAGCTTTGTGATCTCAAACAAGTGAACAGAACACTTTCTCAGATATTTTACCTATAAAAGGGAATACAAGTTTTCATAGATAGCCTTCAGTATTCTCCTGAGGACTATAAAAGGTAATGCTTGGAGAAATGCTTTGTCATCTCTGCAATACTATAAAAATTTGTTAGGTTTAATCATCCAGTAGAAAGCTGTTGAACCACTTGTAAGAATTCAGATGGCTGAAGAATAGGAAGAAAACTAGTATTACTGGAGAGATTGAGTCAACTTCCTGGTGGTCTCCCAAGGCTATCTGTGGTAGTATGACACTGATTGGGTTTACCATTCTTTTTTATGGTATCAACTTATAGATGGGGAATTCATGTCTTCAGTCAATGATTACATTATCAAAGATCCTAAAAAAGAGAATGCCAAGTTATTACTTTATAGTCAGAAAAAACACCTGCCATGCAAGCTGGAATAAGCAAGCAGCTCTGCTTTTATAAATTTACCTGTATTCCCTTATAGACAGAACACATGGTAAGCTGGACTCTGCAGAGTGGATGCAATATCATCACAAAGAGTGGCTGCAAAGGACTGACAACTTTAGAAAACTCTGAGCTAACTCTACCTCTTTTCAGGGGTGTTCTTGATTTGATGCTCATGACACTTGCCTCATAGATTCCCTGTTTTTGCTGACATGGCTGTTTAGTCTTTTTTTCTGAAGGCTTACCAGTGAAGTAATGGATGGAAAAGAAAGAAAAAAAAAAAAAAGGAATATCTCCTTCCTGCCATTTCCTGTAAATGAGAGAACAGCATTTTAGAGTCAAAGGCAGATTGTCCTCATTCTAGTCCTCCTACCCCAGGGGAAAATAACCTTGAGAAGGGTTCAGCCATGCCCAGGCAGAAGGGAGAAGGGTGAGCAGAGGCTAATGCTTGAAGTAGAGGATTTCTGGGAGTGCCCTGCCCTGCATACGGGGGACCATCAGATGGATGTGCCGAGTGCATGTTGGATATTAAAAATGGGGTCCATACAGCTTCCTGAATGCCTGGATGGCTTGTTAAGTGATAAAGGACCAAACATTAAGAGCTTTTCTTTGCCCGGGTTTAGCATTGGAAGAGACGTTACCCTTTAGGCTCAGACAGTATTGTCATGTCCTCAGTAGACAGGGGATCAGGGAGTACCCCAATGCTTCAGTATTCATAAAATCCTTGGAGTCTTGAATACTATTACAGAGGTTAATAGGGGCTCCTACTCATAGCAAATTATTGAAAATTAATTTTCAGTCAATCAGATATATGTTTAGAGGCTCAGAGTTGATTGGTCTGATTTTGCAATCTAAAAAGATGTGTTCATTTGTATTTTATGATGATTTTAAATCTTAGTCTAAGATGGTAGCATTTATCTTATTTCCCAGTTCTTAGGAGTAATCTTGTTGAATGCAAATTCTGAAAATACAGAAGGAAAATACCCAGTCCTGTCACCCTAGAAGCACTGTTGTCTAGGGAAGACGTACAAATAGATATGTCATCAAGGCATGCCATATTGTTGTTAAGTAGCTTTGTAAAAGTAAGTGTGGGATATGTAGAAACATTCGTATTTCAGAGTTGGATAAGAAGGGGATGGTGGCATTTTAGAGGAGATACTCCAACCCCTACTGAAGGCAAGGGACCTCTGCCATGAACACATTCCTCCTGAAAGAGATTATATTTGATCACTTTTGAAGAAGGTATGTGAACTAATGCTGCAAAGAAAGGAAATGAATAATAGTCGAAGGAATCTGTATATAAAAGTTCTGGTGGCTTTGAGACAGTGCAAATAGTTTGGAAGTGACTATTTTGAATAAAGAAATTCTCTGTCAATAGGAATGATCATACATTATTCCTAGAGTGAGCTGATTTTTCAATTGATTTCTTTTTCTTCTGTTAGGTTTCATTCATATTTTCTTTCTCGGCCAACCAGATGACTAAACATGAACAAATTGTGAAATAACTCTATGAATATTTTTTCTGATCAAGAAACTGCAAAGTTAATTGACCTATCTAAAATATTGTTGTTTTTTGCAAAATATTGCTCTCAGGCCTGGAAGTACTACCTAAGCCAATCAAACCCAATCATGTTTAGCATATAATTAGTACCTTTGAGAATGCAGTGAAATATTATTGTAGTCATTATTTATTTATCATTGCTTTATCTCCTTTATTGTAATATGTATTGGAAGAGATTATCTAACCTAGAAATTTATAATAGTGAAGTAATGAAGAACTCAAAAGTCACTTTTTTTTTTTTTTTTTTGGGTGCTGGGGATCGAACCCAGGGCCTTGTGCTTGCAAGGCAAGCACTCTACCAACTGAGCTATCTCCCCAGCCCCCAAAAGTCACTTTTAAGCTTCTGGATTTTCTTTTGGGACATCTCCTTCCTTTATATAATATCTTTCAAGATTAAATTATTTTATTTCTTTACTACCACCTACTTTCTTACTAACTCAACCTTTTTATTTGTAGTCAACCAAAGGATTACATAAAAATATAAAGGTAGACCTCAAAAATTGCCAAAGACAGTGGGAATAAATGGTCTACTTAGAAATAGTCAAGGAAAGGATGAAGTCATACAGGAACTGATGAGAGGGCAAAGATGCAGTGTTTTATGAGGTCTTTGGCAGTTCAGTGTGCTTTCAGATGATCAGGTATTTTTAAATTTCTTGTTTAAAATCAGATAAACCCACCACAATGATGAATAAAAAATCATGGCATGTATCTATGATGTACTCAAACTGTTAGAAGGTCCAGATGGAACTGTTTTGGAAAATGCTCTCGAGTAAAAATTTAAAAAAAACAAAAGCTGCATTTAAGTTCCACTTGAAATAAGACAAAGAACCAAGGCTGGGATCAACCTATTATATGAAACTGGTGGTTATAATGTTAGTAATTATAAAGCTAGAATCAATCGCTCAATGAATATTTTCTTTTAGGTCATGACCACGGTTCTACATGTCTGTGTGCAGAGAAGCTGGTTCCTATTGGCAAGGGAGCTTTTGCATTAAACATAATAATTGAAACCCAACCTGGCTTTCTTCCATTTTCTTTTTTCCCTGCTGGTGTTCACATACATTAATGAAAACATATCTCAAAGTCAGTCTAATGCAAGACAACTGAAGATATTGGGTCTGATGACTCCTTGAAATTAGAAAACCAGGTAGGATACCCATAAGTAACTGTGGCTGCCTTTTGGAGTGATATGGGCCAGATGTGAGGAGGAAAAAGATCAAGAGAATCACCATTCTCACCATCCTTGGCCAGTTTTCTCCAAGGATATGGTAAGAAGGGATTGTTTACACAACCATATATGAATACTCAAACTTTTTTGTGACATTTAATCCATTTCCATAAAAGTTACTTGTTTATTTAAAGTTAATCCAGTTGAACTAATAATCTATGTTCTCTGGTGTTTGTATTGGTGTATTCCATGTTTCTATCAGGACATCCCTAAGAACTGGTGGTATATATTTTGGGGATATTAGATTAAATAAAGTTATATTAATATGTTTGAGTGTCTGTCTATCCTAGGGATTTAAGTACAATATGGAAAGCATTTTCCAGATTTGCTTTTTTGTGAAAATTTTGGGTAAAACATTTCCTGTGACTAGGGTCCAGTGGAACTCACTTTAGGAATACAAGTAAAGGTAAAAATTTAAAAGTTGCTAATGAATTATTAATATCAATATAGCATATTAATAAAGGAGAATTCAAAGTGTATTTTTAATGATTTAACAAATTATAAATGCTATATAAAAGTAAAAATAAAAAATAAAATATAAAATGTTTGCTACTATGCATTAACAGAAATAACCTGGCTCCACTTTCAAGCAGCAGTAGAAGAAATTTGCTTATTGAGTTAAGAAAAGTATTTGTAGAAAATATGATTCCTTTTGTTATGTAGGGAGATGTAAATTGCACAAGGAAACAAGTGTTCTTATTTGATTTGAATTTCACATTTTATTCCTGCTAATTCATTGCAGTGACTGGTGTTTGTTGTAACTGAAGTGCCAGAGTGGCTTCTGGGTCTGGAGAATACTGAGAAAAATAGTCTGTAACATTGTCCCCAATGTGACTTTCTACAAAAATTGCCATACAGAATTAGAGTGGCATACATATGTATAAAACACAAAGTGACACACATAGAGCAATGTATACTTACTTGCAAACATCCATATTTTTAAATTTGCTAAGTAAATTATGCATTGTAAAGAATGGGAATGTTAAATTGCCTTTATCTCCTCCTTTTTGTATGTGTGTGTGAGTTTTTTCTTAGTGTAAAAGTTCTCTTAGGCAATATTATGGGAAGAACCTGAATAGTGTGGACATCATTAATTTTCTTAGTGTTTTGGCGTCTAGAGTGGAGTCACTGTGCATTGCTTTTTCAAGTAGTCCTGCATGAAAAAAGGTCTCTTGCAAGTTTGGATATGCAAAAGTCTAAAGCCTGTCTGATTTTGAACATTACTGACATATTCATATGGTATTGACAATAACGAAATGTTTCATTACTTAATGTGTCATGATTTCATCTCTTTTCCCCAATGATAGTACCCTCTTCGAATCCCAGACAAATCTCTCTCTTTACCTTTTAGAAAATCCTTCATTATTTGTTGAGAATTGATCATCGTTTCTGGCTTTCATGGCAGAAAACCAACGCTGCCCTGTTTTGTGAAGTCTGTGTTTGCTGGAAGCACCTTTGATAATGTCAGAAATGATGTCATGGATCTGGGAAGAGTGTGGTTTTCTCGTGAACTTAGGTTTCCTTTTCCTACAGCATTGATAACGGCACAAGTATTTGTCAAAGATAAGACTTTTTTAAAATGAAAAATTTTGATACTTGAATATGTATTAAGACATATTAATATTTATTGAAAGCAGATGTTTTGAGAGAGTCTCAGTAAGGCAGTTTTAGCTTTGTTTAAAATCAATATCTAAAGTAATTAGCAATGCCCTTTGAAAAGAGAAACACAGTATGCACTCTTTAATATGATTTATCTCCTTCTGAAGCAGGCGAGAGCAATGTATAGTTATTTTTTATTTTTTGACTACCTCATAATTGTAATTTACACATACAAATCCCACAGGCATATGTCAGCAACAGATGGTATTTATTAAAAATCCACATGCCGTCTTGGGTGGTGTGTCATTCTCCTTGAAGGCAAAGAAATGGAGGAGATGAGTTTTCAAGGTCATTTCACTTAAAATTTCAAGATTAGGATCTGAAACTGTCTCATTGTTTAAAATGTGTTTATTTTGATATGAGTATAAGTCAGAAATGTTTGGTTGCAAGTGTCAGAAAGCTAACTTGAATCAGAGTGATAAAAAGAGAGAATCTCTTGGGTCATTTATAAAAGGGTACAGTCAGTATTGGTCTTAGCTGGATCCAAAGACTAGAGTATGGTAAGTCCCTTCTTCCTCTTTCTTTTTTCTTTTTTCTCTTTTCTCTGTGGGTTGCTTCATTCTTTCTTTAGCAGAAAAACTTCTTCCATGTGGCAGGGACATGGATGTCTCAGTCACCAAAGGGAAAATAAGTCCTTGCAGAAGGCTCCGTTAAGGAACCCTGAGCCAGATTTTAATGGGCATAACTTGGCTCCGGGAGCAAACAGTGCAGATGGCAATTGAAGTATTGATTGGCTTTCCTGGGTCATCACCTTTCACCTGGCCATGAACCTACTCACATCAGGATTAAGAAAGACACAGGAGATTCCTGGGATCCTCAGACTGCTTGTTGATAGTGGGTTCCCTGGTACAATTTTCCAAGAGAAAGTTTCTAGAGTTCTGTAACTAAAACTGAATATTCACTTCGCATAAGAATCCATCAAAACCAATTTCTTCAAAGTGAGTTTATTTCTCATTTTAGGTTTCTTCAGATGTCTAGGCCCCTCTGGGCACACGTGGTCATTTTTACCCTCCTGTATTAGGGGCTGTACACCCAATGATTTGATTTATTCTCATGCATCACATTTATAATCAAATTTCCTCCTAACATTTCTGTCCCCCCAACTCTCCCATACAGAAATGTTACTTTCTGGGACCCAGATTTTGTCATCAGTAAAACCTAGTATCATCTCTAACTTCTGTTCTAAACTTTCCCATTTCTGTTACTATTTCATTAAACCTGACCATCCCTTGAGTATACTTGATTCCTCAACATTTTTTCTACTATTTTTTTTTTCTCCCACACTCCACAGGAATGGAGTATCTTATTTTGCTATTCCAAGACCATTCATCCCTCATTATTCAGCCCTCATTCAGTCCTAAAATATCACCTTTTTTTTTCTTCTTTTTTCTGGCACTGGAGATTGAACCCAGGGGCACTTTGCTACTACTGTGTTACATTACCAGTTTTTTTTTTTTTACTTTTTATTTTGAACATGATCTCACTAAATTACGGAGGCTGGCCTCAAACTTGAGATCCTCCTGGTTCAGTCTCCCAAGTCTCTTGGATTACAGAACAGTGTCAGCACACTGAGCAAACATTAGCTTTTTGAGTAGCAAATTAATAGAGTAATAGTAAGTCAGTAGGTTTTAATAGAGTGTACAACCCACTGCCATTCCTCCTTTCAGTATCTACCAACAGCCTAGTACTCTTCCTTATGCACTGATGGTTATAACAGTGCTTACTTTTATTTTTGCCCCTAAATACTACCATTTTTGGTGACTCTTCCTGCACATTTCCTTTACCCTTTCTGTGCTTCTTGCTTCCAGTGATCACTTCTTCAACACCAATTCAGATGCTTTATGCCGTGGAGTACTCTATATGTTTCAATCACTGATAACTGCCTTTTCCTTTTCTATAAGCGACTCACTATAATAATAACCCCAGCATTTTTTGTCTCATCAAGTTTAGCATTTACTGTTCCTGCGACCCATTAGCCCTTTAAGATCTTCCCATCATCTGACTAGATGTTGTTGTTTCTGCTAATTAGTACCCTTAATTTCCTTGGTATCCTTGGTTTAGATTCTGTAATTCATAACAACTTACCCACTTCCAAATAACCTCAGCTCCCTACAACTGCATGCATCAACAAAATTTTAGTGCCAATAAATTCATCTCTGGATACACCATGCTTTTTCTTGAGAATGTAAATATCATTGAAGATTAACATTCAAACATTCTGATTGGTTTTACCTAAATGTATGACAGCATAGCTCAGTAATTTATAGGAATGCCCAGAAGTCATATCCTACTTCCCTATCAATTTGCTCTCCTACTTTCTAAGTTGTACATTTTCAATTTATTATTCATTTAATTTCACAGAGAGGAATTAAAACAGAATTATCTTATCTTGCCTTCATCAAATCAAACAACCGATTTACATTCATATTGCCATCTTTTGTATCACAGCTACATAATCCACCTTCACTTCTGTTAATCAAATATGTTGTGGTTTGGATCCTAAATGTTTTGCAAAGGCCACATATTGAAAGTTTGGTTCCAGCCTTTGGGCCTATTAAGAAATGGTGGAATTTTTAGGAGGTGGGACTCAATGGAGGGAAGTTAGGTCATTGGGGGTGTGCCCTTGTGAAGGGGATATTAGAACTCTGCCCTGCTCCCTGGCTTCCTGACCACCATGAGGTAAGCGGTTTTGCTCCACTATATTCTTTGGAGTTTCATCCTTTCTAATACTTATGGTCATTTGCAGTTGAAGGGTGAGCATTTGGAGTCTCAATGCCCACTGCAATCATGTTCTGCTTTATCACAGGCACAAAAACATCAGAGGCAATCAACTGTTGACCAAAGTCTCGGAAGTCATGATCCAAAGCAAGTTATTCCTCTTTTGAAGTTGTTTATCTCATGTATTTTTTTTTTACACTGATGGAAATCTGACTAATATAGTGTGTGACAGGTTTCTGTTGCACTGGATGCTCTGTCTCCTCTGCTCAGATCCACCCTTCAGGACTCCAATACATATTCTCCCAGTTGAGAGTGAAAATTCATCCCTTTCTTGCCCAAAGCAAGACTACTTTGAAGAACCTTCTAAGATCCAGAGCTCACCAGGAAGAAGACTGAGGCCTCTACATCACTATTCAATTTCTCTCTTGTTTCAGTCCTATTTTCTTCAGTTCTGTGCTCATTTTGATCCCAAGGGCACTCCCAAATTAACATCTTGAAGACAAATCTCTTGTCTCAAGATTTCATAGGGAATTTGGACTATGGAAGTTAGTGCCTGGGGTGGTCTGAAGATATTGAATCTGAATTAGGATTTTGGAACTGGATCATCACTGAGCAGGACCTCATCACTTATAGCTGGGAGAACATGGGAGTTCTTGGCACTCTGGATGCAGTTGTTAGAAATATATTCACAGGGTTGGGGAGATAGCTCAGTTGGTAGAGTGCTTGCCTTGCATGCACAGGGCCATGGGTTCGATCCCCAGCACTGCAAAAAAAAAAAAAATAAAAAATAAAAAAAAAATATATATATATATGTATATATATATATACACATATATAAATATATATTCACAATGAACTGGGATAGAATACAGAGAAATACATCGGGTAAAATCTATCAGTTTCTTTAGACATTTGGGGAGGTAGTAATCACAAGGATGATGGAATTTGAATGTTATTACTGGGAATAATTTATGCACTAAATAAAGAAAATTAGTTAATTTCAGTAGCCAGAGGACTCGACAGTAGGAATCTGGAATTACTCCAATCTCGTGCAGCCAGAGAACAAAATACTAAGCATTGGGCCCAAGATCTAATTATAAGAGCAGCAGAATTCTCAAGAAAATTGAATTCTCAGCCCTGTTTTTGCCAAAATCAGGACTGTAGTTGAAAAGAGTAGAACCCAGAGACTTTGGGCAGAGACAAATAGATTGATATACTTGAAAATGCTGAATCCCCAGATTTTTGTGAACCATATGGATTTGTATTAGTGGTTCGTACCTCCATTATGGAGGTTAGTATTCCCCCTTGAGGGAGCTCATTATCACTCAATTTACCCTGCAAGTAAAGCTCAATGGAGTCCTGTAGGACAAAATGAAAGGAGACTGGACAGTAACTTGGAGCTATAGGAAGAAATAAATTGCAATAAAGGTAAACACACAGGAAAGCATAAAAGTATTATTTTAACAATTATTGGCAACAATTTGTTCTACAATGTTCAAAAGACTGATATATTAAAAAATATTGAATCTGGGGCCAAGATGGTGGACTAGAGGGCGGCTGCATTTCACGTTGCTCCAGGACGCAAGATTCAAAAGAGGAGATAGTGAGAGACTTGGGACCAACTCAAAGCCGCTGGGTGAGTCTCTCCTGTTGGGGAGGCGTCCCAGATGGGGCGGTAGCCCCGGAACGCAGGGAATTTGTGAAGTGGAGTTACTCGGCGAGACGCCCCTCCCCCCGCTGGAGCGGTAAACACGGACAACTGGGATCATCGTAGAGGAGGCGGCTCAGCACAGCGCTTGGACTCGAGCAACCACTGGGGCTCCGGGCAGCTGCCTGAGGAGGAGCTGCGTGGCGAGTTGTTTAGATCCAGAACGACCGCTTCTGAACACCGGGGGGTTGCCTGGAGGAAGAGGAGAAGCGCGGCGGGTCGCTTGGTCTAGGAGTGACTGCATCAGAGCCACAGGCGGTGGCCAGAGGAGGAGCTGTGTGGTGAGCTGTTTGAACTCAGAACAACTGCTCCAGAACACTGGTGGCCTGCCTGGAGGAGGAGAGCGGTGGGACGCTTGGTCTAGGAGTGACTGCATCAGAGACACAGGTGGTTGCCAGAGGAGGAGGCGAGTGGTGAGTTGTTTGGACTAAAAGCAACCGCTCCTGAACACTGGTGGCCTGCCTGGAGGAGGAGCGTGGTGAGTCACTTGGTCTTGGAGACACCGCTCCTGAACACCCGGGGGGCTACCCCAAGGAGGAGGAGGAGGAACAGGGCGGGTCACTTGGACTTGGAGTGACTGCCTAGGGCTACGGGTGGTGGGCGGGAGGAGGAGACCCGAAGTGAGTTGTTTGGACTCCTAGTGACTGCGTCGGAAACCGGGTGGCTGTCTGGAGGAGGAGGTGTGTGGCGGGTCTCTGGGTCTCGGAGCTATTGTACGGGGCTCCAGGTGGTGGTTCAGAGGAGGGGCTGCATAGCCAGGCGATCGGTGCAGAGCAGGGTCCCAGGAGCTAGGTGGCTTCTTACTGGAAGAGCCGCACAGAGACACGCCTAGGGGCAGAGCGAAGTTCCCAGGGCGGCGGGCAGATTCTCTGGGAGAGGCAGCCTAAGGAGACTCGCCTGCGAAGGGTGAGGCTCCCAGGCCCAGGACGTAGGTCCGGGCCCCTGGGATCGTTGCAGAGGAAGACAGCCCAGCCCAGGTGGTAGTTGTAGATTGAGGGGAACCTCTAGGAGGGCAACTGACCAGCGAGACGTCCCCACCGAGTGAGTCTTCCTGGCCGGGGGAGGTTTTCCCACAGGGACGGTAAAACCAGAGACACAGGCACAAACAGGCCTTGCCTCAGCCCGCAGTCTAGTTCCCCATTGGATGACCATTGGTCAACAAGTGGAGGCACCTCTGCCCACTAGCAGGGAATATACGCCACCTGAGGGTCACCACCCCTAGAGAGGCAGCTTCTTCGTGGAGCTCTGCATTATCAACCTCCTCTAAGACTTCAGGCTACTGAAAGATAAGAGGGGATATACTAGCAATCTTCAGGGACACTATAAGTTGATAGAGGAAATCTGCAATATCTTAATGACCCATTGATTCCTGAACAATATGAGAAAACAAGGGAAGAAAATGCCCCAAACAAATCTAGATGTTACATCAATAAAATCCAACGACAGCATGGCAGAAGAAATGACAGAAAGGGAGTTCAGAATGTACATAATTAAAATGATTAGGGAAGCAAACGATGAGATGAAAGAGCAAATGCAGGCATTGAATGATCACACCAATCGACAGTTAACAGAGCAAATTCAGGAAGCAAAAGATCATTTCAATAAAGAGTTAGAGATATTGAAAAAAAAACCAAACAGAAATCCTTGAAATGAAGGAAACAATAAACCAAATTAAGAACTCCATAGAAAGCATAACCAATAGGATAGAATAGCTGGAAGATAGAACTTCAGATATTGAAGACAAAATATTTAACCTCGAAAACAAAGTTGAACAAACAGAGAAGATGGTGAGAAATCATGAACAGAATCTCCAAGAACTATGGGATATCATGAAAAGGCCAAATTTGAGAATTATTGGGATTGAGGAAGGCTTAGAGAAACAAACCAAAGGAATGAACAATCTATTTGAAGAAATAATATCAGAAAACTTCCCAAATCTGAAGAATGAAATGGAAAATCAAGTTCAAGAGGCTTATAGGACTCCAAATACACAAAATTACAACAGACCCACACCAAGGCACATTATAATGAAAATACCTAACATACAAAATAAAGACAGAATTTTAAAGGCTGTGAGAGAAAAGAACCAAATTACATTCAGGGGGAAGCCAATACGGATATCAGCAGATTTTTCAATCCAGACCCTAAAAGCTAGAAGGGCCTGGAACAACATTTTTCAAGCTCTGAAAGAAAATGGATGCCAACCAAGAATCTTATACCCAGCAAAACTTACCTTCAAATTTGACGATGAAATAAAATCTTTCCATGATAAACAAAAGCTAAAAGAATTTACAAAAAGAAAGCCAGCATTACAGAACATTCTCAGCAAAATATTTCATGAGGAAGAGATAAAAAACAAAGAAGCAAATCAGCAAAGGGAGGAATTATCCTAAAGGAACTGTCAAATAAAGGAGGAACCAAGATGTGTCAAAAATTTTAAATATGAACCAAATGACTGGGAATACAAATCATATCTCAATAATAACCCTGAATGTTAATGGCCTGAATTCATCAATCAAAAGACATAGACTGGCAGATTGGATTAAAAAGAAAGATCCAACAATATGTTGCCTGCAAGAGACTCACCTCATAGAAAGAGATACCCATAGACTAAAGGTGAAAGGATGGGGAAAAACATACCATGCACATGGACTCAGCAAAAAAGCTGGAGTATCCATCTTCATTTCAGATAATGTGGACTTCAAGCCAATGTTAGTCAGAAGGGATAAAAAAGGACATTTCATACTGCTTAAGGGAAGCATAAATCAGCAAGATATAGCAATCATAAACATCTATGCCCCAAACAGTGGCTCATCCATGTATGTTAAACAAATCCTTCTAAATTTTAGAAACCAAATAGACCATAACACAATAATACTAGGCGATTTTAACACGCCTCTTTCACCACTGGACAGATCTTCCAAACAAAAATTGAACAAAGAAACCATACAACTCAATAACACAATCAATAATTTAGACTTAACAGACATTTATAGAATATACCATCCAACCAAGAGCGAATACACTTTCTTCTCAGCAGCACATGGATCCTTCTCTAAAATAGACCATATATTATGCCACAAAGCTAATGTCAGCAAATACAAGAAGATAGAGACACTACCTTGTATTCTATCAGATCATAATGGATTGAAGTTACAAATTAATGAAAGAGTAAAAAACAGAAACTACTCCAACACCTGGAGATTAAACAATATGCTACTATATGATGAATGGATAACAGAAGATATTAGGAAGGAAATTAAAAAATTCTTAGAGGTAAACGAGAACAAAGAAACATCATATCAAAATCTCTGGGACACTATGAAAGCAGTACTTAGAGGAAGATTTATTTCATGGAGCGCATTTAATAAAAGAAGTAAAACTCAAAAAATAAATGACTTAACACTACAGCTCAAAGCCCTAGAAAAAGAAAAACAAACCAACACCAAAAGTAGTAGAAGACAGGAAATAGTTAAACTGAGAGCTGAAATCAACGAAATTGAAACGAAAGAAACAATACAAAAAATTGACAAAATAAATAGCTGGTTCTTCGAAAAAATAAACAAAATTGATAAACCTTTAGCCACACTAACAAAGAGAAGACGAGAGAAAACCCAAATCACTAAAATTCGGAATGAACAAGGAAATATCACAACAGACACGACTGAAATACAAAACATAATTAGAAACTATTTTGAAAATCTATACTCCAACAAAATAGAAAATTTTGAAGACATCAACAGGTTTCTAGAGACATATGAATTGCCTAAACTGAACGAGGAGGACATACACAACTTAAATAAACCAATTTCAAGCAATGAAATAGAAGAGGTCATCAAAAGCCTTCCAACAAAGAAAAGTCCAGGACCAGATGGGTTCTCAGCCGAGTTCTACAAAACTTTTAAAGAAGAGCTCATTCCAATACTTCTCAAAGTATTCCATAAAATAGAAGAGGAGGGAACTCTCCCAAACTCGTTCTATGAAGCCAATATCACCCTGATACCTAAACCAGACAGAGACACATCGAGGAAAGAAAATTTCAGACCAATATCCTTAATGAACATCGACGCAAAAATTCTCAACAAAATTTTAGCAAATCGCATACAAAAACATATTAAAAAGATAGTGCACCATGATCAAGTGGGTTTCATCCCAGGGATGCAAAGTTGGTTCAACATCAGGAAATCAATAAATGTCATTCACCATATCAATAGACTTAAAGTCAAGAATCACATGATTATTTCGATAGATGCAGAAAAAGCATTTGATAAAATACAGCACCCCTTCATGCTCAAAACACTAGAAAAAATAGGGATAGTGGGAACATTCCTTAACATTGTAAAGGCCATCTACGCTAAACCCATGGCTAATATCATTCTAAATGGTGAAAAACTGAAAGCATTCCCTCTAAAAACTGGAACAAGGCAGGAATGCCCTCTTTCACCCCTTCTATTCAATATCGTCCTTGAAACTCTAGCCAGAGCAATTAGACAGACCAAAGAAATTAAAGGGATACGAATAGGAAAAGAACTCAAACTATCCCTATTTGCTGATGATATGATGGTATACTTAGAGGAACCAGGAAATTCCACCAGAAAACTTTTAGATCTCATAAGTGAATTCAGTAAAGTAGCGGGATATAAGATCAATGCACATAAATCTAAGGCATTTTTATACATAAGTTATGAATCTTCAGAAAGAGAAATTAGGAAAACTACCCCATTCACAATAACTTCGAAAAAAATAAAGTATTTGGGAATCAATCTCACAAAAGAGGTGAAAGACCTCTACAATGAGAACTACAGAACACTAAAGAAAGAAATTAAAGAAAACCTTAGAAGATGGAAAGATCTCCCATGTTCTTGGATAGGAAGAATTAATATTGTCAAAATGGCCATACTACCAAAAGTGCTATACAGATTCAATGCAATTCCAATTAAAATCCCAATGATGTACCTTATAGAAATAGAGCAAGCAATTATGAAATTCATCTGGAAGAATAAAAAACTCAGAATAGCTAAAGCAATCCTTGGCAGAAAGAGTGAAGCAGAGGGTATCGCCATACCAGATCTTCAACTCTACTACAAAGCAATAGTAACAAAAACGGCATGGTATTGGTACCAAAATAGACAGGTGGATCAATGGTACAGAATAGAGGACACGGACACAAACCCAAATAAATACAATTTTCTCATACTAGACAAAGGGGCCAAAAATATGCAATGGAGAAAAGATAGCCTCTTCAACAAATGGTGCTGGGAGAATTGGAAATCCATATGCAACAGAATGAAACTAAACCCATATCTCTCACCATGCACGAAACTAAACTCAAAATGGATTAAGGATCTCGGAATCAGACCAGAGACCTTGCATCTTATAGAAGAAAAAGTAGGTCCAGAGCTTCAACATGTCGGCTTAGGACCAGACTTCCTCAACAGGACTCCCATAGCACAAGAAATAAAAGCAAGAATTAATAACTGGGATAGATTCAAACTAAAAAGCTTTCTCTCAGCAAAGGAAACTATCAGCAATGTGAAGAAAGAGCCTACAGAGTGGGAGAAAATCTTTGCCAATCATACTTCAGATAGAGCGCTAATCTCCAGAATCTATAAAGAACTCAAAAAACTCTACACCAAGAATGCAAGTAATCCAATCGACAAATGGGCTAAAGAAATGAATAGACACTTCACAGAAGAAGATCTACAAGCAATCAACAAACATATGGAAAAATGTTCAACATCTCTAGTAATAAGAGAAATGCAAATCAAAACCACCCTAAGATTCCTTCTCACCCCAATTAGAATGGCGATTATCAAGAATACAAGCAACAACAGGTGTTGGCGGGGATGTGGGGAGAAAGGTACACTCTTACATTGCTGGTGGGGCTGCAAATTAGTGCAGCCACTCTGGAAAGCAGTGGGGAGATTCCTTAGAAAACTTGGAATGGAACCACCATTTGACCCAGCTATCCCACTCCTTGCCTATACCCAAAGGACTTAAAATCAGCATATTACAGAGATACAGCCACATCAATGTTCATAGCTGCTCAGTTCACAATAGCCAGATTGTGGAACCAACCTAGATGTCCTTCAGTTGATGAGTGGATAAAGAAAATGTGGTATATGTATACAATGGAATATTACTCAGCCATAAAGAATGATAATATTATGGCATTTGCAGGCAAATGGTTGAAACTGGAGAATATCATGCTAAGTGAGGTAAGCCAATCTCGAAAAACCAAAGGAAGAATGATATCGCTAATAAGTGGATGATGACACATAATGGGGGGTGGGAAGGGTTAGTGTTGGGGTTGGAGTTGGGTTTAGGGAGGGGGGCAGGAATGGAGGAAGGAAGAACTGTATAGATGGAGGGGAGGGGGGGAGGGGTGTGGGGGAGGGGAAAAATGGCAGAATGAATCAAACAACATTACCCTATGTAAATTTATGATTACACAAATGGTATGCCTTTACGCCATGTACAGACAGAGAAACAACATGTATCCCATTTGTTTACAATAAAAAAATAAATAAAAAAAAATTGGTCCAAAAGTTATTATTGTTTTATTATAACAATATTACAGTAACATTGTAAATTTGTTTTTTAACTCTGCATTTTTTTTATACATAATTTAAAAGACTAGTTTGGGGTATGCACTGAATAAAGATGTAATCTTGTGATATTAATGGTTAAAAGGTGCAGGAAAAGCAATATTCAAGAAAGACATTTTTTATATGTAATTGAAGTTAAACTAGTATAAATTAAAATTAACATACTATCATGTGTTAGCTTTTTATTAGTATAACAAGATACCTGAGATAATAAAAGAGGAAAGAAAAAGGTGGAAAGGTTTATTTGGGTTTGCAGTTTTAAAGGATTCAGCTCATGGTTGATTGAACACATATTTCCAGTGACATCTGTCACGAGGCAGAACATAATGTATGTGAGTTCACCTCCTGGTAGCCTTGAAGGAGAGAGGAAAGGGAGAGAGAGACAGAGAGAGACAGTCATTGGCATCATGGCAAGTCCCTGAAGACATAAAATCTCTCCCACCTCTTGAAAGTTTCCACTGCCTTACTTACTAAAGTGTCAAGCTTTTAACATATGGACCTTTGGAAGACATTTCAGATCCACACTGTAGCATATAACCTTAGGATATTAGCTTTAATCTTCATTGTAGCCATAAAGAAAATAGCTATACAATGCATACAAAAAAGGAAATGAGAAAAGAAATTCAGCATTTCACTGCCAAAAAATCAACTGAACACAAAAGAACAGTAAAACATCAAATATAGGACAAAAATTATAAGACATGTGGATAAAAATTAACAATGACTGACATAATCACCCCTCATCAACAATTACTTTAAATGTGAATGGATTAAATTGTCCAATAAAAAGATAGACATTGGCAAAATTTATAAAAATATGATCCAAGTATATGCTATAGACAAGGGACTCATTTTAGATCTGAAAGTAAATGGAAGCAAAAAAAAATTACCTCCAAAAAGTAACCAAAGTGGAGTAGAAGTGGCTATGATAATATTAAAATTAAAGGAAGAGATAGTGTTCTATAACCATTGGAAACTTCTATACCCTACTTATAATAATGGGTAGAAAAACCAGACAAAAGATATAGAATGAGTACAAAACTGAACACAAAAAGTCAAATGGATGTGACAGATGTGGATAGAACACTTTGTGACTCCTGCAACAAACATAATCTTCTTAAGTTCACATGGGACATTTTTCCAGTATAGACCGTGTGTTAGGACACTGATTCAATCTTGTAAAAATACAGATATGATATAAAATATCACAAGATGAGTTCAGTGATAACAAATAAAAATGAAAAATACTCAAAATTGTGGAAATTAAACCAAACACTGAAACAAATCAAGAAATCACAAAATAGCCAGGTGCAGTGGTGCACACCTGTAATCTCAATGGCTTGGAAGTTTGAGGCATGAGGATCAGGAGTTCAAAGGCAACCTCAGCAAAAGCAAAGCACTAAGCAACTCAGGGAGACCTTTTCTCTAAATAAAATCCAAAATAGGGTTCGGGATACAGCCCACTGTTTCAGTGCCCTGAGTTCAATCCCCAGTACCCACCCCCAAAAAAATAGAAATCACAAGATAAATTAGGGAATACTTAGAGATTAATGAAAATAAAAATATAATCTCCCAAAACTTATGAGAGACAGCAAAAGTAGTACAAGGGAGAAATAACTTCATATGCTTATACTAAAAAACAAACAAAAAATCTCGAACCAACAACCTAATGTTAAAACTTAAGGAACTAGAAAAAGAAGAACAAACTAAGCCCGAAGCTAGCAGAAGGAAGACAATAATATTACAGCAAAGATAAACAAAATAGAGAATAAAGAAATGGAAAAATATCGATGAAACCAAAAGTTTAATCTTTGCAAAGATTAAAAAAATAGAAAAGAAGAAGAAAAATATTTTAGATTGATTAGCTTGATGGACTAAGGAAAAATAAAGAGTCAAATAACTAAAATCAGAAATGAAAATGGAGACATTAAATAGTGATTTCACAGACATAAGAAGGATTACATGAGCCTACTTTCCTTAAGAGCACCAAAGATGTCATGGACTGTTGCAGCCACCTTGTGACCATGAGGATATGGGGCTTGGTATTGTGGAGCCTCTGAATGAAATAGACCTGCAGCCAGCAGGAATACTTTGCAAGTATATAAACTCTTTGCTGTTAAGTATTTTGGGTTCAGTATTCTTAGAGCCAAATATGTTCTAAATTTTATATTTTTGAAATGAGAATAACACCACCAGGTCCTTTTGCAGATAAAGTGAGATGAAAGATTTGAAAATGCTGAAGCATCCATGAGAGTGCCTTATCACTTCAGTGACTGAAAAGCTAACAGCTTTAAAGATGAAGGTATGTTCAGGCAGACTAGTCCCATTGTAACCCACTGAGAGATGTTTTTAACACTCAAGGGACTTTTCTTTGGGGAAAAGAAGCTCTTAAGATTGTGTAGAATTTCCTTAGTACTTAATTTGTTATACATATGAATAAACAGTACTCAGAAAACTAACTTTTCTCACTGATAAATTTGATGTATTAAAATTTCTTAAAAAGTTAAAACACAAAAATCGGTTTATGAGAGTATTATAAAATTGTACACCAAAAAATTGGATAAAATGGACAAGTTCATAATAATATAAAATCTATCAACAGGAAATTACAAAGAAATAGAAAATCCAAATAGATCTAAACCTAATGAAGTAATTAAAAATCATTTAAAAGTCTCCCGACAAAGAAAAAACCTAGAACTGGTGGCTTCATTACTGAATCCTATGAAATACTCAAAGAGAAACTAATTCTCAAACTTTCCAAGTAATTCAAGAGGAGGGAACACTTTCTAATTCATTCTACGGGTCTTGAATGACACTAATATGCACACCTGACAGACAATGTGAGGAAAGAAAGCTATAGACTAATATCCCTTATGAACAATGATGCAAAATTTCTCCATGAAATACTGGCCAACTAAGTTCAGTAGCATATTAGAATAATTATACACCATGATCAGGTATGATTTATTTCTGGAATGCAAGGATGGTTTCAATTTATGAAAATTAGCCAATGTAATTTTAGGATCCTCCTGTTGAACCTGATTTTGTTGTTTGTCCAGACCAATAAACATCAAGTACCCTCACTATCTGTGACTCAAACAACATCATGTTTTCCCCTAAAAACATAGATAAAAGTTGGAAACTTGAACATCCCCAGGCACTAATGACATCGCTTAGTTTTTTGATAGGAAAGCACTGAAAAATTAACTATGTTACTCAGAATGTAGTACTGACAGTGGACCAAAATTTTTAAATTCTCATATAAATTCCATAATTCTTTTTATTATGGACATGCCTAGATAGAACGTCTCTTTTCTCACTGCTTATCATGAAGATCACTGCAACACTTCTGTGTGAAAGTTGCCTTAATAAACACTTTGGACTGAGCACCGTGGCATTTAGTGATGCCTTATTTGGAGTCTTAACTGGTTCTATCTGAGGATAGTTTTGGGGCAGTCTCCTTTTTGGAAATTTCTTCCCATCACTTTTTCAGTAACCCCAACTGTGGGTTTGGTCAAACAAAACAGCAATATTATCACATTAACAAGATAAAAAGAATAAAAACCACACAGGATATTCTCAATTAATGCAGAAAAAATATTTAACAGAATTCAACATCCTTTCATGATAAAAATATTTAATGAAGTAGGAATAAATAGGAACTACCTCAACATAATAAAATCCATACATGGAAACTCATAGGAAGTATTATAATTTATGGTGAAAGTCTAAAATCTTTCCTCCAAGATCAAGAACAAGGCACTTTCACCACCTGTATTTGGCAGAGTCTGGAAGATTTTAGCCAGAGTAATTAAGCAATAAACAGAAATAAAAGGTATTACCATTGGAAAAGGAAAATAAAATTCTCTGTTCACAGATGATATGTTCTTAAATGTAGAAAACTCTAAAGATTCCATCTACAAACTGTTATACATAAAAAAAAAATCGTAAAAGTGGGAAAGAAAAAAGTCAACAAGTTTAACTTCTTTACAGTAACAATTGAAAATTGGAAAAAAATTACAAAACTATTCATTTACGATAGCAACAAAAAGATTAAAATAGTAATTAATTAGAATGGTGAAACACTTGCACAATGAAAACTACAAAACATTATTGAAAGAAATTAGACTTAAATAAATGGAAACACATCTCATGTTTATGGATTAGAAGAATCTTTGAAAACAAAGATTTTAATGCTAACCAAAGAGATCTACAGATTTAATGCAAAAATTCCAATGATATTCTTCACAAAAATATATCCTTCCTCAAATTTACATGGGATATTAATGAACCCTAAATAGACAAAATTATTTTGAGAAAAAAGAATGAAACTGGAAGACTCACATTGTTTGCAAAACTTAGTACAAAGCCATACCAATCAAAACAATGTGGTACTGACATAAAGATAAACAAACAAGTCAATGGAATAGAATACTGAGTTCAGAAATAAACCTTGGCAAAGTATGGCCAAAGGATTTTTGATAAGTGTTCCTAAATTATTCAATAGAAGGGAAGTACAGTCTTTTAAACAAATGGTGCAGGAAAACTGGATATCTACAGATAAAAGGATGAAAATCGACACGTACCCAGAACAACATATAAAAATCATTTCAGAATGGATGAAGGACCTAAGTGGAAGATCTAAAACTATGGCATTCTTAGAAATAATCATATGGCAAAAACTGCACAATCTTTACTATCTAACAATGATTTCTTGAATGAAGCCCAATGCAAAAGCACAGAAGAAAAAAAGAGCCAAATTCAACTTCATGAAACTTAAAAAAAATTTATCAAGAGATGTGATTGACAGAATGAAAAGATAAGCCACACAATGTGAGAAAATATTTGCAAATCATGTGTGGTCTGAAAGTAATGTCCATATTATATAGAAAGCTTCTTAATTAAAAAATAAAAGCAGCAATAATAATGAAAACTAAAAAAACCTCATTCAAAAATGGACAAAAGACTTGTAATATCACCTTACACCTGTTAGCATGGGCACTATTTTAAGAACCAGAATAATAGATGTTGACAAGACTGCAAAGTAATTGGAACTTTTGTGTACCATTGTTGTAAAAATAGTATAGCTATTCTGGGAAACAGTATTGCTGGGCCTCAAAAAATTAAAAATAGAATTATTGTTGTGCTCCAAGATTCCCCTTTAGGGTATTTACCCAAACTATTGAAAGCAGGGTCTTAAAGCAACATTTTATAAGTTCATGTTCTTAGCATTATTACCAATGGCTAAAATCTAGAAGGAACCTAAATGCCCATCAAAACGTAAATAAATATGCAAAATGTGGCATACGCATGCAATGGAATTTTATTCAGTTTTAAAAAGAAACAAAATTCTGACATACTCTATCATAGACATGAATCTTGAGGACATTATGGGAAATGAAAAAGTCAGTCCCAAAGAGACAAATATGATTCCACTCTGTGAGATATTAGAAAGGTCAAAATCACAGAGATAGAAAGTAGGACTGGTGGTTTCCAGGTGCTAAGAAAGAGGGAACAGGGAAATTATACTTCCATGGGTATAGGGTTTTGGTTTTGTAAGTTGGAAAAAATTCTATGGATGGATGGTGGTGAAGTTTGCACATTATGAATTTATTTAAGACAACTGAACTGTACACTTAAAATGGTAAATTTTGTGTTATGCATATTTTGCCAGTAAAAAAAGAAAATAAAAAAGGACAGGAAAAAAAAATTCAGATAATTATTGAAAAAGAACTATGACCAAACAAATACAAACATAGATACTTGAACCGAGATCTTTTTGATTTCTTCATATTTTGTTTTATATAATTTTCAGCAATTGTTTAGTGTTTCTGTTTCTCAGGTTCTATTTTAGGCATTGTAGGAAATACACAAAAGGACTATTGTTTTCTTTCTGCCCTGAATGAATTTGTAGGCTTTAGTAAGTTACATTTGTTATTAAAATTATCAATAAAAGCATTATTTATAGCATTTACTGGAATAATTAATCACTTTAATCATATCTACACAAAAAATTGTCACTTGGGTAACAGCGGTGACAAGTCATGACACTATTGTCATCTTGGTATTAGTTTGCTTGAATTTCTGACATAATGTTTAAGACAAAAATAATCTCATTTATAATCTACATTGCGTCTTTAAAATGATCATGAATGTCACGTAAGCCCTCGTAGCAAGGCAAAAGAAGAAAAAGTAAGATAATTATCAAGTTAATTTGCTTTTGGCAACTTCAATCTCCCTGTTTAGTACTGTTTTACTCCTCCTTCCCTGTTAGGCCTGGTATCTGACATAGTGTTCTTCCCCCACCCCTTGCCTTCATTTCTCAATAAATTTGCTCAGATAGTTTATTTTTCCTTCAAGGAAACAAATGCATATATTATAGAAAAGACTCTATAATATATTCTTGGTAATTTTCATTTTTAATGGATTAATACTTTAAGAAAATGATGGGATTTCTACATAATCAATGGATGAGGAAGATATTTGGGGAAGACATCAGGATTGTTTTTGCAATCTAAAACCATATCATTTAGGCAACTTTTTTTGATGTGCAAGTCTATTCTACCTCTTATGGCATGTGCTCTAAGTTCACACTGAATTGATTCTCATTTGCCTGAGTCATAGGATTGAGTGGATTTTGCTGTGAGTCCTGCCTTATAAATCAATTCACCTTAAACTTCTCAGAGTAGAACACTTTATAGAATAGCACTGAAGAGAGCCAAGTAACTTGTAGCTAGGCAACCAGAAGTAACTGTAAGGAAACAAAAAAGAAACTTTAAAAAGTCCAGGTAAGTGTTGTCAATAAAATATTTGATATTAAGAGATCAGGGAGAATTCTTCTGTGTTTGGATATTCACTGTTGCAGACTTACACCTCTCTATGAAATTTATTAGAATATTTCCTCTCAGCCTTTCTTTGAATACATGAGGATCATTTTGAGAATTTACATAGCCACTTGACTTGGGTTACCTTTATTAGAACTGTAAATTTATATATTTTAAGTACTGTCAACATGACTTCATGGAACACTTAATCATCTGCATGACACCTTAGTGGGCAGAATAATTCTGTCCCAAGTGATGACACCTGTCAAGATGCTGATAGTATATCCAGTGCTCTGCTCATTGGAAATCAACTGCATCTCCCAAGAAGGAGGTCTAAGGTCTTCAGAGTTCAATACTTTGTTGGGGGACATTGGCCCAAAAGCCAGACATCTACCCTTTTAAAGTAATTGAGTTATAGTCTAGTATTTTACTGGGGGCTCTTTTGTGTGCTAGTAATATTAACCCAATTCAAAGTAGTTTTAGAAAAAGAAAGAAAAAGAACATTGGAATGTCTCCAAATTTAGAAAGAAAAATTGGGATAGATGTTTGAAACAAACCAGACATGATTTCAGTGTGCTTAAAGTGCTGCGTTTGATTCATTTTTCCTTTTCATTACAAACCCCTTTCCTTTACTTCTTTAGTCAGTGGCACCAGCAAGACAGCTCCCTTAATTTTCATCATATAAACCATTGACTGAAGGAGAAACTGAGTTGTTCACAACCAGTTTCAAATTTCCAGTCAAATTCTCTTACTGGCTACCTATGGTCACAGGCATGCCTCTGGATTAATGAGCAATGACTGGAACATACAAACATGGAAAGTGTGCAAGTTCCAAAGGCATCATAAAGTGCATGTCCCTGTGTGGGAATGATGGAAGTGGAATTCCCAGAGATGCACACGAAGGGTAAAACAAATCGTTATCCTCTGTATCTTGTCGCACCTCTGGTTTCTTCATATAAGGATGAGTCACCTCATTTTATTCTATTTAAGAAAAGTAATAGCTGCCCCAGCCAGGGATATGTTATGTAAAGGCTAAAATAGCCTCACATGGGAATTGATTTTCATTTTCTTCATCAAGCTTAAAATTATTCTTCATCTTCAAAGAAAGATTGTCTCATTTCACTGAATAAAGTAACTAATAATGTAGAGCAAATGCAGCAAACAGAATCACCCAGAAAACAATTCAAGCAACATATCGGGCAAGCCATGCATACTTGTTCCTGCACTTACAAATTCTATCATGCCTACAGTTAGCAAAAAAGTAAGTCTGTATTTCAGAGAAGACTGGATTCCAAGGGAGGAGAATAACCTTTATAAACTGTTATGGTTTGAATATAAGGTGTCCACAGAAAGATCCTGTGTTTATGCAAGAATGTTCAGAGGTGAAAGAATCCATGGATTAATAACTGGAAATGGACTGACTATAGGCAGGTTGAGAAGCAGGTCACTGGAGGTGTACTCTTGGGGATTATATTTTGTCCTTCTGGTTCCTCCTTTGCTCTTTCTATTCTGTCTCTAGCATCATGATCTCTTTCATTTTTTCCTGGCTGCCATGAGTGAACAGCACTCCTCCACCACACCCTTCCACCATGATGTCCTTCCTCAACTTAGGCCCCAAACAATGGAGGTGACCAACTATGAACTGAACCTCTGAAACCAGGAGGCTGAAATAAACTTTTCCCCCTCTAAGTTATTCTTGCTAGGTGTTTTGGTCACAGCAACAAAAAAAACCTGACATGTTGTTCTAGTCAGCTTTCTTTCCACTTGGATCAAAAGACCCCAAACGAACAATTTTACAGGAGGAAAAGTTTACATGGACTCATGATATCAAAGAACTCAGTGCTTCAATGGACAACTCCATAGCTCTGGGCCCAAGGCGAGGTAGAACATCATGGTGAAGTGTGTGGCCAGGTAAAGCAGCTCAGAATATAGCAACAGGGAAGGAGAAAGAAAGTTCTCATCAGTCACAAAATATAAACCCCAAAGGAATGTCCCCAGTGACCTGCCTCCTCCAGCCACACCCTACGTGCCTACAGTTACCAGTTAGTGAATCCATTCAAGTGGATTCATGTACTGATTACCTTAAGGCTCTCAGAATCTAATCATTTTACCTCTAAGCTTTCTTGCATTGTCTCACACATGAGCTTTTGGGGGATAGATACCTCATATCTAATTCACAACATAAGCACAGAAGAATTTAGTCATGTGATTGAATATTTATTCTACTGTAGGCAAGAGAAACATAAAGTAGTTATAACACATTTCAGCATATTCATTGTAGTTCATGTTGTATAAATATCCATAACACATATATGTGGTTCTCAAGAGTATGGGTTAAACTTTTCCTGAAATTTTGTTTTGTGATATTTGTAATGGCACAATTTTAAAGAACTCACTCTGGGTTACTATTACCTATTAATACCTAAACTAATTAAGTCAAGTCAACTATCAAATCCAAGATTCTCACACCTTTGTGCAAGTCTAGGATGAATAACACTGTCTTTCAGAAGGGAGGTTTAAAGGTAATTATTTTTATTAAGGAATGCTAAATCTTGACTAAATTAGGTAATTTTACTATATCATTGTGAAGAGTGGGTAGAGGAATTCTGCACACATAGGATTGATTTTAAGTAAGTCTTAGTTACAATGCTTCCCTTTCAGGGTAGTGTAGAGTGATTTCTTATATGATTACAAATATAATCCAGCAAAAAATGATGGTGTGTTGGAAGTGTACTCTTAATCCCTGTACTTTGGTTTTGCTTAAACTGGGTAACATTTAAGATTGCTTGATAATGATGAGGTTATGAACTAATAATCTGCTTATGTTTAATCCATGTATTTCTTTAGAGTGTGGTCAGTTTGGCAGAATGGACGCACATGTCTAAAAACACACATCATACAAACACGATGCTCCAACATCAAAGTTTAACCATTTGCCTAGAGTAAAGCATCGCATTATATTTGCATGAAAGGTAGTGGTTTCCTACATAAATCTATGGGACAAATGTTTAACTTCCACTCATGTCAACAATATTCAAATAATGACATTGCACCGACTCTCTTTGGAGTGTCTGCCTGAAAGACTTTCTCCATGTTCACTTAGCTGTGCATTAAGACAAACCCATCTGTCATCCTGCTGAGCACTAAATCATGTGGGACACTTGCACAACCAAAACAACAAAAAGATACTGCCTTGTCAAGAAGGAGCAAACAAATCAGAAGCATTCTCTCTCCACTCTCTTTCTTTCTTTTTTCCTTTCTTTATTTAACTTCAACCAGGGTAGATACGGATTAACGATTTAATCACACTGATTTGGGGTTGGGGTGCTAGACATTGAAACCAGTTCTAACATGTGCAAAACACATGCTCTATCACTGAGCTCTATACCTCTATTCCCCAATCACATTCATTTTAAAGTGAATTATATTTTATCCTGTTTCGTCTTCCTTTTTTTTTTTTTTGGTCAATTCTCCCACAAGGCTATGATTTCAGTGGCAGAGCAAAGGCTATTTGAGTTCATGCTTTAGTAGTACGTTTTGGTCTCTGTGACCCTGGGTCAAATCCACTTTGAGAGAATTGTGGTCAAACGTGTGCCAACTCTCGGTTGTTTTAGTTCCTAAAGATGTGGCATCCTTTCTGTCTCCAGCAGCTCATCTTCTCAGCGTTAGAGGTGGACTTCTCACAAGCACCCAAAGTCTGTTTTGACTTCTCCTACCTTTGTATTTTTTCTTTCATTATTCATTCTGTTGGAGTAATACCTTACAGGGATTATTCCATCTTGCCTTTTATCACTTCCTTGCCTCTCCTACTCTAAATATTCCTGAAATCCCATATATCCTTTTACCTGCCCACCTCTGTCCACTCAGTGGCAGTATTTGAGATTCTCCATAGTCTCTTAGGGCCCCAGAACTCAGAGATTGCTCTATTTCATTGTTCCTTTTAAACAAAAAACATAAATTTTTTGAAACTTTCTCGGTTTACATTTTTATGGTGATTTTTCCCTACAAGGGCACATAGTTTCAATCAGAAAGCTTCCTGTCTCAAGAAGATTTTAGTAAATATATCCTATGTTTAAGTGGTAATGCTCTTGTTATAAAAGACTACTTCAGGCTAAAATAATTTAGATCAGGGAATATGCTTGACTTTAACACCTGGTACCAGAAGAAACAATAGCACTGCAAAATCTCACTCTCTGGTTCCTTTATGAATCAAAATGTTGAATGCCTAGAATATAGTTTGCTGTTTTGTGAACTCTGGACTTTTCCATTTAAAAGAAATTTGGTTTCCTTTTCTTTTAGGTTGGCACTTTGACAGAATTTTACATTAGAAACTGTGAGCTCTTTGGACACAGATTATATCTCATGTTAAAATATGCTTGTCATTGACATCCCTTTGGCTTAAAGTGGTGGTACATTTAGTGAACGTTTAGTGTTAGAGAAGTGACTTAAAATGATTTTGACAACAGGAAAAGGGTGCCAAACATACAACAAAGAGTTTTTTTTTTTTCCAAATTTAGTGTATTTCAGCTCTTTCCTACAGGGGTAAAAAAAAATTTGGAACTTTAGGATGTTAATTGTTCAGTTGGACCACTCTGTAGATTTAAATCAGGGTGGCACTGGCACAGAGTTTTAACATGGTCCTATTGAATCTAAGGGTTATGTTAGTGACATGAAAGATCCCTTAAAGGAAAAGATTAGTTCCGAAAATATCCAGAGCATTTTGACTCTTGAAAATTGAAAAAATATATATATTTTTGTTTTTCAAGTTTAATCTTATACCTCATGAAAATTTCTCTCCTAGTTGGGTGCAGTGGTGCATGACTGTAATCCGAGTGGCTTGGGAGGCTCAGATAGGAGGATCGAGAGTTCAAAGCCAGCCTCAGCAAAAGGGAGGTGCTAAGTAGTTCAATGAGACTCAGTCTCTAAATAAAAAAATACAAAATAGGGCTGGGGATGTGGCTCAGTTGTTGAGTGCCCTTGAGTTCAATCCTGCTACCAAAAAAAAAAATTTTTTTCTCACCCTTCCCAAAATAGATTAAAATTTCCCTTCTGGGTAGAGATTTTCATGAAATTTTATGAA
Organism: Sciurus carolinensis; assembly: GCF_902686445.1. Lineage (NCBI taxonomy): Eukaryota > Metazoa > Chordata > Mammalia > Rodentia > Sciuridae > Sciurus > Sciurus carolinensis. The sequence continues at coordinate 38,215,970 of NC_062227.1, forward strand.
TAAGAATATTCCATAGTTCACCAAGTGTGGAGTAAACCACTGTGAAAATTTTTCTCATATTAATGAGCCCACACTAAATAAATATGAGTCCTTTTTTCCATTTTTGTTTTTCCATTACTAGTAGAAGCTTTACTGAGGTATTTGGGAAGCTTTATAATGATGCCATGTTCTTTCTGTCAAGTTTTTAAATTTATATCTTTCACCACGATAAATTAAGTTCCTTTAATCTTTGTCTCTGTTTGTATAAACAGAAATGGACATTTGAGAGGCAATGATTTTTCCTGTTTGAATGGAGGCAGCATGATTACTTGACCAGCTCTGAAGGGAGAATTCAAGTATCGGATAGGATAGTCTCTAGGTTATCATCAAAACCTGATATCTGTTATATAATTGAGGCCACAAGGTTGTCAATATCAAACACATCCATTGCTTCCTTAAATCTGCAGCCTGAAACCAAAGTCAGAATTTTAAGTCACAAAGACATCACTGATAGCACATGGGAAAGTTTCAAAGCTATGCCAGGGGATTTAAGGAGCATTGCTTCCATTAATCTTGCTGAAAGTCTCATGACTAAATCCCTATGCATTGCTTTTAAGATCTGCTCAAAAATGTCTCAGCATACAAAGTATGGACAAGTTATTCATTATGGCTTTTACTTTACAGCATTCTGAAACGGTTTCTAAGTAATTTAGCACCGACTTTCCTCTTCTATAAAAGATCAGAAAATACTTTCTACCTAAATGAAAGATTTGCTTTTTGATAACATGAACTTTTACGAAGAACGAAAACTAGTTTTTCTACTGAGCTGGGCTGAAAAGGAAAACAGTAATAAAGTTAAATAAATGATAGCTGGCCTATTGATTTTTTTTAACTCAAAAAGGATACAAGCTTAGAATTTTTTATTGCTCAGAATTGATTATATATAAGAATATGCTTGTTGGTTATACATTTTATACATATGTATGTATTTCCTGATGATATGTAAAATATACTTTTTCAGGCCTTATTCTACATGCTAGAAATACTAAGATTAAAAAGATGGAGGGTTATTCATGGTCTAGCTGAGGAGACAGAAATGGAAAATATAGGAGATAAATGTAATAGGATAAAGGAAGTCTGGGGCAGGAAAAGATTGAAGGCACACAGAGAATCATCAGTGATTTGGATGATTTGGGGTAGCTGGGTTGTTTGGGATATAAAGTTAAAAAGTTACAAAGTCAGATAGTGAAGGCTTTGTAAAGCAATGGTAATTTGCACTTACTTTCGTAGGAATCATATGGCCAAATCAAGAATTGAGAGAATAACTGGGGTGGTTCCCTGAATGAAGAGTTGGCATAAGTAGACAAAAACCTTATGCAGGTTAATAAGAGGATGTTTTCAAGAGCATGTTAAGAGAGTGCGCGAATCTAAAAAAAACCCAGAATTTCCAATATAATGCAGTGAAAAAATAGATTAGAGGAACTGATTGGGTGTGGGCTAGGGAGAAAGAGGTGTTAATAATAATTATGGTTTTAGTATATCACATTGAGATAGAATAGAAAAAGAAATGGAAAAGACGGCACCAAATTGAAGCAGAAGATAATGATTTCTGTTTTAGTTATAAGAAGTTAAAGCTCTCTGAGGTTTGTGAGTAATTGCTGAATAAGTTTTGGGACTGCAGGTTAAGATTTTGAGACATTAGCTCATAAACTATGGAGTTGACAAGCTCATCTGGAGGGGAAAAAAAAAAGACTGAAAGTGACAGGAAGATTGATTGGAGAATCTTGTTGGTGACTGAGGTTAGAAAAGCGGTCAGAGAAGGAGATGGAGAAAAATGGCCATAGAGATAGGAAGAGGGCCAGGAATGGGTATTATCATTAAAGCTATGGGGCAAAATGGTTGAGGAGGATGAGGTCATTAGTTTTGGTTACTATGAAGTCATTGGTATCCTTACAGACAGCAGTTTTGAGAGTGATGGGGACAAGAGCTATATGGGATTTAGTAGCTATTATAGGTATAAAGGATGAGAGACATAAAGAGACAGGAAGCTGAGTACTGATGATTGCATAGAGAATGAAGGGAATACCCAAAGTAATGTCTTGGAAAGGTACAGACTAAGATAAAGACACTTTGGAAAGGAAGAAAGATCTGAGAATGTTTGGGGGATACATCAGAAAGTCAAGTGGAGAGAGAAAAACCCTTGAGCAAAGAACATTGATATTTGAGTGGGTTCAAGCTTTAAGAAATTGTTTAATATTCTCTCTCATGGTCTAAAGTCATACACAGGATGGTTTTAGGTAATAGTAGCTACTCAGAATGCAGTAGCAGTCAGGAGAGCTAGGTTTTGCTTTGGAAATAACCCCCTGTTCCCCAAAACAATGTTTTCATAAAGTTTATTTCTTCTACACCCTGTTTGTTGTGGGATGGCAGGGACATTTATCACAGGACCCAGAGTGACAGAGGCTTCATCTTGGCAAGCATTTCTATAATCACCATTGTAGGAGAAAGGGGAGTTGCTGATCTCCCAATGCCTCTCTCACCTTTCTCACGGAAATGACATATGTCACTCCTACTCACACTTCATTGGCCAAGCTAGTTAGACAGCCACCTGACTCCAAGTGGTCATGGAAGGGCAACCCTACCAGGTGTGGAAAGAGAACCTGACATTATGTGAACATTGGTAGTGACTGCAACCTTACCTTAAAAGCTTACACAAAACTAAAATTCAGAGGATGATGAGGGAGCAAAATGGTTGAATTAATTACATTATTCCATGCTATTATGCTTCTTGAAATGCATGTAATATTGAAATCATCTCATAGGAACACCTGTGAAAGGGAGATCTTCATAATTGCGTCTGAATGCTTCTAATAAAATGAGACAATTAGCCTTCTCTGATGTATTAGTTATGATTAGTTTCATCTGCATGTGACAGGGAAAAAGAATATAACGGTGGCTATAATAAGATACAGTTTATTTTTCTCTTCTGTCAAAGTCTGCAGTAAAGGTTCAGAATCTCTATGAACATCAAAGATCAGGTTTCCTCTACCTAGTTTCTCCATCATCTTCAAAATTTAGCTTATGTTTTGTAGTATGAGATGCCTGCTCCTTGTGCATCTGTCTCATGTGCATACTAGGCAGCAAGATACTTCCGGAAGTTTACTTGCCACTTCTGGATATAGATCATTGGCCAGAACATAGCTCTAATGAACCCACGATGAAGACTAGTCTATGAAGTTTTACTCTGGGTATTCATGTGCTCAGTTAGCATTTGGGAGTCCCATTTCTACATAAGAAGCTTAGGATTGGTACATATTTCTTCTGCCTTCTATGGAGAGTCCTTCTTATTGAGTTGGGATTTTCCTCCTATTTTAATAATTCTTAGCAGGGATGGGAACCAGGGATCCCATGCTCCATATCAACAGTGATTTACTTGATAACTGGAATCAAGTTTTTAAGTAAGGGGTTAATTATTTTGTGTAAGAGAGATTGAGCATCAGTACTGGTTGGGGGCCAAAATAAAATGTTTTCTTTTTGCATTTGTGACCACCTAATAGTTTTACCTAATTCATAGTTATGGTGGAAAATGATAGCAAGTTTGAAAATGTTTGATCAATATTTTCAGTTAGTTGTGAGTTTAACTAAGTGTCCTGTACAGGACTGGGATCCACACATAGTTTTTGCTATAGAGCTCAAAACACATACTAAGCTTTGGAGAGAGATGAAGATGCTTCATATTTGCTTTATTCCCATTAAGGGAGCTGTAAGATGGAACAGAATTTACCACCAGAAGTGAGAAGAGATAAAGTGCCGTGGATCTTCAAAAGCAGGAGAGGTTGGCAGCTGCTTTTGACCCAGCATTAAACCTGGCAGAGATTTCAGGAAACAGTAGCAAGTCTTTTTACTTAATACTTTTGTTTTTCCTTTGTTCTTTGTTAAAGCCTTTCAACTTCCTACACCAGATGTTGGACTTATATTATTATGGTGTTGGTAGTAGTAACACAACTTTGAATTGTAGGAGAATGCATTATTCAGGCGGCAGATGAGGTAATCCTTGCCAAACGTGCATGAATTAAACATCTAGTTGGCCAGGGCTTGATGGAGCTCTGAGCCAGGGAAAGTAAGAAGGTGGTTAGAAAACTGTGATGACCCAGACTTCTGAGAATTGAGGTGCCCTTTGGTTGGGTTTTATTCTTTAAGACTGGATAATGATGGCAAAACAGAAAAGAATATCTAAAGCTGAAAATTTTCCATCTAGTAAAGAATCGAAACATAATTTGATCAAATTCATTAAATATATAAAAAAGTACATAAATAAATGCCCAGGATAGGAAATAAAGTAAAAAAGACCTATTTTAAAATTAGTATTTCAGATCATTAGCTGCTGTTAGCTTTGAATTTTATATATTACCAAGCCTTCTTATCTGTTAAAGAAAACTTATTTTCCTCTAATTTTTGTTTAAATTTTTGCCACTATGTTATTTATTAAAAATAAATTGATGGGTTGGGGTTGTGACTTAGTGGTAGAGTACTTGCCTAGCATGTGTGAGGCACTGGGTTTGATTCTCAGCACTGCATATAAATAAATGAATTAAATAAAGGTCCATCAACAATTAACAAAATATTAAAAAAACTAAGTTGATTATTTTCTTAATTTCTGAAAAACTATTTTTTGTAATTTCCTAGACTTTTCATGCCAAAACATCTTTCTAAATGTTTAATAGCTCTTTTGATGAACATAAATCAAGATCTTACAACTTGACCCTGAACTTGATAACTCTACCACTTAGGTCGTTTTAAAAAATTTGTGTGATGTTATCCATGTCACAAAGGAACACTTAAAAATAAGATTTTATTATAGGATACCAAACATTTTTTTGAAGTTCAAGGACATGTAGCTTCAGCATATTTATTTATCCACAGTTTATGTTGATTTTACTTTAAGTGGATATGCATTAATAAAAGATAGCTTTTTTTGTGTCAAATCATATCTTTCTCCTTTATACAAAAGAGAAGCCAAGCAATCTATTATTTTAGATAGTTGTTAGTGAAGGGAAAACAGATCAGTCATATTACAATATCAGCTTGTAAAATGTTTTCTGACAAGAAATATTGCACCAGAGTTGACAGCACATTGTGGATAGTAGATTGTAATCTCTAGTGAAGGAACTATGAATAAAACCAAACAATCCTCAAGTGATACTATATTGCAGAATCATGTCAAGCGTCCTATTTGGCATCCACACTTTTAGCATTTACTCTGTAGGTTTGGTTTAGGTATATGTCCCCGTTTGCAACAAGATTGCACAGCAAATTGCCCAACTGGCTCTGGAAGGAAACACTAATAAGTAGATGGAGAATAAACAAAATGTTTTATAAAATATGACATATACCCAGTAAAATTTCGCTCTTTGCATGTGTTTGAGTTTATTTCTGTGAGTTTAAATGTTGTGATTGGCATTTTTTTCATAAAGGTCAAAACAAGTTCAAAGATAATAGTAATATTTCACAAGGGTCCTGAACTGTAAGATACCATTACTTTGGTACCAGAATTTTCATAGATTTTATATGAGGAGGACGAATTACTGGTTTTTAATAAGAATGAACTAAATCTCTTCTCCTTCGCTCTCTTGTTTGAATTAATTGGTTTTGGCTTGCCAGAATCACAGCGCGGACCATAAAGAATAGAAGGGCTTGGCATGTACCATGTTTTCTCCACTGCATTAATTGAACAGTAAATGAGATTTTGGTCAATAACATAAAACATGCTGCCCAGAGCACACAAAGAGGAGCACAAGAGAGATTCAAATGCTTAATAATGTGAGGAATGGGACCACAACTTAGAGCCTATTCTATAAATCAATTCAGATGATGAACAGTACATAGTCCTTGTTGGTCTGTTCTGTTATGCCATTTAAAACACTCTCTGACACACCCAAAAGTAAATTTGAAGATCCTTCAGGTGCTTTTCTTATTCCAAACATAACTGACAATCTCCAATACTGCTCTTGGCATATTTCAGCTCCCTGGATTCTCAGTTCTTTGACTTCCTCTTTTGTCCTACAGCCTCTTTAATCCTGTCACTCCCCATGGGTGTGACTCCTCCATTATTTCAATTTTAAGTATTCCACACTCATGTCGGCACTTTTTTTCCAGCTCACTTCCATTAGTGTCTTTCTTTCAATAATCTTCTTTTCTACCACTGGGATTTAAAATACATCATTTTAAACTTGATATCATTCTCTTATGTCCTTATTTCCCTCTTCCTAGTTTAAATTGCATGACCCGTCGTGATTACTGCTGAACACGTAGGATCTCCATCCTACTCTCAACCAGACAAAAATATTCTTATCTCTCTATTCCTCAGTTTAATGAGCAGAAATTCCATCCTTTTAGTTTTTTCATGTCAAAAACTTCATAGTCATTTTCAAGTCTTGTTTTGCTAACATATCCCCAGATCCCATCTTTCTGCAAAAACTCTCAGTTCTACCTTCAAAACATGCAGAAAATATCACTTATTCCTATTGCCACAGCTTCCATACCAGTCTATTCTGCTCCAATATCTTGTCCCTATTGTGGCAATAAGCTTCTAACTGCTTCTATGACATTCCATCCCAATCTATGTTCTCCACAGTAGTCAGAGAAAACCTGCACATTCATGGTTGTTATATCTTGTTCCCCTTCCAAACCAGAGAGTGTCTTCCTAATGCGATCACACTAAAAGCCAATGATGCTTTCAGGGCTGATAGCCCCAACCCAGTGTGCCTTCCATTTCTTCTCTGCCTCATCCCTTGCCTCTCTTCCTCACTCATCCTGTTCCAGCCATTCCAGCTCCCTTGCTGTTCCTGCCACACACATGCCTCCCTCTCACTCTTCTTCCTGCCTAGAAATCTCCATTCTCTCACCTCTTGTAGATTTTTACTCAAAAGTCATTTCTCAATGACAGTTGAGAAAATTGGAGTCTTTTCCCAACACTTTCTGACTTTCTGTTGTTCCGTTTTTCTTCCAAACACTGTTATCTCCTAATACATGTGTATGCACACACAGATACACGTTTATTTAAATTTTAATATTTGTTCAGTTCTCATTAGAATTTAAGTTGATGAGGGTTGATATTTTGTTTTTGGTGTATTTGTGTGTTTTCTTTAGTATAGATCAAGACCTGGTATACAGTAAGTATCAAAAATACAATTGAGTTAATTAAGTACTGAATGCATTAGCAGGCTTACTGCTAACTTTTGTTTGCATATTTTTTTGGACAAAAATGAAAGTATTATAACATTTCTGGAGAAAAAAAGCTTTTCTAGGTCTTTAGCACCAAAATATTGACATCTATGGTAAAATTTTGCTGGTAAAGAAAAACTTCTGGGGTGTCTGTATTTATCAAAAAAAAAAAAATGGTTGTGCTCTGTTGATGTCAGCTTTATTGTTTCTTTTGTTTCTGCAGCCTTTTTATATAGCAATATTCCTAGCCAGAAACTGGCTAACAAATAACATCTCTTTAGCTGAACTACCTTGTCTTCTCCAAGGAAGAATTGAATGCCAAGTTCCTGCTGCTGGCAGCTCTGGACTAGGATGGAGGACCCTTTGGTGTTTATTTTTAGATGCTTTGATTGTAAGTGCTCTATCAAATTTAGGGAAAAGTTAGGCCTGTTCTGCAAGGAGATCTAAAGGTAGACATAGAAAAATCAATTCTTAGTGTGTGATTAAGTGAAGGTGGCATGTCCCTATCTGGAAGGGGTGACGTTTTTCTGATACATCAAGTCACTGATCAGCATTAATAGAGTAAGGCCGTTTTTATTATACAAGCTAAACAGAACTTATGAAAAGTGGTGACTATATTTTCTTAAATCATCTGTCTTTCCATGCTACTTTTCTTGTAATTCCTTCTTTTATTCACAGAATTTTCCTCACTAGCCTAGCTATTCTCTTCATCTTCACTTCTGGACTATTCTTATTTGTGTATTTTGATTCAGAGTCAGTCTCTTACTCTCTGAAGCAGTTGTCTTTTCTCCCCATCTATATTTTTAATCTTAGAAGATCTTGATTTCCAGTTTACTATTTGTTGGAGGACTTTGGGTATGCTAGAATGACTTTCATATGTATAAAAGATGTTCCTGTTAGGTATTTATTTCTTACAAATGACCTCTAACTTATCAGTTTTCTGTGACTATAACAAACACTTGCAATAAATTATAAAGAGAAAAGATTTATTTTGGATGACAGTTTTAGAGGTTTTGGTCCATGAGTGATTGGCCCCATTGCTTTGGTCCTATAGAGGCACATCATGGGTAGAGTGAATGGCAGAAGAAAACTGATCACCTCATAGCTGGAAAGTAAAACAGAGGAAGTAGAAGAGGGTGGAGGCCTACTATTCTCTTTAAGTGGCACAGGCTGTGGGCCACTGGAGGATACTCCAGATTCAAACCATAGGAGGTATTATACACACATTTTAAAAATTCCTAAGATACTGAGATTTATTATTTCTAGATAAGAAAAATGGAAAAATCCTTTCTAGGGATTTATTGGTTCTTGGTTAGCTATTGCCATTTTTGTTTGTCAACTGATTGTTTTGATTCTGTTCTTCCTTCGGCTCCTTGAATTGTTGAATTCTATAATGTGCCCCACATTTTTGTGAAAAAGGATCCCCCCGCTCACCGTGTATCTGCTTCTGCTGAGCTCTATGTGTCTTCTTATCTCTTCTTTCCGATTATAGTCAGTTTAGGATACTCATCTTTGTAACTTAAATTACTACCAGTACAGGCTTTCTGGAGGCTGATATCCTATGTTACTTGTAGTACCAATTGCCTGTCTCATGGGATGTCCACTTTGAGTATCCATGTGATACTTTGAAGCACTATACACTGTTCTAATTGTTTTATTTTATTTGAGATAAAAGAAAGTCACACAATTTCTAGAGATGTCAACTTTAAAACTTTCATCAGAATAACTCACCAGGACCACATAAATCTATCCCATGTTTCTCAGCATTCTAATGCTCAGGATGGTCGTTCCTTTCTGGTTCTCACCCAAAGTCCTTACAATGCCTAGAAGCCTTCTACTTAGAGTTTTTCACGGTGCCCCTGGATATCAGAGTTTTTTTTTTTTTTTTTTTTTTTTTTAACCTCTCTGCTTTCTTCACCTTTTCCCATTTAAACCTCCAGATTTTTAAATTCATTCCCTTATGAAGACTTTTTCACCTTCTAAAGTGACAATTAGCTAATTTGTAATCAAGCAGCTTGCTTGTACTAATAAAAGAAAGCCACAGGACATGGATTCATTCACCCAGGACCCTGAAGGAGTCCTTGAGGAACAAGTGCATTTTACTAATGATCTTTTAGCCACAATGCCTCATTTTTGTTGTCAAAAGTACAAGCGCAACTAATTCTAAAAATAATTTTTAGCATATAACAAAAATTTTAACATTTAGCCTTTTCTTAGTGCCAAACTCTCTTTGAAATGCCTTATATCCTTTCTTCTTCTTTTTTGTTTTTAACCTTCACAATTACTCTGGAGGGGTAACAACCATTGTAAACCTCATTTTGCTAATGAAAACCAAGATTAAAGTGATTAAGTAACTTGCCCAAGGTCACAGCAAGTTTCACATTACATATCTTTTAATCCACACAATTACCCAGTTGGCTAGTGTAAAGAATTTAAATAATTTTCCATGTGTCACAAAACCAGTAAGTAACAGATTTAGCATTCAAAGTCAGTCTTCTTTCTTAAGATCCTTTGAATTCTTCTATGATATCAACATCTTTAAAACATCCTACTAACCTTGTAGAAAGTACAAAGGCTCTTTGAAATCTGTTTAAAAGACGAGCGGGTTGTATTAGTTATCTAATGCCACAATAATGCTGTGTAACACTCAAATACTACCTTAGGTGACACATATGATGAATGTTTTTTAGCTCATGATGAGTTGGAGAAGTTCAGCTGTTATGGGCTGGGTTGGCTCACATGCCTGCAGTAGCTTTGAGGCATGAAGGAAGCTCTGCTCATTGTGGCTGGGCTAGTTCATGAGACAGGATCTTCACTGGTTCTGGCAGATCTCCATAGTCTCAGCTGGAATGATTGTGGTGACTTGGCGGTCTGCCACATCTCTCTCATTATCTAGCATAATGCCTGGGAAGTTCTAGTAAAAATCTTAGAAGAAGTAGAGGAAGGAAAAAAAAAAAAAAAAAAAAAAAAAAACCCAGTCATGCCAGCACTTTCCAGTTCTCTGCTTGGGTTATAATTGCTAAAATCCCATTGGCCAAAACAAGTCACATGGTTAGAGTCAGAGTAGGAGGTTCCTACAGTGCATGTGGAGAAGGTCATGGTTACATGGGAGGGTAAAGAGATGAGCCATTTCTTTGCATATTACTAGAAAATTCTAGCAAATTTTTAGCAGAAACAGAAAAATGTTCTGTTTGGGCTCACTCCTCAAGCAGTCTACATTCTAGTAAAATAATGAAACATTTTCTTTGCTAGATCATCCCTGCTTAAATAAACTGTTCAGTTGACCCAGGCTCTAAGATTGACTCAACATTTACTAACAATTGAACATGTGCTCCCTAGTGATGTAAATGTATTTGTGCTTTTAATTATGAGCCATAGAATATGCTTCAAATTTGAATAGTGCCAAAGCAATGCTGTCTGAATTTATAATTCTGTTTCAAATACAGTGTTGGTCCAACTCACCCAGTGCCTAGTGCTTTCATGGTTCAGAAGTTTGTTTTCTGGAATTTGATGCAGCTGCTCTTTCTGAGTGACGGTCCATGGGGAAAGGTGGATAAACACACAAAGCTTCTGAAAACCATCCCAGATCCCTCAAAGTCGGCCCTCAGCTTAATGCCTGGGTCAGAAGTGTAACAAAGTTAGTTTTGGTAATTGCACATGAGTTTTCAGAGATACTCGTTATCAACACTCACAACCTGGTTTCAGTCCAGTGGAGCTTTATGAGGCTAAATTCTAAGCAGAACCAAAATACATGAGAATAAAAAGCTCAGCCCAGACTGATGCTCATAACATAAACACATGAGGTATTTATAAGATCAATTAACAGTATTGTATTTCTTTGATTCACCAAAACACAAAGGTGTTCCAAAATGCTGTCTTTTTTTCTTAATTCACAAGGAAGTAAAGTGAGCACATACAGGTTAAGTGCTCTGAAGTTATATGATATACTTAGCCCTGCTGTGCAAATCACTTGAAAAATAATTAGTTCTTAAAAAAAAAATCCCAACAAGGAAACAAAAAAATACCTTTTACTTTCCCACAATAATATTACGGATTTTTTCCTCCAATTTGTCACACTTCATGTTTGTGCTCTTCTTTCTTCTTTTTTTCTTTCCTCCACATTTCTACTAAAGTTGGAGCGCCTTATGATTCTGTTGGGGACTCCTTCTGTTCTAAGATCTTCCTTCTTTTAAAATTTCTATTGCTTCCATGAGTTTAAATCCAATTCCTTAATTTGTCTCAGTGATCCAGTGGTTGAACAGCCGAGTGTGGGACAGTGGAGGAATCAGGTATAGCGACACCTGCGGATCATTTAAAATAATGAAGAAGAATGAAAGTCATCCTGCTCATCATCATCATCATCATCACATTTGCTGAAATGTGTTTTGAGCAAGATCAGATAAAATACTTCTCCCTGAAAAAAAATTCTGAATAACTTCTAAACAATTGCTTGAGACTATTGTAGAGTTTCAAAAATGTATACATGGACTTCGAATTTGTATATTTTAATTACATACCACATATGAAATTCCCCCAGAAACAGAACCAAGAGGAGACTTACTATAGAAATCAGCTCATTCAATTATGGAGCCTGAGAAGTCCTCTAATTTTGTGTCTGCAGACTGGAGAACCAGGAAAGCCAATGGGGGTAATTAGGTCAAAGACCTGAGAAACCCTTAAGGGTGACATAGAGCCCAGTAGAGAAAAGAGAGGAAGGATGTCCTAACTAACAGGAAACAAAGGATTTCCCAGCTATTGGGAAATAAATCCATGGTCCCTCCCACCCCTTTTTACTATTTAGGCCCTCCATGATTGGACAATGCAGCCCACATTGGTGAGGACAGATCATTATTCACTCTACTGATTCACATGCTACTGTCTTTCAGAAATAATGCAGTCCCAGAAATAATGTTTTACCTACCATCTAGGTTTTCCTTAGCCCAGTCAGATTGACACAAAATTTGCAATCACCTTCTCTTAATAGCAATATATTCTAATGAAAATGGGAAATCCAGTTCTACTAATCTTGCTTTTAAATAGTTTCTTTGGAATATTGGAAGTTAAAATGACTTTAAGTGTAAATAAGTTGTAGACTTAGTATATCAGACTTACTAAGTAAATTAACAAAATGGGAAATGATGAAAACTGATAATCTCTTGTTCTTGTTCTTGTTCTTGTTAATAATGGGGTCACATGTAAAATCACTATGCAAAATTCCACAGCTTTAACCTGAAATGATTGGAAACTGTAACAAAAAATCTACTAATAATTATGCAACACATAGATATAAATCCAATAAGAAATATGCAATACCTACACAAAGAGATATCCAAAACTTAACTGAAGGAAATAAAAGAAGGTTAGAGTAAGTGGAGCAAAATACTATATTTTTGGACTGGAAAGCATAGTGATATAAAGTTCTCAAATTCCCTTAAATTCCTCTATTCATTCAAAACAATCAGATTTCAACTCCTAACTGAATTTTTTTTAACAGAGTGATTCTGAAGTTCAGTGGAAATGTAAGCTATGAAAAATAGCAATAACATCTTTGAAAGAATATAATTATGAGGCATGTTCTGCTACCAGATATCAACTTATACTATAAAGCTACTGTAATAAAAACTGGATTTATTGGCATGGAAATAAAAAAAAAATCAATCAGTGGAACATAATAAAGACTCTGGAAAGAGACTTAGTATATATATGGAAATTTATTGTTTGGCTAAGTGAGCACTTCAAATCGGTGGTGAAGGAAGTGAGTTGTATCTAACTCCTGCTATTCCCTGTCCTGATCTCTGATCCAGCCCTGTCCTGGTACACAGTTCCACAAGGTTTGGACTGCCTTGCTCAGAACTCCTCATCACAATTGTGTGCTGAGTATCTCTTGCTTCCCTGCCCTGGGGGCTCTCTGACTAACCCACAAAAGTCCACCTGACCCTGATACATGCCAATGGAGGGAAACAGGAGCTAATGGATGAATGCTTCTCTCTTTTGAGACTTGCATGAATGGTTCTGAACCACATGTTATAAGCAACTCAGAATGTCCCACATTGGGTAACTACTCGACTGTAGCGGTCACACACTAGATAATGCTTGAATTGGCTTTCCTTACTTCTCTGTTGATGTGTGTCCCTCACTCCTGATCTCTGGGAACATATTCTTAAAGAATATATAACCTCTGTCCCAGGTTCTACTTTTGGGAATAGCCCAGACTAAGCCAGAAGGATTGTACAATAAATGGTGTTGACAAATTTGCTGTGCCATGGGGAAAATAACAAAGATATCTCTACATATAAGCAAATTTGACAGAAGTCAGATGTAACAATAAAACAATGGAAAATGAAAAAAAAAAAAAAGAAAGAAAACACCATTCTCTTTAATTTCAATCTTCTTTTGTGTGTTTTTCAAGCTCTCTTTGCTCTGTTTGATTAATGTAATTTCATTTCAATCAAAATCCTTCATTTATCAATCTTGTGACCCCAACAACAAATTATTTTCCCCTGGTCTCATTCATAGAACTGTCCCATCATCTGGATATTTGCCAACATACCATGTTTGCTAAAGCCCCGTCTCATTTTCAGTGCTGTTACAAATTTATCCTCTTGTGTCCATCATCATTGTACTACAATTGGATCCTGGGGGGACAGTGGAAATAAATGCACATGTTCAGTCTGCCATCAGAATCCATAATATTTTAAATTTTGCTTTAGTTTTATCTCTTGTTAACAGCATAGAGCTATATTAAAAATCTAATTTGAGTCTCCAACAAGCACAATTTTACCAAATTGTGAAGATATCAAATGTCACCTGATGTTGCATTGTCTTTTATACAGAATTTCTGAACTGGAAGGTCCTAAATGATGAAGTCTAACGTATAGCTGGCTGATCAAATTAGCCTACGCACCATTTTTGGACAGCCCTTGAGACTTTCCATTAAAAAAAATACACAAATTAGAATGTATGTATGGTAGGCTCATAGTTTCTAGGTATCAATCCGTAGAGACTATTTAAAATCACCTGTTGGCAGATTGAATTAAATAGTAAGCAGTATTATTACATAGGTTATTTTGATTTAATTGAATTTTTAATTGAATTTAACTGTATATGATATGTTTGTGCTAAGCATCTATCTCTAGGTTTATTGTAGTGTAGGTTAATATGACCTACATTAAAATAGATAAGTGACTCCTCTTTAAACATTAAATGTTCCTAATAATTAAAATCCTTCATTTAAAATATGTCCAACCTTATGACCTTGGGAGTAAAACATTTGCCCCAGATTTCACTTCTAGACCTGTTATAAAAATCTCATTTTCTAATTCAGAAAAAAATTAAAAATTTTGTTCTTTTGTTTTATCTAGATATAGGTTTCTCCTGTTTCCTCTTCCTCCCTCCCTCCCTCATGCGCTCTCTCTCTCTCTCTCTCTCTCTCTTTTTCATATGTATTAGAATGGAATTGAGTTAGCAGGGTGTGGTGGTGCACACCTGTAATGCCAGCAGCACATGATTTAAAAAAAAAAACAACTTTCTAATTTTGAAATTGCGCATTCAAAAGAAGTAGCAAGGATGGTTTGGGGTGGTCCCTTTTATACTTTACACCGTTTTCTCTAAAGGTTACATTTTATATAACTAGAGTACAATATCAAAACTAGGAAATTAGTATTGCTACATAGTGTATGCATATTTCTATGCTATTTTATCTTACGTACAAATTTGCATGACTACTGCCATCAACATAAAAAAAATGATTCCATCACTGTAAACACTTTGCTCTGTTTTTCTTTATTTCCTTATTTCCCCTTTTCCTAACAATCTCTAAAATTTGAAACCACTAATCTATTCTCCAAACTTAGAATGGTATCATTTTGAGAGTGTTATTTACATGGAATCATGCTGTATGTGACCTTTTGAGTATTTTTTCAATCAGAATAATACACTTGAGACCTATCCTAGTTGCTGTACATACCAATATTTATTTTTCTTTTTTATTGCTTGGAATGGTTTATTCTTTTTATCCCCTGGCGTAGATGCACTACAGCTTAATCACTCTCCCGTGGAAAGAGGTTTTGGTCATTGTAGCTTTTGGCTATTGTAAATAAAGCTGCTATGAACAATAATGTACAAATTTTGGGGGTATAAATTTTCATTTCTTCAAGATAAACACCCAGTAATGAGAATGCAATGGTATATGGTAAGTGTAGATACAGTTTTTAAAGAATTTCTTAGTTTTTCCTTTTTACATTCTTGTAAGAAAAGCATGAGAGACTTAGTTTCTCAGAATTTTTGTCAGCATTTGGTAATGTCACTACTTTTATTTTAACTTTTTAGATATGTGTATTGGCATATTTGGTTTCTGTGGTGGTTAATGTTAATTTTTTTAAATGTGTGTGTGTATTTATTTGCTATCCATAGACTCTCTTGTAGGATATATTCTATATATTTTTGCCCATTTTATAATTGTATTATTGTTTTTTACTGTTGATGTTTATGTGTTATACACACTAGTTGTGAATTCTTTAAATAAATATGTGTTTGTTAATATTTTCTCCCTATTTATGGCTTGTCATTTCATTCTTTTAACGGTGTTTTATGGAACAAAGTAATTTAATTTTGATGCTCTCCAGTTTACAAATGGATCCTTTTATGCATCATATATTTGGTATAGAGTCCTAAGCTCTGAAGATTTTTTTCTTACCTTTTTTTCCAAAAGTTTTATGCTTGACATTTAGATCTAGGGTCCATTTATTTTAACTTTGGTGTAAGGTGTAAGGTTTAGATTAAGATCCAGGTTTTTAGCTATGGATATTCAACTTCTTTCCTCCTGTTTGTTAAGACTATCTTCCATTGATTCACTTTGCAGTTTTGCAAAAACCATTTGTTTGTGATCTTTGGACTGTTTCTGGGTTGTCTATGAAGTTCTCTCAACTTGTGTTGCCTCTTCTTCTGCTAATTCCACACTGCATTGATTAGTGCCACTAAATAACAGGTCTTAAAATTGGGTGGAAATAATTCTTGCCATTTTATTTTTCTTTTCCAAAATTGCTTTACTTATTATACTTCCTTTGCCTTTCATATAAATTTTAGAATAGTCTTGCATATATCTTCAGAGAGATCTTGTTGAGATTTTAATTTACCATGGTTTTTAACATTCACTTCTTGTATGTGTTTTGGTAGATTTACACTTTTAAAAAGTTATAAATAATCCTTTTAAAAACTTTTGTTTCAACAAGTTCACTCTAGTAAATAGGCAAATTGACATTTGTGTTCATTTTATAATCTGTAAAATTACATTTGATTCTGTGACATTTTGCTTTCTGCTTTTTCATTCTTTTTTTTTTTTCCTCCCCAATTCTTTGGGATTTTCTACATTGATAGGGTCATCAGTTAAGAGAAGCAGTTTTAGTTTTTCTTTTCTGATCTGCATTGTCTTTACTTCATTTTCTGACCTTATTAAACTCACTAGAATCTTCATAGTACCTGATGAACAGCAATAGTAATGGTGGATATCTTTGCCTTTTTCCTGACCATGGGAGTAGGGAAGCTTTTCCCGAATTCCTTTTTCTGAAGTTTTTAATCATGAATGGTTGTTGAATTTTGACAAATGCTTTTTCTGTGTCAGTTGGCATGATCATATGCTTTCCTCTTCAACCTAGTGATGTGATGGATTATAGATTGATTTTCGAATGACCAGTCAACATTGCATGCCTAGAACAAATCCCGGTTGATCATGGTGTACACTTCCCTCACATGTTACTGAATTTCATTTGCAAATATTTTTAGCAATGTTTATTCCTGCGTCAATGAAGGATATTAGTTGGAAGTCTTTTTTGTGTCTTTTTTTTTAGTGTCAAGTAAATGCTATATTCATAAAAGGAAACTGGAATATGTTCCCTCTTCTTATGATTTCTGAAAGCAACTGGGTAGAACTGATGTTAAAACTACTTTAAGCATTTCACAGAAACCACCAGTGAAGCCATCTGGGGATCAAGGCTTTTTGTTCTGAGAGTTTTGAAATTATAAATTTAATTTGTAATTATAGAGAAATCCAAATGATAGATTTTATGTTGGGAATATTGTGGAAGTCTGTGTTAGAGGAGGAATTCGTCTATTGCAGCCAAGTTGTCAAATTTATGTTCATAGAAATGTTCACAGTATTTTCTTGTTATCCTTTTATTGTCTGCATGGTCTGCAGTGATAAAATCTGTGTCATTTCTGAAATTGGTAATGTATTTCTTATCTGTTGTTTGTCAGTCTTGCTACAAGTTTGTCAATTTTAATGTTCTTTTTTTTTTTTTAAAGAAACAGGCTTATTTTTTTCCTGTCATTTTTCTGTTTTCAATTTCATTGATTTTTCTAATTTTTCTGTGTTATTTCCTTCCTCTGCATCCATTGGGTTTATTTAACTTTTATTTTTCTTGTTTCTGTGGTATGAGGTTAGATTATTTCAAGATAGTTCTAATTTTCAGGTGTAAACATATAATGCTATCAATTTCAATACTGCTTTCATTGCTTCCCCCAAATTTTGCTAAGTAACATTTTCATCTTGACTCAGTTTAATATATTTTCAAATTTCCCTTGAGATCTTTGAACCAGTAACCACTGGAAACATTTTGCTTTCATGTGTTTGGAGATTTCGCTGTTACCTTTCTGTTAGTGATTTCTAGTTTAATTATACTTAATGTGGAGAAGAACTTGTGCATGATTTCCTTTATTTTAAATTTTGGCAGGTTTATTTCATGGTTAGGATATGACTTGTCATGGCGTAGGTTAACTAAGCTTTATGACAATAGCTGTGTGTCCTGTGGGTACTTGGATGTGTCTGCCTTCTGTAATTGAGTGAAGTGTTTTATAGAGATTGATTTCATTGTGTTGGACAATAGGTGGTTTTTTAATTCTTTTATGTCCTTGTTGATTTACTATATAGTTATTTTATCAACTGGTTTTTTTTTTTTTTGACATTTTGATAAGTTTTATTGTTATTCTTGGGGACTGCTGAAGAGAAGAGGTCATAATGAGGGTAAAGAAAGTTTTTAGTGGAAGTGAGAATAGGGTAGGGGTGTGGATACAATATGAGGCAGCCCAGGGGGACTTAGGGAAGCACTTAGAAATCAAGTTTGGATTCTGGTCTAATCCTGATCCATAGAACAGGGAGAAGGGAAGCTCCTTGTTCAGAAAAACTTAGGACACTGGGCAGTGGGTGGAGGATTGGTTGAAAGAATAAGATGGTCATTAACATCTGTATCTTCCTAAATGAGGACACTCAAGATAAAATTGCAGTTTTAAGTCTTCTAGGAATCTGTAAAGAAGCTAATATATATTTTGTTTCATTCCTAACTCCTTACTTTCCAACATAGGAATGTGCCCATTTTGGGGGAAAGTTGCAAGTGAATTTTGTAATTATTGCACATGAATCCAGAGGTGGCTCTCAGGTGAGCATATTGGCATATCTTCGTTTAAAGATGTGCAGGAGTTTGGCAAGTAGGGGATTTGCTTCCACTGACCAGAAGCTCAATTTATGCAGTCATATGTGGATTACCTCTTCTCTGAAATTTGATTTTGTTTACAGTATTTCAGTAATGCAGATGATAGTTTTCCTCAGTGCAACATCAACCCAGATTTTCATTGTGTTTAATTATTGATGTATTTGAATGATGCTATGTATTGGCTAAGCATTTTTCCATATGAAGAAACCTTCTGGCTCTGGATTTCAGTGCTGCACCAGTTTTATTCATTTTTCTTTCAGGGTGATGTTTTTTTTTTCTTTACTACAAGTGACTGCATTTTATTGTCTGGATTATTTTCTTTTTTTTTATTATTATTTTTTTTACGTTTACATAGGGTAATGATGTTTATTTTTTTTCCCTTCCCCCCCCACCCCTCCCACCCCTCTTTTCCCTCTATACAGTCCTTCTTTCCTTCATTCTTACTGCTCTCCTTAGCCTAACTCTAAACCTAACCCTAAACCTAATGCTAACCCCTCCCACCCCCCATTATATGTCCTCATCCGCTTATCAGTGAGATCATTCGTCCTTTAGTTTTTTGAGATTGGCTTATCTCACTTAGCATGATATTCTCCAATTTCGACCATTTGCCTACAAATGCCATAATTTTATCATTCTTCATTGCGGAGTAATATTCCACTGTATAAATATGCCACAGTTTCTTTATCCATTCATCAACTGAAGGGCATCTAGGTTGGTTCCACAATCTGGCTATGGTGAATTGAGTAGCAATGAACATTGATGTGGCTGTATCTCTGTAGTATGCTGATTTTAAGTCCTTTGGGTATAGGCCAAGGAGTGGGATAGCTGGGTCAAATGGTGTTTCCATTCCAAGCTTTCTGAGGAATCTCCACACTGCTTTCCAGAGTGGCTGCACTAATTTGCAACCCCACCAGCAATGTATGAGTGTTCCTTTTTCACCACATCCTCGCCAACACCTATTGTTGCTTGTATTCTTGATAATCGCCATTCTAATTGGGGTGAGATGAAATCTTAGGGTAGTTTTGATTTGCATTTCCCTTATTACTAGGGATGTTGTACATTTTTTCATATATCTGTTGATTACTTGTACATCTTCTTCTGTGAAGTGTCTGTTCATTTCCTTAGCCCATTTGTCAATTGGATTATTTGTATTCTTCGTGTAGAGTTTTTTGAGTTCTTTATAGATTCTGGAAATTAGCGCTCTATCTGAGGTATGGTTGGCAAAAATATTCTCCCACTCTGTAGGCTCTCTCTTCACATTTCTGATAGTTTCCTTTGCTGAGAGAAAGCTTTTAAGTTTGAATCTATCCCAGTTGTTGATTCTTGCTTTTATTTCTTGTGCTATGGGAGTCCTGTTAAGGAAGTCTGATCCTAAGCCAACAAGTTGAAGATTTGGACCTACTTTTTCTTCTATAAGATGCAGGGTCTCTGGTCTGATTCCGAGATCCTTGATCCATTTTGAGTTGAGTTTTGTGTAGGGTGAGAGATAGGGGTTTAATTTCATTCTATTGCATATGGTTTTCCAGTTTTCCCAGCACCATTTGTTGAAGAGGCTATCTTTTCTCCATTGCATATTTTTGGAACCTTTGTCTAGTATGAGAAAATTGTATTTATTTGGGTTTGTGTCCATGTCCTCTATTCTGTACCATTGATCTACCTGTCTATTTTGGTACCAATACCATGCCGTTTTTGCTACTATTGCTTTGTAGTAGAGTTGAAGATCTGGTATTGCAATACCCCCTGCTTGGCTCTTGCTACTGAGGATTGCTTTAGCTATTCTAGGTTTTTTATTCTTCCAGATGAATTTCATAATTGCTTGCTCTATTTCTGCAAGGTACATCATTGGGATTTTAATTGGAATTGCATTGAATCTGTATAGCACTTTAGGTAGTATAGCCATTTTGACAATATTAATTCTGCCTATCCAGGAACATGGGAGATCTTTCCATCTTCTAAGGTTTTCTTTAATTTCTTTCTTTAGTGTTCTGTAGTTCTCATTGTAGAGGTCTTTAACCTCATTTGTGAGATTGATTCCCAAGTATTTTATTTTTTTCGATGCTATTGTGAATGGGGTAGTTTTCCTAATTTCTCTTTCTGAAGATTCATCACTTATGTATAAAAATGCATTGGATTTATGAGCATTGATCTTGTAACCTGCTACTTTACTGAATTCACTTATGAGTTCTAAAAGTTTTCTGGTGGAATTTCCAGGTTCCTCTAAATATATAATCATGTCATCAGCAAACAGGGATAGTTTGAGTTCTTCTTTTCCTATTCGTATCCCTTTAATTTCTTTGGTTTGTCTGATTGCTCTGGCTAGAGTCTTGAGGACGATGTTGAATAGAATTGGTGAAAGAGGGCATCCCTGCCTTGTTCCAGTTTTTAGGGGGAACACTTTCAGTTTTTCACCATTTAGAATGATATTAGCCATGGGCTTAGCGTAGATTGCCTTTATAATGTTTAGGAATGTTCCCACTACCCCAATTTTTTCTAGTGTTTTGAGCATGAAGGGATGCTGTATTTTATCGAATGCTTTTTCTGCATCTATCGAAATAATCATGTGATTCTGAACTTTAAGTCTGTTGATATGGTGAATGACATTTATTGATTTCCGAATGTTGAACCAACCTTGCATCCCTGGGATAAAACCCACTTGATCGTGGTGCACTATCTTTTTAATATATATTTGTATGCGATTTGCTAAAATTTTGTTGAGAATTTTTGCGTCGATGTTCATTAAGGATATTGGTCTGAAATTTTCTTTCCTCGATGTGTCTCTGTCTGGTTTAGGTATCAGAGTGATATTGGCTTCACAGAACGAGTTTGGGAGGGTTCCCTTCTCTTCCATTTCATGGAATAGTTTGAGGAGTATTGGAATGAGCTCTTCTTTAAAGGTTTTGTAGAACTCGGCTGAGAACCCATCTGGTCCTGGACTTTTCTTTGTTGGTAGGCTTTTGATGACCTCTTCTATTTCATTGCTTGAAATTGGTTTATTTAAGTTGTGTATGTCCTCCTCGTTCAGTTTAGGTAATTCATATGTCTCTAGAAATTTGTTGATGTCTTCGAGGTTTTCTGTTTTGTTGGAGTATAGATTTTCAAAATAGCTTCTAATTATGTTTTGTATTTCACTGGTGTCTGTTGTGATGTTTCCTTGTTCATTCCGAATTTTAGTAATTTGAGTTTACTCCCTCTTTCTCTTTGTTAGTGTGGCTAAGGGTTTATCAATTTTATTTATTTTTTCAAAGAACCAACTATTTATTTTGTTAATTTTTCCAATTGTTTCTTTTGTTTCGATTTCATTGATTTCGGCTCTGATTTTAACTATTTCCTGTCTTCTACTACTTTTGGTATTGGTCTGCTCTTCTTTTTCTAGCGCTTTGAGCTGTAGTGTTAAGTCGTTTATTTGTTGATTTCTACTTCTTTTTTTGAATGCACCCCATGAAATAAATCTTCCTCTAAGTACTGCTTTCATAGTGTCCCAGAGATTTTGATATGATGTGTCTTTGTTCTCGTTTACTTCTAAGAATTTTTTTATTTCCCTCCTGATGTCTTCTGTTATCCATTCATCATATAATAGTGTATTATTTAGTCTCCAGGTATTGGAGAAGTTTCTGTTTTTTATTCTGTCATTTATTTCTAATTTCAATCCATTATGATCTGATAGAGTACAAGGTAGTATCTCTATCTTCTTGTATTTGCTAACAGTAGCTTTGTGGCATAAAATATGGTCTATTTTAGAGAAGGATCCATGTGCTGCTGAGAAGAAAGTGTATTCGTTCTTTGTTGGATGGTATATTCTATATATGTCTGTTAAGTCTAACATGCTGATTGTGTTGTTGAGATCTATAGTTTCTTTATTCAATTTTTGTTTGGACGATCTATCCAATGGTGAGAGAGGTGTGTTAAAATCGCCTAGTATTATTGTGTTGTGGTCTATTTGATTTCTGGAATTGAGAAGGATTTGTTTGACGTACATGGATGAACCAATATTCGGGGCATAGATATTTATGATTGTTATGTCTTGCTGATTTATGCTTCCCTTAAGCAGCATGTAATGTCCTTCTTTATCCCTTCTGACTAGTTTTGGTTTGAAGTCCACATTATCTGAGATGAGGATGGATACTCCAGCTTTTTTGCTGTGTCCGTGTGCATGGTATGTTTTTCCCCATCCTTTCACCTTTAGTCTATGGGTGTCTCTTTCTATGAGGTGAGTCTCTTGCAGGCAGCATATTGTTGGATTTTTCTTTTTAATCCAATCTGCCAGTCTGTCTTTTGATTGATGAATTCAGTCCATTAACATTCAGGGTTATTATTGTGATATGATTTGTATTCCCAGTCAATTGACTCATAATTGTTTTTGACATGATTTGGTTTCTCCTTTATTTGGCTATTCCTTTAGGCTAGCGCCTCCTGTTGCTGATTTGCATTGTTGTTTTTCATCTCTTCCTCATGGAATATTTTGCTGAGAATGTTCTGTAATGCTGGCTTTCTTTTTGTAAATTCCTTTAGCTTTTGTTCAACATTGAAGGATCTTATTTCATCGTCAAATTTGAAGGTAAGTTTCGCTGGGTATAAGATTCTTGGTTGGCATCCGTTTTCTTTCAGGGCTTGGTATATGTTGTTCCAGGCCCTTCTAGCTTTTAGGGTCTGGATTGAAAAATCTGCTGATATTCTTATTGGTTTCCCCCTGAATGTAATTTGATTCTTTTCTCTCGCGGCCTTTAAAATTCTGTCTTTATTTTGTATATTAGGTATTTTCATAATAATGTGCCTTGGTGTGGGTCTGTTGTAATTTTGTATGTTTGGAGTTCTATAAGCCTCTTGTACTTGGTTTTCCATTTCATTCTTCAGATTTGGGAAATTTTCTGTTATTATTTCATTGAATAGATTGTTCATTCCTTTGGTTTGTTTCTCTAAGCCTTCCTCAATCCCAATAATTCTTAAATTTGGCCTTTTCAAGATATCCCATAATTCTTGTAGATTCTGTTCATGATTTCTTACCATCTTTTCTGTTTGGCCAACTTTGCTTTCAAGATTAAATAATTTGTCTTCAATGTCTGAGGTTCTGTCTTCCAGGTGTTCTATCCTATTGGTTATGCTTTCTATGGAGTTTTTAACTTGGTTTATTGTTTCCTTCATTTCAAGGATTTCAGTTTGGTTTTTTTTGAGTATCTCTAACTCTTTATTGAAATGATCTCTTGCTTCCGTATTTGGTCTTTTAACTGTTGATTGGTGCGATCATTTAATGCCTGCATTTGCTCTTTCATCTCCTCATTAGCTTCCCTGATCGTTTTAATTACGTACATTCTGAACTCCCTTTCTGACATTTCTTCTGCTGTGCTGTCATTGGGTTTTATTGATGTAGTATCTAAGTTTGTTTGGGACATTTTCTTCCCTTGTTTTCTCATATTGGTCAGTTGTCAGTGGGACCCTGAGATATTGCAGTTT